>NC_087260.1:11132200-11504700 GCF_037042905.1 Lytechinus pictus
GCAAGTGTCACAACATAAAACAATAATAACTCGAATTGCCATGAAATATATTTGGTGTACAGTATATCGATATGAAAACGGGAGGTTTTAGTACAACAGGATTATATATCTCGTTAAACAGTCTATGCGAGCACCAGGAACAATGAAGACATAGGCCCTGAGCAAATAATGTTTCATAAAGTTATAAAAAATGCTTCTTATATAATATAACATATAAGATAATATAACATTAAAATGAACAATAATAGTTTATTTCCCCACTACGTTTCTCTTCCTTTCTCCCTCTTTTTCTCCTTTTCCTTTTTTTGGCCAGCCGATTGGGGGGGGGGCACGTGCCCCCCATGCCCCCTGACCCCTGTAGTTACGCCACTGCCGTCAAACAATATATTGACTCCTCCATCTTTGCAGGAGATTGGAAGGATTTAATGTCTCCGGGCTTTAAGATATAATCCCAGGAATCTTTTATTTCTTTATGTTCATATTTGTTGCCAAAGACTTGCAATAGACTTTTGAGTCCATTATTGACCTCAGGTTTTGATTGGTTTAATTCTGTCAGTACTATTTCCAGACCACGCAGAAGTTCTTGTCCCAATAGTTTGAAAATGCCTGGAAATTTTAAATTATGGGCATTTAAATGTCAAGCAGGAAGTATATACTCCTGTACCGTGACCAAAATCACTGTAAAATCCATTTTTTTTACCAAATTAGTTCATTTAACTTTCTACATAGAGGCTACCACTTTGTCTTCTAGAATCAGACATTCAGGCCGACAGTTATGCCTCAAATCTCAGGCTTCAGACAAGAGGGTAACAAACCAGGTTCACATGTGGTCTTCGTTGCACCAGTGCATCCTATATTATAATAATGTGTTCATGACATATTTTCTCCTTAATTTGGGGATTTGTGAGGTGTCATTTTTGTTTACTCACACGTATATAGTGTGCACCCATTTGATACGCCCTTATTTACTTCTGATAAATGCCCCCCTTCCGTTTTTTTTTTTTTTTTTAGTTTATCTAGGCTTTTCAATCTGTTAATGTAAGTTAATTTGCAACGGTATCGGGGGCAGCTAGGGCACTGCCACCCAAAAAACCCAGGATTTTTTGGGAAAGAAAAAAATGTGCCCTATACCAGCCCCCCCCCCCCCACCCCCACTCCGGGGTCGGAAGGACCGAATGCGTGTTCCCAAAAGGTTTGGTAAAGGGGTACTTTTTCGCGGGACAAGTCCGGCCTGCGAATTGTAAAAAGAAGGGGGTGTATTTGAATTTTCACCCGGAGATTTCTTTAAAAAGGGGGTGTTTTTTATCTCTCTCTTTGGACTCCTGAGAAAATTTAAAAGGGGGTTATAAAATATCTTGAATAACATAGAAAAATTGATCAAATTCCTGAAATTCCTGCTAGTTTTGAAGCTCATTCAGGATTATTTCATTTTGAAAAGTAAAGTACGGACCTTTTGTTGGAATGAGAGCTGGGAGCTAGAGCTCACCTGAGATAGGGGGTACATTGAGCAGTGTTCCGGATTTAGGGGGGTCTCCAAGGCAGAAAAAGCCCGCGAAAAGCCCTCGAAGGTGGGGTGGCAGAAATTTTGGCAGACCTTCGATAGGGGGGTGCTTTCAAAGGGAGGGAACGAGCATAAGCGTACCCTGAATAACACTGACTGGGGGGGGGGGGGCGGGATGTTATATGAAGTTACATTTTTTTTCGTCTCCGAGTTTGATTCTTTTAAGCGGCATGCAAACAGTAAAAAGAAGATTTGGGAGGCAAAAAAAAGTGGAACCTGTCCTTTTCTGCAATATTTAACGTAGTACGTATTTTTCGTGGTGCATTTGTTTTCTTTTTTTTGCGCTGTGATATATTTTTGATGTAATATCTTGATTTTTGTTTTTAGATTAGAAGATTCATATTAAAACCACATCTGTAATGTCCTAATCCATTCGGTCTTTTTTCGTCAGTATGTTACTTTGTGAGGTTTGTCCATACTCATTGCCATTAGTCTTTTATGAGGCGCCGAATGTACCAATATTATATAGAACAATTATTTGTTATATAATCATTATTTATTAAATAATAACTATTATTTATATATAATTTACATTTTATTTGTAAATAACTACTATTATATAAAATATCATTTCTAATTATTTATATATAATTCCAAGTAATACTTCATTATTTGTAAATAATAATAGTTCGACATTCCATTATTTATAAATAATGATTATTTGTTTTTCATTATTTATAAATAATGATTATTTGTTTTTCATTATTTATAAATAATGATTATTTGTTTTTCATTATTTACAAATAATGATTATTTGTTTTTCATTATTTATAAATAATGATTATTTGTTTTTCATTATTTATAAATAATGATTATTTGTTTTTCATTATTTACAAATAATGATTATTTGTTTTTCATTATTTATAAATAATGATTATTTGTTTTTCATTATTTATAAATAATTTGTTGAGTTTTCCATTATTTATAAATAATGATTATTTGTTAAATAATGAAAACGTCTACTTCATTATTTATAAATAATTTTTTCGAGTGCACCATTATTCTCATTATTTATAAATAATCATTATTTAATGTTCGAGTTTTCCATTATTTATAAATAAAGATTATTTGTTAAATAATGAAATATCTACTTCATTATTTATAAATAATAATTTTGTTTCAATATCCATTATTTATAAATAATCATTATTTATAAACAATTTTTACAGTTTGCCATTATATACAAATAATCATTATTTATATACAAATAACCATTATTTATTAAATAATGCCATTATTTATTAAATAATGCCATTATTTATTAAATAATGGAAAACTCGCTATAACATGCAAATGTGGGACCGCCCATGATATGAATATTCATGATGCGATTTCCTTTTTCGTGATTTTTCTTCACAAATTTTTGTCCATTTCCTCTTCATAATGACATTTCTTGAAGCAATTTTCTAGGGATATGGTCTGATTGTAATATTCTTCATTTTCTATATAACCTTGTCTTCGTAGAAATATCAAAAAGTGTAATTTTATACGATTTTTCCTACAGTTCACAATCCCCATAGGCGCGCGTGTATCGTAGGGACAACCGGTGAATCGACGGAGTGCTCTTCATCGAAATACTACGTTGGTTGGTCCCCGGAAGTGGCGGGCGGAATTTAGCCCGAATCCTCGATGGAAGTCGATCAAGTGCATATGAGCTGAGAGAGTGAAATATCAGTGTACTTGTACAGGCCCTTCTACTTTTTATAAATAATGAAGTATTACTTGGAATTATATATAAATAATTAGAAATGATATTTTATATAATAGTAGTTATTTACAAATAAAATGTAAATTATATATAAATAATAGTTATTATTTAATAAATAATGATTATATAACAAATAATTGTTCTATATAATATTGGTACATTCGGCGCCTCATAGTCTTTTCATTTCATTTCATTAACACTTTTTCATAAACACATGAACAAAGAAAATAATATATGTATAATAATAATATATGTATAACTGAAAAGCAAAACATTGAACATAATTGCATTTTCTATTAATACATATCGATTTTTAGAAGGTTGCAGGGGTTGCCACTATAAGCTAATCTTGACTGCGTGGCAACGTTCCCAGAAAACAATAATTATTATTCATCCAACATATCTTAACGTAAGATATAAAAAATTCTTATCCAGCCATACATCTATTATATCTGGATATATGGCAGTGGAAACTTAATCAAATTCATCGCAATGTTACTGAAATATTAGCACACCTCTGATTCTTCTAACTTTTCGAGTTAAAATCTGAAATATTGTTTCAATTTCCATTTATTATATACGCAAGAAGCAAGCTGGCGCACTTCAAAAACGAAACAGTATCGATATCGCATTTCTCAAAATTACATCACTGTGTAGAAATGGCGTCTGCTGCTCTGCGTACAGGGCGGAAAGTTTTCTGCAAATCACCCCTAATTCGACGGTTTTATTCAAAGCCAGTTTTGTATGATCATGTAATAGATCGTCGGATTAGTAATCCAGCAAAGATTCTGACAGAAAGTGACCTATGGGAGGATTACAATTCACTGAAAAGTTACTGCGAGGGTTATGGTAAGTCATCAGGTTGCAGGTGCAAGGCGCGGCAGAGCACAGGCGCAGGGCAGGAATGGCAACACGACGAGGGCGCGATGGGGCGAGAGGCTTTAGTTTTTAGGATCCGAAGAGGCGCTAATGCACTTTCGTATCCATTTCCTCATGTTTGTCTTCTATCTTTTAAAATAGTTACTATCTATTTTTCATAGGCTTATCACCATTTGCCATCACCATTTTATATTTTTTCAGCAAAATCATCATGGTATTGATCCTTCGACGTTAGCCAGCCAAAATTTTCTGTCCTTTTTGTCTTTTGGCTTTGCTACTTAATTTGTGCTACACTGCTGACGTAGTAGACTCCATTCTATTTATAACATTTAAAGGGGAATCCAGCCTTGGTGATATATTCTGTTGGGAAGGAGAAAAATAAATAAAACCAAATGGTGAAAGTTTGAAAGAAATAAGAAAGTTACGACGGTCATGTTTGTGATTCTTGCTTCCGTCTTCTCAGAACTACACTCCGACAGAGAGAGCAACTTTTGAAGAAAGAAATAGAATGGGTTATGAGGTTAAGGAGTGGTCCACAAGGAAAATACATAAATAATCCTAGATCGCCGAGCGAGCAGGTCATGTTTTGCTAGGGCTCCTCAAATCCAAACTCAATCAAAAACCTAGCAAGTGACCTGCTTACTTGGTGATTTCACACACATCAATAAAGTTGGCGGAGTACAGCAAGTCTATATGCCGACTTAACCCAAGACAAGACAAGATGAGAAAGTTATGGCTGCTATAAAATTGAGATCCTTACATGTATATGTAGAGATTGTAGTGAAGTTTAACATAGTCATAAGGATAGATGGTTAACTTCGTGGGTTAATGATGCGATGGCACCAGCCGAGGGCCATAGGCAGACGATGGGCGAGTGGTTATGATTAGACGTAATAAAAGACGACACTGACAAAGATGAGGACTCACAAATATCACAAATGGGTTAAATGGTACGAGACTCTGACAACAACTTAAAGTAATGTTGTAAATCGGATCAAAAATCAGATCGAAAATCGGATCGGCAGTTAAGCTTCTAAAATCGAAATCGAATCGAAAATCGAATCGGCGATGTTTAAAAACAAAGGAATACATCAAAATGTTGTTCGCGGTCGCGCGCATCTTCCTGACAAAGTCACAAAGACGAATGCATTGGAATGGAAGTCGCCAACATGCGCGATCGTTTGGAACATGTTTTAAAGCCAGGGGTTTTGAGGTGTTATTGCTTTAAAATAAACCGAGTGATTTTTATTAGAAAGATAAACGAAAGACGCATCTTCCGAGCAAAGGCGCAAAGGAAAACAAAATGAAAATATTTCTCATAGATCACAGGTTAATGAACGATCGGCGGGACATCTTTTAGAAGTATTTTTAGGTGCTAGCGATTTAGAATTATTGGAATGATCTCTTACGACGCATCATCTTAAAGTCGCAAGTGCAATTAAAATGAAGTAGAAGACGCAAGCACGCACGATGATTTGAAATATGTTATTAAAATGTTTTGGGTAGCTAGCGTTTTCAAATCAATTTGAAGTTCACGGCGGGGTCCGCTATCACCACGAGGTTGAAGAGAAGATGTCTATCATCATAAAGGGGGTAAGAGAGTAGCGCAGTGAGCTCCGTCGGTAATACAACCTTTCAAAGTTCACGGCGGCTTCCGCTATCACCACGAGGTTGAAAATAAAATAAATATCATCATAAACGATGTAAGAGAGCAACGCAATAAGCTCCGTCAATAGTACAGTCTTTAAAAGTTTATGGCGGGGTCCGCTATCACCACGAGGTTGAAGAGAAGATTTATATCATTATAAACGATGTAAGAGAGTAACGCAATGAGCTCCGTCAGTAGCACGATCTTTAAAAGTTCACGGCGGGGTCCGCTATCACCACGAGGTTGAAAATAAAATGTATATCATCATAAACGATGTAAGAGAGTAACGCAATAAGCTACGTCAATAGTACAGTCTTTAAAAGTTTATGGCGGGGTCCGCTATCACCACGAGGTTGAAGAGAAGATTTATATCATTATAAACGGGGTTAGAGAGTAGCGCAGTGAGCTCCGTCGGTAATACGACCTTTTAAAGTTCACGGCGGCTTCCGCTATCACCACGAGGTTGAAAATAAAATGTATATCATCATAAACGATGTAAGAGAGCAACGCAATAAGCTCCGTCAATAGTACAGTCTTTAAAAGTTTATGGCGGGGTCCGCTATCACCACGAGGTTGAAAATAAAATGTATATCATCATAAACGATGTAAGAGAGTAACGCAATAAGCTCCGTCAATAGTACAGTCTTTAAAAGTTTATGGCGGGGTCCGCTATCACCACGAGGTTGAAAATAAAATGTATATCATCATAAACGATGTAAGAGAGTAACGCAATAAGCTCCGTCAGTAGCACGATCTTTAAAAGTTCACGGCGGGGTCCGCTATCACCACGAGGTTGAAAATAAAATGTATATCATCATAAACGATGTAAGAGAGTAACGCAATAAGCTCCGTCAATAGTACAGTCTTTAAAAGTTTATGGCGGGGTCCGCTATCACCACGAGGTTGAAGAGAAGATTTATATCATTATAAACGGGGTTAGAGAGTAGCGCAGTGACCTCCGTCGGTAATACGACCTTTTAAAGTTCACGGCGGCTTCCGCTATCACCACGAGGTTGAAAATAAAATGTATATCATCATAAACGATGTAAGAGAGCAACGCAATAAGCTCCGTCAATAGTACAGTCTTTAAAAGTTTATGGCGGGGTCCGCTATCACCACGAGGTTGAAGAGAAGATTTATATCAATAAACGATGTAAGAGAGCAACGCAATAAGCTCCGTCAATAGTACAGTCTTTAAAAGTTTATGGCGGGGTCCGCTATCACCACGAGGTTGAAGAGAAGATTTATATCATTATAAACGATGTAAGAGAGTAACGCAATGAGCTCCGTCAGTAGCACGATCTTTAAAAGTTTACGGCGGGGTCCGCTATCACCACGAGGTTGAAAATAAAATGTATATCATCATAAACGATGTAAGAGAGTAACGCAATAAGCTCTGTTAATAGTACAGTCTTTAAAAGTTTATGGCGGGGTCCGCTATCACCACGAGGTTGAAGAGAAGATTTATATCATTTTAAAGGGGGTAAGAGAGTAGCGCAGTGAGCTCCGTCGATAATACGACCTTTCAAAGTTCACGGCGGCATCCGCTATCGCCACGAGGTTGAAAATAAAATGTATATAATCATAAACGATGTAAGAGAGTAACGCAGTGAGCTCCGTCGGTAATACGACCTTTCAAAGTTCACGGCGGCATCCGCTATCACCATGAGTTGGAAGAGAAGATATCTATCCTCTTAAACATCGCCATAGATAATACCTCGTCTTTCTCCCTGAATAATGCGACCTTTCCTTTCCTTCAAGGGGCATGATCGAAGATCGGCAAGTGATTGCTGATTGTGGTGAAATCGAATGGAATCGGTTGCCGATTGCAAAATCGGTTACAGGCTTAACTTAAAGTTATACTCATTTGACACTTGTACTATAACAGTTCCACACGGTAGAATCACTGCCAGTACTCGTAGACCATGGCGCCGGGTGTACGATCAGGAGCAGCTGGGTTGCATGCGTTCACACTTGTTGGTGTCTCGACTCTCGGGGTCTTCTCTCTAGCTCAATATCCAATCTATGTCTCGCTGGTCCCGACCAGGCACCAACTTGTGTACGTGCATGCTGTGTGACGCACGAGACAACGGGTGATGCAGGAGCACACATATTCATGCTGCTCCAATTAGGAGCGCTCCTTGCACACACAGACTTATCAGGGATTTATGTTTTTCGCCTAAGAACCTATTCCCTGAGGCAGTAACCTAAATGTAACCCAGGTAGTATATTGTTTTATGTCCTCATGAAAGAAAAATATAATTTGAAGTAAAACTTATGAAAAAAATGACATTTTGCCATTTTATGTATTGGTGTACATGGAAGAGTAGTCCTTGCCTTACATCACTATGACATCACATATGCGGCCAATTTGAAATCTACATGGGTATAGCAATTATCAATATTTACAACTTTTAAAAATTCATAGCTTTTGTATTGTTTTTCCGATATTTTTCAAACTTTCACCCATCCACTTGTCTATTTGTCTCTTTTTCTCTTTAAAAAAGTTATTATTTTGGGTTGGATTATGTAACACATAACAGACCAAGAATTTTAGCTGAGTTAGGCAGCATATTCAGGTCCAGGCCTACTGGATGTTGCTTTATGACTATCGAATAGGCTGCTGAGCCAAATGAACATCGAGGTATGATCTGGAAAATCAATAATCGTGTGAAGTGATCTGAGCGTCAACTTCAAGGCATTGGTTATCTTCTCTATAAAGACTATTAAACTAAATCTAAAATCTTAGAACAGCTTGATACTGACACTCGAGAATTTTGTTTATTGAAGTTTTAAGAATATGTTTAGAATGAAAACAACATGATTCTCTATGAACCTACATACCGTAGGCCTAGTGCTGTGTTGCATTCTAAAGGGACGCCAAAAATTTGAACTGGCAAGTTTTTTGTTAGTTTTATATATAGTATTTACAGTTATTCATGGTCCTGCTGAATTGCATTCTCTAAGATAATCAGGCAACGATTTTCTAGGTCAAGCAGGAATTTTATACCCCTCAAAGCCAGTTTAATATGGTTTAAATTTTATTTTGTATAAAATCACTCTTCCATAATTTCACATTGTTTCATTTTGTCTTCCTACCCACTCCAGCTGCAAACCACACATTTAAAGTCGACCCAAAGACTGTATTTGCCAACAACGAAGTAAGCTTGGACGATATTGAGGTCTATGGATTTGACTATGACTACACGCTGGCTTGTTACAACGATGCATTACATCATCTCATCTATAAACAGGCTCTTGACAATCTCATCCTCAAGAAAAAGGTATGTATCTCCACATCAGCCCCCCCCCCCATACATTCGGATCCCTCTGTGGCCTAGCATGCGCGAGCAAGGTGTCGATCATCACATAGCCTCTCTCCACCCAGGTGTTAAATGGGTACCCAGTTGGATGCAAAAGCCTAGATGTTGTATGCCCAACAATTGGGATTGGAACTATTGTTGAAATGCTCCCCAGGGAGTGGAGAAAAAAACATTTCGAGCAGGCAAGCTAGGATCTTATGACTACCTACATGTAGGTAATATATGTGAAGTGCTTAGAACTGTTCTAATGTACATAGTGTAGGGTGGCTACTGGAGTTAGAGTTAGGGTTCACTACACAGGTGTTAATGTTATATAAAACACATAGAAGTCTCTCTATTCAAGGCTAGGGTGGAACTGCCCAAGAGCACATGGCCCACTTTATTTCTCTCTCCTTTCCAAAATCATAGTAATCAAATTAACATAATCATTAACCAATCGGGAAGTAGTGTGTATAGTGTATCACTGTGTGTGTAACAGAACATACAGAGAATCAATGAATTGAAGCATATAATCCAGGTCAACTCCATGTTTAAACAAAGTGAAATTAACAAAGACTGAGCAGATGGATTGAATTGCATCTAACATTCCAACTTGTTTATAGAAAGTTCTCTGACCTATAGAATACTGAACTGCATCTAACCTGTACATGAAAATACAAAGTTCTCTGAACTATGGAAATAAGGCTCTACAATAGTACTAAAAGCAGTCATGTAAGAGTGAATTATTTTTAGTAAGTTGAAAATTACAAATGAGCTGAGAGCTGTTATGTTCCTTTATATTTGCAAACTACCTAAATTGTAAGTTATCATTTACTGCAGTTAAATACAATTTAATGAATATGAAATGCAAATAAAAAGGAGGAAAAATTAGCCTCACTGCAGAAGGTAATAATCATAATTTTCCCTGACACACAGAGATAAATGCAATTTAATGAATATGAAATGCAAAACAAAAGGTGGAAAAATTAGCCCCACTGCAGAAGGTAATAATCATAATTTTCCCTGACACACACAGATAAATGCAATTTAATGAATATGAAATGCAAAACAAAAGGAGGAAAAATTTGCCCCAATGCAGAAGGTAATAATCCTAATTTTCCCTGACACACACAGATAAATGCAATTTAATGAATATGAAATGCATAACAAAAGGAGGAAAAATTAGCCCCAATGCAGAAGGTAATAATCCTAATTTTCCCTGACACACACAGATAAATACAATTTAATGAATATGAAATGCATAACAAAAGGAGGAAAAATTAGCCCCAATGCAGAAGGTAATAATCATAATTTTCCCTGACACACACAGATAAATGCAATTTAATGAATATGAAATGCAAAACAAAAGGAGGAAAAATTTGCCCCAATGCAGAAGGTAATAATCCTAATTTTCCCTGACACACACAGATAAATACAATTTAATGAATATGAAATGCAAAACAAAAGGAGGAAAAATTTGCCCCAATGCAGAAGGTAATAATCCTAATTTTCCCTGACACACACAGATAAATACAATTTAATGAATATGAAATGCAAAATAAAAGGAGGAAAAATTAGCCCCAATGCAGAAGGTAATAATCCTAATTTTCCCTGACACACACAGATAAATACAATTTAATGAATATGAAATGCATAACAAAAGGAGGAAAAATTAGCCCCAATGCAGAAGGTAATAATCATAATTTTCCCTGACACACACAGATAAATGCAATGAATATGAAATGCAAAACAAAAGGAGGAAAAATTTGCCCCAATGCAGAAGGTAATAATCCTAATTTTCCCTGACACACACAGATAAATATATGTACAGGTACATTACATGTAGGAGCAATGTCTCTAATTCAGTTCAAGCCTTTACATGTTTTTGATTAATGCAAACACAAATAGTTCCTTTTAATATTATACTGCTACTCAAACATATGTTGGCAATTAAAATATATAATTATATATGTTATTATTGATACCCAAAGCAACTAATGATACAAGATCTACTTTTCCATCATGGGTTTGTACATTATGTTATAAAGCCAGCTGTGTGCAGTACTGATTTCGCTTATTTTGTTTACATTGCGTGGGAGTATTCCTCTATTAAAACAAGGATAAAGACTATGCAGGTCCCGTTAGAGATGAATCTAAATCTCATTATCTTCTGGATGTGTTCATACTAACCATTTGATATTCACTCTCCATTTTGATATACAGTTCAACAATCTAAGGATGTGGGAGTGTTTCACGAAAAGTTTTGTTAGTGATTTTTACTGATGGGTGTTATAAGCTACTGCAAATCCTTGCATCTGATTGGCAGAGAGCAATTATTCAGTGAAAAATCATTTATAAGACTTTTCATGAAGAGCTACCCTGTACATTGCAGTTCATATATACTTGAACCTTGAAGCCTGTAAAATCCCTGTCCACATCAATATACAGTACTTTAAGATCCCTGTTCACATCAATATAGCGTACTGGTACTTTAAAATCCTAAATCCATATTTAAATGAGCAGAGTTATTAAAGGAAAGTATCCCATTGCATGAAATATTATTATCAATGTTTTCTTGGAGTTTAATGTATTTAATGGCATTACAATTACCTCACTTAAATCCTAAGTAAAAATTCCATGATTTTTTAAATCAGCAACCTGAACATCATGATTATTATAGAAACTGAGATGATATCATTGCTTTTACATAGAGGCAAAATCCTTATAAAGGTTTGTTGGCGAGTGCTCTAGATGTGAACCCAACTGAACAGGCTTTTATTGAAGCTCGAGTTGCCACAGCCTTTGCCTGAGGCTAGGCATGATTGTAAAATCAATAATGTGTGATGCTGTTGGTATATCAGATTCATGGTAATGTGATACTATACTAGCAAATGCATCCTTGCAGATACTGTACAAAGTGAGTGAACAATGTGATCATATGGGTTTGAGGAGTTGTAAAGCAGTTCTTACTGAACTCAAGGCAGTGATGCATTTCAAGGGAAAAATTAGTTGTCTTGTGGGAAAATTGAAAAACCTACATGTAGTTTTAGTGAGCTTTCAAATTCTATAATTTATACCCCTTTTGGCTGATAGTAAAAGTGAAAGCTACACTCTCAATCATTGGGTTTTTGTGTTTAATTCATGTTGCTATTATGGTTATGGTTGTTATTTATGATTTTTGTATTATTTTTCTTCTTCTTATTTTTATTGTTGTTGTTAATATTATTATTTTCACTATAAATTTCTGTATAATTTTCACTATTGCCATTAGTAGTAGCCATTATATATTATAATTTTTTAATATATTACCCGTTATCATCATCGTTACCATCATCATTATCATCATCATCACCACCATCTTCATCCTCATTATCTTCATCATCACCGTCGTCATCATCACCATCATTACCACCATCATCATCATCTTCATTATCATCATCATCACCATCATCATCACCATCGTCATCACCATCATCATCATCACCATCATCACTAATCATCACCATCATCACCATCATCACCATCATCACCATCATCATCATCACCATCATCATTATCTTCATTATCATCACCATCATCATCACCATCATTATCATCATAATTACCATCATCATCATCACCATCATCACCATCATCATTATCTTCATTATCATCACCATCATCATCATCATTATCATCATCATTATCATCATCATCACCATCATCATCACCACCATCACCATCATCATCATCTTCATTATCATCACCATCATCACCATCATCATCACCATCATCATCATCATCACCATCATCATCATCTTCATTATCATCACCATCATTATCACCACCATCATCATCATCATCATTATCACCATCTTCATCATCATCATCATCATCATCATCGTCATCATCATCATAACCATCATCTTTTTCTTCATCATCATCATCATCATCATCATCATCACCACCATCATCATCATCACCACCATAATCATCATCACCACCATAATCATCATTACCACCATCATTATCATCACAATCATCATCACCATCACCATTATCCACGTCATCATCGTCGTCGTAATATGGGTCTCTTTGTTTTCTTCTTTTCAGTTTCCTCCTGGTATCAAGGACATGCCATACAACCCTGATTATCCAATCAGAGGACTCCATTTTGACACACAAAAGGTAGGTATAATCTCAATCTCTCATACCTCTTTCACATTGATCATGTATATGTAGATGACATCTGAGGCCTGTTTCCTAAAGGCTTGGTCCCACTGCACTTACGGATGCAGAGAGGATGTAAAACGTAAAAGAATCTTGCCATCCGTTGGAAAATGTTATGTATCCGTTTTGTACTCTTTACGTACATGTTTCATTTCATTGTTTGCCCATTTTGTCCATTGTCTGGAGTGGATGAAAACGGATGGAGCTTCCCCAAAATATTGCTTGTCCGCTGTATCCGTTTTGGGTACGTTAAAGAATTACAACTATCATATTAGTGTGCCAGTATGGCAACTACCACGGTAAGAGGTCTCAGCAGCCAATCACAATCAAGGTTTCTGAGGAAACCTTGAAACAGGTGAAACAGGCTCCTAGAGAATGTTTCATTTGATATGGGGCCTATTTCATAAAACATGATATAATAACAAATTTGCAATAACAGTTTAAAAGCTACTGAAATCATTCAATTTAATTGGCCGATAGTAGCCTAGACTTGTTATTTGGCCATTTGTTATTATAACAAGTCTTTATGAAACAGGACCCTGGGAAAGATTTCAAGAAAGGACTTGTTTGATGTTTTGTCCAACAAAATTGTTTTTTCTACAGTTACCATAGGAACTGCGCTTCTCAGCCAATCAAAATCAAATCCAAATTCCAAACAAAACAAGATTCCCTGTAAACGTCTCTAATTTCTTCATTAGAATGCTACCAGAAGCTCAGTCCAAAGGTGAATTGTCGTTGATTTACAAATAAATTTTTATATTTTCCCCACAAAAATATCATTATTTTATAGACCCTTTATCCAGGCAAATGATGCCCTGTGCTATGGAAACCATGCTTTTTGAAAGTCTTCATAATTCAACAATTACTCCTGTCTTATGTATGTACTTTGGTCACATCATAGTACATTATAGGTGCAGAGTCTTTGGCCTCATTAACAGTAGGTCAACACAGGGCGATCCTGCATTTCTTAAAAGAAAGATTAAAAAAACCTTATGTACCATACTGCTGTACTTTGGCAAAAGGAAGCAAGTTACAAAATAATAATAATAATAATTAACATTTATATAGCGCTTAATACAACAGTTTCTAAGCGCATTGGAAAAGTATCATTTGTTGTAAATGAGCAATGTGTGTTCGTCATTTATATAGGTGTCAATGCAATTTAACAGTATACTTCAATATGTTTCCATAGAACAATCATTTTTCCCAAAATTTTGCCTGAATGTGCAACATACTGATACATAGGGTGTTTCAGAAACAACAATAACTCAAATTTGACTGATGTGTCACTTGCTTCCTTTTGCCAAACTTGGGCAGCATAGCATGTATCAGTAATAACATTTGCCTGGATAAGATTGCCATAACCAAATAGTGATCACATGAGAAAATTATCACATTCAGATTGCCCAATTTCTAAATTTGCACCATTCTACTTCTCATGTTTTTTTTTTACATTTCTTTGAGACAACTTTCCAATTGTTTTTTATTTCCCTTGAGATGAATTTAACTGTAAGTTAAATGTTTTTTTTCCTCTCATTTTATAGTAAAACAAGTTTACTTAATAGCACTATATCCTCAAATTTTGCTCTCTCCACAAATACAAAGGCTGGTGTGATGAGATAGTGAATCTTAATATTTAATTCTACTTTATATTTCTAGGGTGTTCTGTTGAAAGTCGATGCTTTCCATCACATACAACTTGGTACAGTTAGGAGGTTTGTATTTTCCACATATTTGTGTATTTATTTGCTGATTGATTTTGTTTATTTATTTGTGTATATATGTATTTGTTTGTTTGTTTTTTGTTTATTCATATGTACATGCATGCATTCATTCATTCATTTATTCATTCAGTCATTCGGGTTTAGGAGACACCTGCGAAGGGATTGTTTAGGAATGTGACATTTTCTGTCGTCTGTCATTTCTGTCATATTAATGTTATAAAATACATCAACAATTTGATCTTACAAGTGTAGCTAGACTTTTTTTTGTTTTGTATCAATTTGTCTAAAGTATTCATTTTATTAAGTATTTCATTTATTTATGTTAAAGTAACTATTCATTTATGTATTCATTAAGTAATTTTACTTACATACTTTTGTACATGTATGATTACATATTCATTCAGTATAACACTGACAACATCAAGGAAATAATGAGATGATTAAGTTATATTTTAGAAAGTGGGATTTTGATGGGGTTCACAAATGTTTTGCTGGGATGTGAGTTTAATAATGGCAAAGTCCAACATTCGCATTTAATCCCGCAATCTAAGTGCAACTAATGTGTTCAAAACATGCTTTGAAATTCATGTGTGAGCCCGTGGAAGCTTTTTAAAAAAAAATAAATCATCTTGTATTGATCAAAATAGGGAAACAGTTATAACAATAAGCCCAAGTTACCTGTTCTAAATGAACATGATACAGGGCAATATTATATACAGAACGGTAATTTACCCCCCAAAAATTGTAAAACAAGAGATATGCACATATCAAACGAGTCTATTCAATTCAAAACAAAATTCATAGTAAAGTAATGAGAAGGAGGAAGGAGGGGACATGCTACTTTGTGGTTTAACTTAATTTTTTTTATGCCCCCACAGACGAAGTCTGAGGGGGCATTAAGCGTTGCCCCTGTCCGTCCTTCTGTCCGTCCCCCCACTTGGTTTCTGCATAATAACTCGAAAAATATTTTATGGATTTTTAACATTTTTGGTGTGTAGGTAGATGACACCAAAATACAGGCTAAGTTCGAATTCGGAGTCCGCAGGTCAAAGGTCACAGCTCATTAAATATGCAAGTTGGTTTCCGCATGATAACTTATGAAATTTTCAATGGATTAAAAAAACTTTTGGTGTGTAGTTAGATGGCACCAAAATACAGGTTAAGTTCAAATTCGGAGTCCGCAGGTCAAAGGTCACAGCTCATTAAATATGCGAGTTGGTTTCTGCATGATAACTTATGAAATATTGAACTGATTTTAAAAAATTGGGGTGTGTAGGTAGATGACACCAAAATACAGGCTAAGTTTGAATTTGGAGTCTGCAGTTCAAAGGTCTAAGGTCACAGCTCATTATATATTCGAGTTGGTTTCTGGATGATAACTTTGGAAATATTCACCAGATTTTAAAAATGTTTGGTGTCTGGGTAGATGACACCAAAAAAACAGTCAGGTCACACCAAATGACCCGATAGTCATATCTGTCCTGAGATCCAGCTGGCACAAAAAGGGTAAAGGTTGTGCTTTTAATACTAAGTGATGAAATTTCAATTTCGGTGGCAAAATTGTTACAAAATGCTTGAATGTATCCGTTTTATTTCTATTGACTAAAAGTGCAAGGGAAATGTATGAGAAATGTTTCGCAGGGTAAGTTTGATTTCGCCCTTTCCCCTTAACACAGCGTGAAAACGAGCATTTCTGCGTAAACAGATTTCTGCGAGCTTTACAAAAATGGACAGTGCTCACTCAAGTGTAACATTCTGTCAAAACTTTTACTTTCATTGGATAGATGAGACCCAAACCCAAGATTATATGTGAAAAAAACCCGCATGTATATTTTTTAATTCCCAGGGCTTTTTCAAAGTGTAAACTTTTTTTTGATACGCACTGTATATACATGCATATTGGTTTCTGCACGATATTAAGTTCAATCATATTGCATGAATTTCTGATTGCGTTAAGCGGGGGCATCTGTGTCCTTTGGACACGTCAAATTTCTAGTTTTTTTAATGTGAATTCATAATTGTACTAACATATTGGTATAACAAATACATATTATTCGAATATAAGTTTTGAAAGCAATTATAAGGATTATTTTGTCTCTTGGCAGAGGTTTGCAAGCAGTGAGTGATGAAGAAGTCATTGAGATGTACGGTGGAACCCATATACCTGACGAAATGATAGTTGATCGCAGCATGCATGGCTATGTAAGTATGAAGAGGTGTCGGATAGTATTCAAATAATACATATTATTGAGGGCATTGGTACAAATTATACACACTTGGTAAATTTGGAATGGTTATAACTGAGATGGACTGTTTCAATGGTTACAAATGTGTATTATTATTCTAATTCAAAACTCGTACAAAAACAGGTGATCGCACATTTAGTGTTACTGCTTCTAAAGAATGGAACAACATCCCCACTTTCATTAAATCATCAAACTCTTCAGATCAATTTAAGAAACTTCTAAAAACATACCTCTTTTCTGATTAATTTATTTTGCGTGTATTTGTATTGTAATTATTATGTACTTTTGTTTTAAATCGTTTGTAAACGCTGTGATATAGTTAACTATGGAGAGCGTACTAAATGCTAGTTATTATTATTATTATTAATGCCCGAGCAAAAGTATGTGATATATGTTTTTAGCTCATCCGGCCCAAAGGGCAAGATGAGCTTGTGCCGTGGCGTGGCGTCCGTCGTCTGTCGTCCGTCCACAATTTCAAAATGCTTCTTCTTCGCCATTTCAATTCCGATTTCAATTCTGTTTGCTTTATATGATAGCACTAGTTGGGGGATTCAAAACTTCTACACAGAATTTTGAAACTCATTTAATATGCTAATTTATGCGCATTTTACAAAATTCACAAAAAATGCTTCTTCTTTATTTGTTGACCGATTTTGAATTTTTTGCTTCCATCTGGTAGAGCTTCATGAGGTTCACCAAACTTCTACACAGGATTTCGAAATTTTGACTAGAACAATTTTTATGCTAATTTATGCAAAATTAATTTATGCATATTTTTAAAAATTCACATAAAATGCTTCTTTATTTGTTGACCGATTTTGATTTTTTTTCTTCCATCTGGTAGAGCTTCATAAGGTTCACCAAACTTCTACACAGAATTTTTAAATTTGGAGTAGAAAATTATTTATGCTAATTTATGCAAAATTCATAAATCACAGAAAATGCCTCTTCTTTTATTTGTTGACTGAATTTCAAAATGCTTCTTCTTCATCATTTCAAGTCTGATTTCAATTCTGTTTGCTTTATATGATAGCATTAGATGGGGATTCAAAACTTCTACACAGAATTTTGAAACTCATTAAATATGCTAATTCATGTGTATTTTTATAAATTCGCATAAAATGCTTCTTCTTTAATTGTTGACCAATTTGGATTTTTTTTCTTCCATCCAGTAGAACTTCATGAGGGTCACCAAATTTCTACACAAAATTTTGAAATTTTCATTAGAAAATTATTTACGATAATTTATGCAAAATTTATTCATAAATCACAGAAAATGCCGCCTCTTCTTTATTTGTTGACCGATTTTGATTTTTTTCTTCCATCTGGTAGAGCTGCATGAGGTTCACCAAACTTGTACACAAAATTTTGATGTTTTTTCTAGGAAATTATTTATGCTAATTTATGCAAAATTTATTCATAAATCACAAAAATGTTTTTTCTTCTTCATTTGTTGATCAATTTCAATTTTGTTTGCTTTATATGATAGCTCGAGGTGGTGATACAAAATTTCAACACAGAATTTTGAAACTCATTAAATATGCTCATTTATTCATATATTTTCAAAACTCACAAAAATACTTATTTATTTGTTAATTGATTTTGATTATTTTTGTTCCATCTGAGAGCTACATTTACATGAGGTTCACCAAAGTTCTACACAGAGTTTAGACATTTTAACTAGAAAATTATTTATGCTTAATTTATATGAAATTTATTTATAGATCACAAAAAGTGCTTCTATGTCATTTCTTCATCAATTTCAATTTTATATCCTCAATTTATGTCACCAATATAATTCACTACAGTGTCAACTGGGCTCAAATTAAAATTGTGTTAAATTTCGTTGCGAGATGCCGGATGAGCTCCACATCATTGATGTGCTAGTATAAGATAGTGATGTGGATCCTTGTTATTTGATAAACCATCCTCATATAAAAAAAAAATTACATATATTACCAGTCAATAGATCTAGATATTAGTACCAATCATTAGCAAATTTGGCTATTAGTTAAAATTAATTACTGGCCATGTAATAGATTTCAGTCAATCGTTTGATTAGGATCCATATCACCGTGTTATGATACTCAATTTTCAGAGCCAGAATGAATGTTTTGAAATGTAATTTGATTTGATTTATTGTTTTCTTCTGCATCCATGGAACATTCGTTTAATACATTTTCCATAACATAATAAACATAATATGTTAGCATTTTTGGCATGAATCATAAATAAAGTGTACTAAAAAAATAAAAATAATTCCAGACAAAAATGATTAACTACCAAATTATTATATGATATTCACAATGTGCAGGAGAAGGATTGTCATCATAAGCAGATTGCTTGAAGAAAAATGACAATCCCAAACTAAAACTAATTAAATTAATTAATATGTTTATAAAGCAGAATGGGCATATATTTTTAAATACGAATCATCAATTCATGCAATATTTTTAGTATGAAGATGATAAAGGTGAGGGTGACGGTGATATGATAATGATGATGATGATGATGATGATGAAGGCCATGGAGATGATGGTGGTCATAATGGAGATATTGGTAATGACTGAATCGAAGGAGGAATGAATTCACGATTTGTGGACAGTAATTACAAAGCATTCCACAAAAGTCTTGTTTATAATGAGCTCTCACAGGCTTGTGGTCTACTTGACAATGAGCTGTATAATGTATTTCAGAAGAATATCTTCATTGCCACACAAGATTTGTTGGAACTATCAGGTTTTTAAAAGAAATTTATCTTCTCTTTTTGACACCAAAGACATGATGAAGGTGAATGCATGACATCAAAGGAACTTTAAAAACTCTTGCATGTCAGAATCCTTTTGAGAAGAAAAATGATGGTGGCTTGTGCACAGTTTTAATTATTAGAAACAGTGTTGAGATGTACTTTTTCTCTTTTGAAGAAACATGAAGTGTTTAACCTTTCTGATCTTCTTAATGTTCTCCAGGAGAAAGGACTACGTCAGTTGATGGATATGTTTGCTACTGCTGAGATGTGTCTTCTTGTCAATGTTATAGAGGTATGCTTTATCCAGTAAATATTATACATACTTCTCAACTAACGAGTATAAAGCGGGCAGTTTTATTCCTTTAGACAATTATAAGTACTTACTGATCATTTTGCATCCTTTATTTGATTCATTCTGCCTTGATTGAAAATTCAAAATTTTGATGTAAACAAGCGTAACAGTACATGTGCGATGACATCACAATGACCTTTTTGTGGGTGATAGCTTGTTTACAATGGATATCGTTTTGTTTATAGCGGTATCGTTCATGCAGCCCAGTAAAAATTCTTGTATACCTCTCAACCAATCATATTGCAGGGATTTTCTCACCCATTCTATAAAATAAAATGACAAAATGTCATTGACATATATTCATTTGGTAATTGTTAAATTCATTGTATTTGGCAGTTTGAGCGAACAAAATAGTGACATGCTATTCAAGGTTAGCCAAATATCAAGTACCGGTACACTCATAATTGATGAACGTTGATACTTGTATCCGTTCTATGCTTGAAACATTTCTTCACTGTAACAATCGTGTTTACACTATTTACAGTAAAAAAGTTACCATTATCATATCCAAAAAAAAATTAGAATGACAGTGATTGTACATCAGTATTTGCTATTATTTTTGTAATTAGAATAATTTAAAACTATTCTATTAAAGCAAACTGCTGAAACATTTGCGACCAGTAATATATTTATGATTTGATGATAAACTCAGACCTGCCAACCAGTACGTTTTAGCCGTATTTAGTACGTTTTTGCAACCAAAATACGGCAGTACGTTTTTTCTTTAAAAAATATGTTTTTTGTAAAAAAAAAAATAATAATCTCTATATGTCTCTATTTCATAAAATGTACACAAATATGGTTATTAGATCAATGTAATTTCAGGTAACTTGTTTTTTTTTCAATCATTTTGTAAAAACCAGGGTGAGATATACACAAGTTTCAATGTTTTTTTTTTTTTCATCTGCAAAAGCAGTGCGCATTTTAGCTTGCATGCAGCATTTTATTATGAAATACACTTTTTTGGGGAAAAATGCAAAATATTTATCTCACACGGTAAAAATACTGATTTTTTTGTCAAAATACTGATTTTGGGGGATAAGAATACTGAAAATGCACAATACAACTTGGCAGCTCTGTAAACTGCTTTTGAATGAAATATGCAGAGAAGAAAGTTCCAAGAAGTGAGTATGCAAAGTGGAAATATGAACATCCAAGCATTAGACAGAGATGGTTGGACCAACTTGTGCAATAAGCCAGTTCGTAGTTCCTTTCTGCGCATGATCAAAAGATTCTACGCATGATCAGAGGAAGGTCATTTGTACTAACGTGACATGGTGGTTTAAAATCTAATGAGATAAGCACCAACTTTGATGTCTTGATTATTCATATATTCTTTTGAATAGTGGTTTTCATTTACATCCACAAAAAACAACAAGGCGTCCACGAACGACTGGTATTTCACAGTTTGCCAAGTACATTGTGCAACATGCTATGATATGCACTCAAAGTAGGAATGCAACAAATACCTTCATAAAGTGTTCATTGGTGTGCTATTCTAGTCACCTGGTCTATTCAATTTCTTCATCCTGCTATGTAAGGCAAGCTTACGTAATATCTTGCTTTGAAATCTGCCTATCATAATGAAAGAAATGAAAGGTCATTTGACTAAAATTGTCTATGAAGTAACTATGAACTGGTCTATTGGACCACATTAATAGTATACCATAGGGGGTTTAGCCTGATGGTGTTTAAAGGGGGAGTGAACTGTGTGTGGTCTCTCATTGGCTGTGTGTTATGAATACATAGTCTTAAAATATACGTTTTCAGATATCTACTAATACTTCAGAGAATAAATTGACCTATAATTGTATTTGTATCGAGAAACTAAAATGTTTTGAGAGGAAAAGTAATTGTTTTGCTACTTAGTGACATACTTATTGCGGTATAAAGGTTAATTATCATGTTATTCAAGTGGGTCTATATTACTAGACTACACCAGCATTATGGGTCAAGAAACTGGCCAGGTATGAGTAGTTGAGGACTCGAGATGGCGCTATTTGTTCGTATCTGCTTTAAGGTTGACTGGGAAAGATCGCCATCTGGCTGAAATTCCATGTTTATTCTGCTAATTTTTCAGCACTTACACATATTTTACCAGAATCATTTGACATATATTGTTTTTTATTCATACATACAGAATCAGAATCATTTGACACACATTTTTTTATATTCATACATGTATACAAATACTTGGGGATAGTAATAACTCATTTCACTGGATGCTGTTCAAACTCATTTTATAATGTTACCTCAGCTGGCATTTATAATTTATTTGAATTGTTTCTTTATTTCAGTTCTTGAGGACGCGTGGATTTGACTACGATCCTGAATATCTGTTTCATGATATTCATGTAAGTATTTTTTAGTTTTATTTGTTTTTTTCTCTTCAGAGGCACATATTTTTTTGTGTGTCACTAAGTCATATTGCAAATTACATGTTGATTACATAATGATGTTGATGAGGTTTCCAATACACAATTTGGCTAGTCCTGAAAAGGATTGTTGGGTGGTGGAGAAATGGAGATGATATTAAAAGAAAAGGAAGAGGGGGATGAGATGAGATTGAGAAGTAGCTTTCTTTGTATAATTTGTAGTCCTTACAAGGGCAGCAAACCAGATGAGATTGATTACTTAGATGAGATGAGAAGACATGGTGGTGATGAGTAGATGAGCAGTGGACAGTAGGGTAGCTTTTGGGTAGCTTGATTGTTAATCAGTCAATTAGGCTAGCCTAAAATTTTAGGTAGACATAGAAACTAAAGTGTTTTTGAGAGAAAAGTGCTTGTTTTGCTACTTGGTATCATATTGATTGTGGTATGGATGTAATGAGTAGTGGATTGGTGTGTTATCATACAAGTGGGCCTATATTATACAAATAGCGAATAGGCATGAGTGCGATGGTGCGAGATTTCGCATGAGGTGAAAGAAAGATGCTCTATTCAACGAGGCGTGAGCCGAGTTGAATAGAGCGTTTCTTTCTTTCACCTCATGCGAAATCTCGCACCATCGCACGAATAAGAATATTCGCTATTTGTGTTGTACAACGCCTCAGAATTAAGCGAAAATATGAAAAAACAAAGAGTTTATCCCTATAGTAATCTATGAAAAGGGAGCAAAAATACCGAAAGCAGAAAGCAAAATCCCACAAGCGCACATAACCTTGGGCAGCCTTGCGCATTTAGCCAGCTGGCTTATACGCGTATTGTTCATTTTTATCGAGCGCAATGAATTAAATCGTATTGTGACGTCACCTCCTAAAGCCGTGCAACGGTACATTTTGGACGGTACATTTTGGATGGTACGTCTTTTGTGCAACGGTACGAATGTTTGACATTCAGCCTCCCATTTGCTCGCGTACAACAAGCTAAGTAGGCGTTGTACAATACAGGACTACACTGCTCAGAATGATGCATGATGGGTTAATGAACCTGGCCAGATGTGAGTATTTGAGGACTTGAGATGGCACTATTGAAGCTGTTGGTTTCTTGCTGCTTTAAAACAAAACAACAAAAATTGTTAAATTACTCATACAATAAAAATGCATTACTCCATTGTCTATTGATTTGAAACAATTTTTTCCTTTGATTTATTTCAGAATGCTGTGAAAGAGGTTCATTACTCTGGATCAATGCACACCGAGGTTGCCAACAATGTCCGTAAGTCATGCTCATGATCTGTATTTTGATTTATATTCCATTCATCAAAGAAGCTTGCTGTCAAATTGGTTGAGAGTAACAGTAAATCATTTGATGAGTTGTGATTTGATCAATCGCTAATTTGATGGTGTCTTTTATTTCCCTGATCTTAATAAAGCTTGTTACACCGCCTGCTATCTCATCAATAAGCATGATGAAATGGGGGTCACCAACTTTCCACACAGAATTTTGAAATTTTGACTACAAAATTATCTATGCTAATTTATGCAAAATTTATTCATAAATCACATAAAATGTTTTTTCTCCTTCATTTGTTGATCAATTTCAATTTTGTTTGCTTTATATGATAGCTCTAGGTGGGGACACAAAATTTCTACACAGAATTTTGAAACTAAATATTTATGCATATATATTTTTCAAAACTCACAAAAAATGCTTCTTATTTTATTGTTGACCGAATTTGATTTTTTTTTTGTTCCATCTGAGAGCTACATGAGGTTTACCAAGATTCTACACAGAATTTAGACATTTTGACTAGAAAATTGAATTAAGTTTTACGAAATTTATTCATAAGTCACAAAAAATGTCTCTTCTCTATCATTTGTTCATCAATGTCAATTTTGTTTCCTCTTTTTATGTCACCAATATAATTCACTACAGTGTTAACTGGGCTGAAATTAAAAATTGTGTAAAATTTCGTTGCAAGATGCCGGATGAGCTCATTGATGTGCTAGTTTTTAATTTCTTATGATTTAAGAAACATGTCAAATGGCATTTCATATGGCTTTATTAAAAGTAATGGATGGAGGAGTTTTTTTTTTTCCCCATATGAAATAATGCAACAGCGTTCTGTGCATGCAAGGAATTAATCCAGGTCAATGTCTTTTGATAGCTGGGTTCAATGCAGTACGACTTTGATTAAATTTCTTCCTGAAGGAAATTAACGTACAGTGTATTTCTTTTTTAATTTTGTAGATGAATATCTTCAGATGGATACCGGCATCCCTGAGCTCCTTCAAAGACTACACGACGCAGGGAAACAACTCTTCCTTATCACCAATTCAGAGTTTGCTTTTGTGTAAGTCTAATATCTCGTTCAGATATTGTGCAACCAAGCCTGGCAACATTTAATAGTAATAATACATGAAATTTGTATAGCGCAATTTCCATCTTAAAAGGATGCTCAACAAAAACTATTTACATATAATTAATGTCTGAACAATAAGTCAATGTCTATCAAAAAGCACTCTTAAACAGGTATTTGTATACAAAGCCAATGTACAGTGCCGGTGATAGCTTTTGCTGAAGAGGTTTAAGATTTTTAAATGTATTTTACAAAACAGATTATTGACAAATAAGACATCGTTTGTGTTAATGATTCTGAATTACAGATGCCTTTATACCAGTGATAAAAAGTTTATTTCAAGAAAATAGAAGTCCATGATTTCAATAGAAATATTTATAACTTTACATGGTTAGATATGATTGAGATGCATGGGGTACCGTAGATCAACAGCTCTGTCTCATGTTTATCCATCATGACAAAAAAGAGAACATTACTCCACTTAAAAAAAAAAATTGGTATGTGTTGAAAATTGGTAGGGATACTCCGGGCTGAAAATAGTAATATCTATTGAAAAATAAATGAAATAAAATTCATCAAGCAAAATGCTGAAAATGTCTGCAAAATCTGATGAAAAATAACAAAGTAATTGTGTGGAATGCAGAAGATCACCCAAATACCAATAATTCAAGTCAAATTTGTGACCTACTGTATATGCCAATGGGATGTTTCTTTAAAGGACAAGTCCACCCCAACAAAAATTTGATTTAAATAAAAAGAGAAAAATCCAACAAGCATAACACTGAAAATTTCATCAAAATCGGATGTAAAATAAGAAAGTTATGACATTTTAAAGTTTCGCTTAATTTCACAAAACAGTTGTTTGCACATCCTGGTCGGTATGCAAAAGAGGAGACTGATGACGTCATCCACTCACTACATGTACATGTATTTCTTTTGTATTTTATTAAAAAATTTATTAAAAAATGAAATATTGTATAATTCAAGCAATAAAAAACAAAAGAAATAGTGAGTGTTGGACATCATCGACTGACTCATTTGCATGTCAATGAATAGTGCATATCACTGTTTCATGAAAAATAAGTGAAACTTTAAAATGCCATAACTTATTTTACATCCGATTTTGATGAAATTTTCAGCGTTATGCTAGTTTGATTTTACTCTATTTATTCAAATCAATATTTTTCTGGAGTGGACTTGACCTTTAATAGTGAAATACCTTCACAGATTGGATTGTTTTGATTCTACAGGAATAGTGGAATGTCCCACCTCATTGGATCTGACTGGGCTAATCTCTTTGACATCATCGTAACTCAGGCCAGGAAACCACAGTTCTTCAACGACACCGCAAGGTATGACAACAAAAATAATCTTTAACATGCAAGCTTGTCAACTGGACTTTTTGAAATGGTATAGAATGGTTTCAAGTTCAAGTTTATTTAAACCAATCAAAACAAGAGACATATTACACAGTTTAACAAAAATGAGAATACATGATAGGTTTGGGACCCCAAAGAAGCAGAGCTTGTGAGAGGGGCCCCTTGTAAAGTACATTACAACAATAATGAGATGAAAAAATATTTACAATGATAATCTAGAGAGTAAATAAGAAAAAATACATACAAACACACACACACACACACATCTTCAAACCTGGATGTTCCTCTTATTTTGTAATAATTGTATTGTATTTTGTGTCGTGTCAATTGATGCCTTCAGTCTCCTTGTAAAGGCCACTGCACAGCTTACGATTTGGTCTACGACCCTATTTTGGAAAAAAAACGTAGTAGAGTTTGATGCTGATATTGAGACATGGAATATCATACTGTGTAATGTTCTAAATCCTCGTACAAATACTTTCTTGAAAATCTGTGACTATGCTATCATCCTTGTACAATAAAAGCAAAATATAATAGCTACCGGTAGTCATAATGACGTCATAGCAATTGTACAATTGGCTATGATTTGACACTTATTTGGCTTTTACTCCAAAATAAAGGCTTGCAATCATCCAAAATTGTTATGTTAGTTTTCTTTCAGTTTGATTTGAACCTCAAAATTTTTCATTCACATTTTCAGAAAATGAGCAAAATACGATGTGTTCCAAAATCTGACCGTGGACCAGTCATTAGGTGTGTGGTGTTCTTAAGGCGTACTTCACCTGGGTTGAGTAATGTGAATAAATTTCTTGCCGTTACACAGTTACTATAAACTGCTTTTATTTCTTCAAAGCAGGCCTTTCAGATCAATCTACAGGAAAACAGGGACACCATCTTGGGCCAAAGTCACAGAACTCAAGAAAGGAAAGATATATCTTGAGGTGAGAAACATACAGTGTATATCTATATTTCAGTTAGACCTATGATGCTGACATTTGCAATTTACTCTACCTGTTTGACTTTACAGAACCTCAGTTAAACATATCATGGGTCTGTGTGTAGGAATGGTAGAGTGTCATAGCGACCCTTCACACAGGTTCACCAATGTGTATCGCTGGGTCAGGTTGTTACAACCTCCCAAGTTTTTCGATTCGTCGCCTCCTGTGAATCAACTCTGTTTAGAGTGTATTGGTATCGCATTATTGTTCTTATACGTAGCACCATATATTTCTCAGCATTGAATTCTTGTGGCCACAATTTCGACCATGCAGCAAGTGCATTTTGAAAGCTTATTTCTTTGAAGATTTCTCATGGTGGCTCTGAGTATTATCTTGGGAGTGATTAATTATAGAAGTAGTCAGTGACTTTGCGTTGTGAAAGTGAACCACACAACCATGAAAAATTAAGTTTTGAGTTGTGTTTGCATTACTAGTATTTCTGATGTTCAGAGTGGATGCATTTATATTGGTCAGCTCTTGGAGAATGCGATCTTCCTTTGAAGAAGTCATAGGGAGCAATTCAGATGGTTGAGGTAGATCTTCACCAGCGGCATCACCGAATCCAGCGTCAGAGTTAATGCTAGGCATGACAAGGCTCTAAGTTGTGCTAGTTTTCTGGACTTGGACCTGGAGGATGAATAGGTGCATGTAGATCTGTGCTTGGCCCTGGCAGACTATCAAGGCTGGGCCTAGGTCGGGGTAGGCTATGGCTAGGCAAAGGCAGGTCACACTCAGATCTAGGCAACTGGACTTGGACTTGGAGGATGAATAGGTGCATGTAGATCTGTGCTTGGCCCTGGCAGGCTATCAAGGCTAGGCCTAGGTCGGGGTAGGCTATGGCTAGGCCCAGGCAGGTCACACTCAGATCTAGGCAACTGAAAAGCCATCATGGGCTCTTGATTTGGTACTGAGGTTGATTTTTCATGTCGAAACAACTTTGGCGGTTAGAACATCACTCATTTGCTTCATCTTTGCATCATTGGTAGTTCTGTAGTGTTTGATACTTTGTTCACTGTGGTGGCCACTATCACTCATTATGTCTCGACTCGCGAATCCTGCATCATTCAATGGTGAAATGCATGATGCCCGTTTTTTTTGTTGTTGTACACACTGCTACTCCCTGCTGAAGTCAAGATTACCTTCATTTTTTCTCAAAGATTGTTTATTCTGAGGGGGACATTGGAGTACTGATTCCCAGAGGCAGGTGTGCAAGTTCTTTTGGTTTTTGCCAAAACGCATCACATGCTTGATTCAATCTGGAAGTTTTTTTTTTTTTCAAACAAGCAACTATGCTTCTATCATATCTGGGAATCTCATACATAAATCCGTTGGAAGAGCCGTCATCATCATCTTCGCGATTTTTGTTTTTGTTTTGTAATAGTATTTTATTAAAATCATTCAGTTCAAAATCATACAAGTAATAGTACATCATCAAAAACACTGTTCACAAAGTCAAATAACTTTTCATAATACAAAAAATTATACAAAAAAATACAGAATATAACATTCAAATCATCTAGAACAAGGTAATACTTAGTCTGAAGAAAAACAAAATACAGATACAAAAATGAATTTACAGCAACGCAATGGAATCAAATAAAACTGAATGAGTATTAAAGTTCTTTCTTAGATTGTTCTTTGTTAGCCGATAGCGTCTGGTCACATGTTTCATACCGTGCTCATCCCGACTTGCAATGAAATCATTAGGCTTCATGTCATGCAAATTTTCATGGCCCTGATTACAAAAGTAGATCGTGATGTCTATGAACACTTTCTTCTGCAGGCCCAACGGTGTACAGTACTTGTGTCCAATTCCTCTGAATTCTTGCCATGTCCTCTGCAGAAATGGTCTTCTTTTTCTTCACCATCCCCTTCCCTACATTCTTAAGTCTCAACAACATAGCTTTGAACTCTTGAAGGCTTGAGTGCTCCTATCGAATTCCACATCCCTACATTATGTTCACACCCTTAGATTACCCCAGTTCAAATTTGCCATTCTGTCTGCAATTATACCCATCATTTTTGTGTGTGTTTCACCTGTTGATTTCTGTAGGGTAATGTGGAGCAGTTTACCCAACTAACAAACTGGCATGGATCAGGTGTGTTGTACTTTGGAGACCATGTGTACAGTGATTTGGTCGAGCCATGTTTGAAGAACGGCTGGAGGACAGGTGGCATTATACCAGAACTCGATGTAAGTAGTGGTCTTATCTTGCTTTTTCATGTTGGATTTATAATAATCAGATAATATTGGGTAGCATGGAATGGACTATTATACAAATTTTATGAGTGTGTTGTGGTGATCCAGCGCATTCAATGGTATTTGTAATATACGAAAACACAAGGCACTTGTGCCGAGTGCTTTTGGATGTTATTGCAAACACTTGGGATGCCTGCATCGTCAATAAAAATCATCAGTATAAATTTGTAGTGGAAAGGTCGTTTCAATCCCTCCAATTTTCTATTATGACATCACAGGCGTATCTTGTATGCGTATCAAAGAAAAAGGGCCAGCACCAATTGCATCGCAATTTGTTCCACATTTTTAAAGACTGCTACACAAACATTTTTTTGTGTAGTAGATTTTTTTACATAGGACTGTACGGAATGTAGTTGAGAGCTTTTCACTTATGATAAAAAAAAATGCTTATCAAATTTGGTGAGCAAAGTTATTCCCTTTAAATCTAGATCTCTCAAGATGTGTGATCGGTTTAAGGTTTGGGATAACACATTTGTTACAGAATATTGTGAGGATTGTGATCAGGGTAAGTTTAGGTTTAGTGTTAGCTTTGGTGTTAGGTTTGGTGTTAGGTTGAGTGATATTTATGTACATGTAGGTCTTAAGTTTGGTTTGATGTGATAATTCTCTATTGGAGTAATAGACCAGTTCGTAGTTACTTCATGGACAATTTTGGTCAAATGACCTTTCATTTTTTTCATTATGATAAGCAGATTTCCAAGCAAAATATTATGTAAGCTTGCCTTACATAGCAGGATGAAGAAATTGAATAGACCAGGTGACTAGAATAGCATACCAATGAACACTTTATGAAGGTATTTGTTGCATTCTTACTTTGTATGCATATCATAGCATGTTGCACAATGTACTTGGCAAACTGTGAAATACCAGTCGTTCGTGGACTCATTGTTGTTTTTTGTGGATGTAAATGAAAACCACAATTCAAAAGAATGTATGAATAATCAAGATATCAAAGTTGGTGCTTATCTCATTAGATTTTAAACCACCATGTCACTTTAGTACAAAGGACCTTCCTCTGATCATGCGTAGAATCTTTTGATCATGCGCAGAGTGGAACTACGAACTGGCTTATTGCTGATGAAGAAGATGTCATGGAATGGTCTTGTGTGAAGTATTTTGGTATACTTTTATGTGATTGGCTGAAAAGAAATTTATCACTGAAAATGATGCTTTGTGAAATGCTCTCAACTACCTTTGAATTCGGGTTTGGTGTTGAAAACTGATGTTGAAAAGTGGTGTTTAAAATTGGTGTAAGCGGTTTGACCTGAAAGAATGTTGGTGCTGAATTTGACATTGATAGGTGCTAAAGCTATCAGTGGTGTAATAGGGATTGCTTTAAAGCTGAATTAAGTGTTGGAGCAAGCTAGAGCACTTACTAGCACTTACACAAAAAAGGCAACCCCAACTTTTAAATCTCCAATCAGCACACTTTTGTCACATCACTTTTTATAAGCCCTTTTTAAGTAAGATTTTCATGGGCAGATGTCCAAGGGGGGGGGTATATTAAATATATTTCCCATAAATTTTGAATTGTGTGTTTTGTACAGCTTACTATTGGAAAGGGGTCATTTCATCTGCCTTTGACTACAAATGATTAGATATCACTGTGCCTGCTAATGGTAAACCAGTGACTCGACTTGAACAAAATTTCATGCAATAGCTCCCTCTTGTGTTGGACATCAATTATGCCTTTGTGTTTTGGGTTGTTAGTCTCATACTGCAGACTTTTTTTCATATTTCGTGCTGACTTTTTTTTATAGGTCTTTGTTGCATTGCCTGTTTGGGTAATTGTCTCCAATTGTACCATAAATCATTTTTGAACAATGCCAGGATAGGTGATATACATGCATCATGCACTATATCATGACTATATGACAATATCTATCCTTAGAATTTTTAAAAGGGAAATTTATCCTAATCGAAGTTCATTTTAATAGAAGAAAAATTATTTTCAAAAATATTGGTGAAGGTTTGATGAAAATCCATCAAGGAATAACGGCTATTGAAAGAATTATTACCATTTTTGATTTGTGACGTCGCAAATGAGAAGCATATCCATGTCATGTGATATCAATAAAGAAAAATGCAATTTTCTCAAAGTATTGACTGATTTTATTTATGCTGTGGATATATCATGAGATGCATCATTTCCAACTTCCATAGTATAAGAAAAGGAATTTTACTCATCATGTTCGATTGAAAATAATTATGGAATATACATGCATATTCCATGATATATGGGGAACCTGCTCATGGATAATCTCTTATTTTTGTAATAGATTTTCATCGGACTTTTACCATTATTTTTTTTTTTTTCCTGTCTTTTTTTTTAAACCTGCAAATCGCCAGGGTGAACTTCCCATTTAATCAAACTATAATGTCAATATTATTGTCACATTATCCAGCCCTACATCCTTTTGCTATTAACAGGGCAACATGAATGTTTGACCTAGTTTCCGTAGTTTGATAATTAACTCATATCATGTGATACCCGTCAAATTAATGGACTGATAAATGACACTGAAAGTGAGAAAATACCAGCAACAGCTGACAATACCAGGTCTTCTTGCCATGAATTTGGCAGATCCTGATCTTTAATATTATGATGTTTGTGGTATGTGGATTTCGCTGTACTTTTTTAATACTCTTATATAGAGAAAAGGTTTAAATACCTCGGGTGGATATCATCATTGATGTGCGTTAGTTTTATTCTTTGAATAAATTGTAGTTGCCAAATATTACAGTAAATTCATTTATTTATTAAATGTATTCAATTAATTGATTTTTTTTAGATTTTTATTATTTCATCTGCTCATGTTCCCCCCTCACTATATCCAAAGCATAACAAAAAGGTTTATAAAATTAGATCCAATAAGAACATAATAAGCCTACCAGAATGATGTCATTAATTTATACTGAAGTAGATTTTTAAAATCTGTCCTGACTTGTTTTCTTGTCCAATTTTCATCAAACTTTCACCATTTACCTAGAGCCTCCATTTCAATATTTTCCAAATGAAAAACTGGTACCTTTCAATATTTCTGTTTTCCTTGATTTTTCCATATGCTATCATGCAAAGGAAAAGGCCAGTATGACACAACACTTACGACACTATTGGGAAAAAAACAATGCCAAAGTTAAAGGAGAATGAAACTCTTGGAGCAAGTTAGCTTTTGTGAAAGCAGAAAAATCAAAGAATAAGATCAACAAAAGTTTGAGTAAAATAGGACTAGCAATAGAAGAGTTATGAGCATTTGAATATCGAGATCACTAATGCTATGGAGATCCTCCTATTGGCAATGCGACCAAGATCATGATGTCACAGATGAACAACTCTCCCCTTTTGGACACTGAAAATATACCCCAAAATATCTCTTTTTGCTCATTCTAATCATATGACAAACGATTCATCAATGATATAATGTTGTGAAACCTCTGTACTTGTCCTCTCATAAAGAGAACACCTCACCTTGTGATAGACTCTATAAAAGTGAGAATATAAATATAAGTGAAATAAGTACTAAAGTAATGAGGGAGTTGTACATGTGTGACATCACAGATCTTGGTCGCATTGCCAATAGGAGGATCTACATGGCATTAGTGATCTCAATATTCAAGTGCTCATAACTTTCTTATTATTCATTCAATCTTCCTCAAACTTTCAACAATATGTTTCTTTGATTTTTCTCTTTTATATGGATTCAGCTGGTTTCAAGGGTTTCATTCTCCTTTAAACACTGTATCACGAAATGTAATAAAAAGATAAAACAATATTTTTCAATATTGGTATGACACTGGCGGAGGGGTCTACAGAGGTTTGGCTTGGTGATTAAATGATATCATTTGGTCAAAGAACTTTTATAATTTTGAAACATTTATTTTGCAATTTGATATCAATTTTGTAAGGATAGATTTTTTAAGGCTAGATTTCCTAATTTCTGTGTTGAATTTCCAATTTCTGTGAGGAATGGAGGCCTTACTTTGGTTGTTTCTAAGTTTTTTCTCTGCTTATGTTAGAAATTTTGAGGCTTCATTTACAGCAGTTTAAATTGACTCTTTTTCTTAAGGTGTGATAATGACCAGCAAGAATATTTTATAGTTGAGTATTACTATTATGTAATGGTATGCTGAGGTGATATTGAGGAAGCCATGAAATTTTGTAGATCCTGTCGTATTTTTTTATCATGTTTCTTATCCGTGGGTGTACTCTAATCTACATCTACTGGTAGTAATAACAAAATATAGAATAGTTCAGTGGGATGCAAATACATGTACTTGTATTGTTTTTTTCTTTTAATAGAGAAGAGAGGAAATATAATGATTTAAAAAATGTCATAGATCATTTTTTTCTTAGTTTTCTGCAATTAGCAGGAAGCATAAAATGTTTTGAGGAAATCTTTTGTTTCGTAATTATTTTATAAACTTTCTGATTACCTTGAATTTTGTTTTTAAAAAAAAGCTAGAAAAGACCAAGTATCAAGATTTCCAAATGTAATTATTTGATTTCTTTCTTTGTGTTTTGGTAATTTTGCCTCCGACGAAGATTCTGCTACGATCAAAAGCTTAGGCCCCTTTTGACTCTCTTTTTTTAAAGGGGGCGGGAATTAGGGGTCTGGGATGAAAAATTAATAAAAGAGAAAGACGGTGCTTCTGAGATTTTTTTTTTAATAAAAAAAAAATGTTAAGCATATTTCCAAGAAAGTTCAAGTACATGTAAATGATATCGCTAATTATGCTGCTCCTTGCTCCTTTTTGATAATTTCACCAAGGTGCATAACAACACTTGTTTACGAACCATTTCCAGTTACTTCTATGCCCCCAGTGAAGGGTCCTTCCTGCCTACGTAAATTCTTCGTTAGTTTCATATCCGTTCAAGCAGCGAGAAACACATAATTATTTTTGCAGTTGTCATGGTTACGGGTGACATCCCAACAGATATTCCTTGGTCATACTTAAAGTGCTATTGGAAGGTCATTTACAGTTATTTACTTAATGTTACACATGTAGCTCATATTGTATAAGAGAGGCAATTTTGATATGTTGATAAAGGCAGATAAATATGAGTTAAACAGGTACATGTATATAAAGTGTGGTTGTTATAACCTTGTATCGAAACATGATTTTGTAAGGAAAGCACATAAATATAGAAACAAAACAAACTTACATGTATGGCAATGGAGGCAACCTTGTATTTTCTGAAAGCAGTCTCCTTATTCCTAATAAGCCAGTTCACGGTTAGCTCATGATCAACTTTTTTCAAATGACCTTTGTGATTTTTCATTAGGATAAGCACTATCATTTTCAAATGTAGATGTTGCGTAAGCTTTACCGGTAGAGTATTCAAATTCTAAGAACAAAAGGCATTGTATAGACCAGGTGACTAGAATTGTACATCAGGGATAAAGTTTGGAAATCTGTTTTATTGTCTGCGTTTGGCACATTTGACTATTGTTTAGGCTACTGTCAAATACCAGCGATAATGAAGGCTCTATTTATTACTCTTCAGCTTGGATGTGATAAATATTTTGAGAGGAATACATGAATAATCATCAAATCACAAATGCCTATGTCAGTGAATTTGAAAGCCACCTTCATGGTTGTCTCCAATGACCTTTTTCTGCTCGTGCGCAGTTTACAACCGTGAACAGGCTTATTCATCAAACACCCCCTTCTCTTTTTTCTCTATCATCATTTGAATTTCTTAACACAGTATTATAGGCCTACATCATTGACGGTCCATAATTTTGTAACCAGTCGAGCTTCACGTGAGACAGAAGATCTCAATGTCCTAACCCACCTGTAGTACATCTGTGTCGTATCTTTTCTTTCTTTCTTTCTTTGTTGTGGTCAATTGTTCTTGGAGAATGGAAATAAAAAGGAGGGGAAAATTCAGGAAAGTCGGTGTTGTGGCCATCAGATTTCTTGCTCTTCCAATAAATGGAATTGTTAATATTCATATTGAATGTCTAGGAGACCTCCTCGCTGATCCCCCCTCCCGAGTAGGCCTATATCAGTGTGGTATTATGTCTTCTAGAGCCTTTGCTATGATTTAAATAAGTTTATAGGCCTAATTCTTGGTGAAACTTAAGGAAATAAAATGGAGGGGCATCTAGATCTATATAAATTTGGTTTGATGGCCTTCAGATTTATAGTTGATCTTCTATTAGCTGGCAGCTATTAGGTGACTAGCAATTATTTTTGATTGACTGAAACCACTGGTTAGTGCTCTCACTTGTTTTTTTAGCGACTGTCCTTTACCAATGACAGCAAGGACAATGACCATTCGACCTCGGTCATTTGTCCTGCAAAGGTTACCACTTTCAAAGGAGATCAATAGACCTATTTATTACACATATGTCATTAGGATTATGTGTAAGTGCAGGGATGTAGGAACTCTAAAAAGCGACATTGAATTGATTTCACATTACCTTGAATTCCTGCCTGGAAGTTTGACACTTATCAGATATTCATCGTGCACATATCCACCTCTGGACACGTTCTGGACTTCAGAGTGTATTTGAGTTTGTTCAAAGAAAAGTGACAGTGTATAGATTGTAGGCCTAGGTTTTACCGGTACTCATGTTTGGCATTGGAATGTTAGTTTGATTATTTCCATCATAAAAATAATACATAACAATACTTGTAAAGAAACACTAGGAATAACACATACATGTACATAATGAAATAAATTCTAGACATTGACGAAAAACATTACATAAACGATTAATGCTCTGAACATGCTAAAGAATTTAGAAAGTAATTCATATAGAAATTTCATAATGTAAATTTTGTCTCCAAGGTACTGATAAGTAAGATTCTTATGTAGGACATTTATCTTTTTTTTTAAATAATTGTGATTTTACAATTACATGACAAAATACATATGAACAAGGGAATATTTGATGCTATTTGCTTACTTAATTTAAAGTAATGAAAAACCATAAATTGTTATTTTACATCTAAGCTATGCAAAATTCTCATTGTTGTGCTTCAGTTATTGTTTTCTTCTCATTTTCATTTTCATTTTCGGTTCTTCATACATGCAAAAAAATCCATATGAACCATGCACAATTTTTTTTTGTTTCTTTTAAATGTTTCTTCTGTTCAATAAGAAAAGAGTGACTTTTCATCATGTTCCTTCTTCCTTCCTGCTCATAGGCATGCCACATAAATGAAAAAAGGATAAGAATAACATCCTATGTTTTGCCGGAAAGGCACATGATGAAAACTGCTTTATACATTCTATTGCCCTTGGGTATGAAATATTGTTAATGACATGTTCATGCTTCTTTATAATGTAGTCCTGTTTAACACGAAGTACGTTCCTGGATGAGACCTGCACTCTATGAAAATGCATGTGATGCCCTCTACAAAACGGCTTTTGTAGCCAGTTGCAGATCCATGTAGTGGCACCTCTAGCCTGTGCGCACCCCCATCTTTGAGAGCTATGAAAATTTTTGTTAGTCTTTTTTTTTTTTTTTGGGGGGGGGGGCTTCTTAAAAATGATCTGAACAAAAATGCCCCCCCCCCCTTTGAAAATACTGGAACTGTCCCTGGTTGTAGATTGGATAATGTTGACATCGTTGTCATGCTATGCCTTCATGTCCAGGCTTTAATAAATTTTGATATATTTCTTATTAGGATAAGGTCACTTTTCTATATTACTGCACAAATGGGAAAAATTGAAAGGGCACAAAAAATATCCAGGGCCAATTAATGAGAGGGATGAGGCCAGTCTATAGATAGGTGGTCTTGGGTTAATTTAAAGATGAATACAAGTTGCACTAACGATCTCAAAATGAGTTCGAACAGAATTCATTAAAATTACCATCCAAAAGACCAAGATGTGTTAAGTTTGAGAAGATTGTTATATGGCATTTCAGACCAAAAAAATTCAGTTAATTTCTTGTAAAGATTGGAAAAGGGGGTATTTAAACAGTTTTTAAACTAACAAGTATGAAAAACAACAATCATTTTGCCTTTTAGAGTAGACAGTTAAGGAGACCAGCCTCTTTCGGATGGTGACATTAAAAGTCGGTCCCAGGCGTAAATAATCATATCTGATTGTTCTGTTTCTGTTTCTGTTTGTGGTAACTCGCGTAGGAACTCGGCAGGACAGCATTTTTTTTTGCTGGTAAACGCCAAGCTGGTATATAACCAATTACCTTGGAAACATTTTACGTCTAGGTTAATCAGTCATAGTGGCTGACGTAATAGATGACAGATATCACTCTTGGGCCTTTTTATCAAAGTGGAGACAATGGCAGAGTTGGGATTCGAACTCACAACCTTGCGATTATGAGTCCAATGCTCTAACCACTGGACCACACGATTGATATACATGTATATCTATAAAAACTCAATCACACAAACACATACACCTCTATCCATTGTAATGGTAGAAAAGAGAATCTGTCAATAGATTTCAATGAAATGTATTGACGTAAGGGGACATATGACAACAATGGTAGCTATCTCAAATACCATTATATTTCTCTGCCCTCCGATTTCGACTTTCCTACTCTTGATTCTCCCAAATAAAAAAATACAAGCATTTATATGACCAGATTAGATTAGATTAAGATTTAGACTTAGGGGGAGGGGGCTAAGTGATAAAGTAAGGTGATAACCATCACAAAGTTTATCCTGCCAGGAGAATATAATGACCTGACCAGCAAGTATGATTTTAAATGGTTAAATTTTGTGTGCAAAATGAATATACTTCTTTAATCAGTATGAATCAGAAAAATAAGCAAGGTTTTGGTTATCATATACAAGTTTTGTTTTTCAAGGTATGATATCATACCAAATCCATGTGTTTCTATTGATGTTTGTGATTTTGATGTTTACTGGGTTTCATACGTGTACATTACATTTGGGCAATACATAAAATATGTAATGTCAGTCTGTAATGTTCTCAAAGGACCATGACTTGGTCAGTTTGTGAAGGTAAGTAAGACTTGAGAAAAATGGGGTCGAACGTACAAAAAGGTTTATCATTTTATGGAATTGCCCATTTATTACAACTATTTTTTTGTTATTTCCACAACATTTGGGTTGCTTGATTTAAATTGTATTTTTTAAGACCTTTTTATTGAAAATGACACAATGCAAATTCCTTTCAGTTAACTTGCTTAGGACCGATCCATAGCAAAATTAAGTCCCAATGAAAGAACCTGTTGTTCATTCTCAGTCAACTGATGTTGGCTGAGGTTGACAACAGTTTTGCAAGGATGCAGCTAGGACTCAGAAAATTTCGCCCCCGATTTACTCAAGAGAGCCCTTGAAACCCAAAAAGGAGCAGTTACAAGGTTATTTTTACCTAATTTTCTTGTTTGTATAAAGGGGATAAAAGGTATCTCTAACATTTTACCTTGTCCGATGAAACCCCTTCAAGGAAAAACTTGTGTTTTTTTATTGTGAAATCTGACAATGAAATGAAGACAATTCCATGATCCTTCTTTGGTCTGTTAAACTCTCTGAGCAATGATTTCATGCTCTAATAATTCTTGGAGGATGTTTTATTTGTGACCGACTTTGTTTAGGAGGAACCCTTTATGTTCTTTGATACCTATGTGATCATGGAAAATACCTGGGATTATCTGTTCTAGAATTTTAGTGAGATCAAAACAAGGTATTTTTCCAGAGTGAAAGCAAAACACATATTTGTTCCAAATAATATGTACATTTACTATTTTTTTCTGCAAGCTAACTAGTACACTATTAAACATGAGGTTAAAAATATTACAAGCTTTCTGCAAGCAAATTTGAGCGAGCAAGTGTGCTTCTCTATTTAGAACGAACTAGCTAGTCGCAAGCTAATTGGCAGATGATTATTATGTTCCAAACTAGTTTTAAGATTAGCAGCTACATTGCTGGCTGAAAAACACGCTTAAAAAGATTAAGACAAGCTACTGTAGTAACTACCTTGCGACAAGCTATTTAAATTTTGAGCATTTTCACAGGGATCTCATGGTTGCTCAGTTTTCTTTGTGTGATTACAAAAGGTTTAGATATAAAGCTTGCTTATCGTTTTAATATAGCTTAGTAAATTCCCAAATAGATAATTCCTAAAAGTGCATGTCACTCTCCAAATCCATTACTAGTTTATATGACTTTGTATGTGAGGTAAAAAATTAATGTTTTATTTGCAGGGGCTACTTTTCACAAGTTACTGTCTAAATCTGCAACATTGAACAAGCTTTAATTTTGCAGTGAATGGATATTTTATGCGACTCTTTTTATTTTCAGGGCTCTTTTGAGTATGTGGGATAAAAGTAATTGCCTCAAGCCCCTATTTAATATTTTTCTCTTGTGTATGCCCTAAAACTGTTGTAATTATCCAGATATAAATGTTTATTATTTGATAATTTTATCAATTTAACATCAAAATTTATTTGATTGGGCACCCAGTGAAGATACGTTATCTGCATATTTTGGGTTTTTAAAATTTCAAACCATTTATAGGGAATAGGTTGAAAAATTTCAATTTAATCTTTTTCTGTATTGATATCCAATTACTAAATGTTTAAGGTAATTGCTCAAAAGCCATTTTTGAAGAGAAATGAAAACATTGCGAAGAGATGGTACTAATATTTGAATGTTTAAAAAAAAAATTAAATGGCCATTAAACTTTTGTATTGTTAGGAGTCCACTGGGCCCCCGCCAGTTTGCGCTCTTGGTGCGATGAAAATATCAATGTTGAATGTTTTGTCACACTAAATTCAATTTTTGGCACCATTACACGTCACCATACGCCAGTTGAGAGACAGTTTAGGAGGCCGTTCTCATTACATTTTCTAAAACTAGTTTACTGGAAACCGGTTCAGGAAACCAGTTTGGAAGATCGCTTTGCTAGCGTTCCCACTCGATCACACGAAAGCAATTTTCAAAATCACTTCATGTAAAGCGATCTTGTTGCTATGGAAACGCTCTCAGTGGGTTGACACGTTTCGTGCGAAATTTGAAACCACATTGTAGGCATTCTACACCTGTCGTGTGGAGTAGGGTGCTCAAAATGTGCGAAGATCGCTTCACGAAGAATGGTTGTGTCCTCACTTGCGCTAAAACCAGTTTACCGAGGCGAAGCAATCTTGAAAACTACATTGCGAGGTGGTTTTCCAAACTGGTTTGGAAGATCGCTTCCAAGACCACTTCGTCCGTTCTCACTATGCGTTAAACTAGTTTCCACTAAACTGGTTTCCAGTAAACTAGTTTTTAGAACGTAGTGAGAACAGCCTCCAAGCCACTGCACGCCACTATAAGCACCTTTTTGGTGACACAAGGTGTCCATGGGCGCAAACTGGCAATGGCCCAGTGGACTCCTAGCCTATGACTGGAATGTTAAATGACAATTGACACTGTTGACTCTCTACCAAATTTTTAGACGTCATTTTAATAAGGCAACAAGAGTATAATGCTAGAATTTTGTTGCTCACTCATAACTTTGGAAGAGCTCTGTATTCAAAGCTTATTCAGAAATGGTGCACGCCACAAATCTCAAACTGCAACAAGTCTCTGTAACCTTTTTTTGTGCAAAGTCAACAGGCTATAAAGCGTCAACTAATTAATGAATAAATAAATAAAGCGATTTTCCGTTGCTGTTATCGTGTCTTTTGACTTGTGTAAGTGGGTAAAATGTCCAATTGACCCGCCAACTTCACACATCTATGTGGGTCAAATGCAAGACCAATCATGCCCACTTAATTGTGTCATGTGACTCTAAAATGGGCCTATAAAACTAGGTCATGTGACCCATATAGATGTATCATTTGATTCACATTGGGAAGTGGGTTAGCCGGGGGGGGGGGGGGGGGGGGGACAGACAAAAAAAATCATGTTTGTGGATCATTGACTCTGCAAAAGGGTTTTCAGAGTATGAAAAGCCTGACTGATCAATAAAGCCTTATCCGTTTTGTTTGTATCCACTCTCATGAAGAGGGAGTGAAAGTGTAGCTATACAATTGTTTTTTTTGTTGCTTGTCTGAATGAGTATGTCGGTGAATTCTGGAAGTGGATCATTGTGATCAATATTCATCGTACAGTTGCTTGCTCTCTCCATGGACCTACTAGGTCCATGCTCTCCGTTTCTACCTCCATGCTCTCTAAGTTAAAAACCAACAATTCCAGACTACCAACACACATCAAACATGTACACAGCTTTTTATATGCTTAAAAACAGATTTTCAGGGGGAAGGGTGCTTTTGTAATTCATTGTGGAAATGTATCTAATGTGCTTATGGAGGCTGTACAACTACACTCTCAATTTTGAGAATAGAAATTAGGAGACAAATCTGTGTAAAAAAGTGTATTTTTAGCCAGGGATCATATAAATAATCCAAATTTGAACTATTAGCTCTTAACTTTATTTAGAATTAAATCAAAAAATTCTTTTCAAAAATTCCTCTCTTAAGTGACTGTTGGAATTATCAGTTCATTTCCTAGTTACATTCATTTATTAATTTCCAATTCAATATGTTTTATATTATAATCACTACTCTTGTACTGTTGATTATGAGTTGAGAATGGGGATAGAGGAATAAGGATCATTTGGGACAATGAACATATGACCTTCAATAGAACAATTGCAAGAAGTTGCATTTTAATATTTTCAAGTATTAGGTGAAGGGTATTCTTAGGGCCTTTTCACACATGAATCATCATTGTAATGATGATTGCAATTCGTCTTTAGGATCATCGGACTTTTCACACGCTCGAAAACTGTGATTTGAATTTGAATTTCAGAGCGAAGGCGTATGTGTCCTTGGTGACTTGACAATCAAGCACTGCATCCAAATGCAAACTACTATGGGTGCATGACCATTGTATTATCTACAGAAGTGCTTGACAGGTCATGTAAGCTCTGCCCCTAAAAGAGGTTTTGGAGGTCAAAGCCTTTCACACACAAAATTTGTACCGTAATTTTTAGTGAAACTTTACTGGAATTCACAAATTTGAATTTGTGATTGTGATTAGATTTTGTGATTCTAATCATGTTCTAGTTTGGTTTCACACGTGCTAAAAATTTGTGATTAGCCTTATTTTTCACTGGAATCATCATTCAAATTACGATTGTTATTACTGTGTGAAAGGGCGGTTTGTGATGTTTTATGATATGTTATTTTCCGGGAGTATTCATTCAATCTTGAATTTCATTCAATGCTGAACAAGGTCTGATGTCCTTCAGGAGCTCTTTCAAAACCCGTACATGTATAGTAAGATCCTTGAAAGTTGAAATAAGAATCCTTGTTAATTTAGGTCATGCACTTATTTTCTATATGAACCAGATTATTTTATGTAGCTTTTACTTTTTATGTCAGTCCGAGTCGTTTTTTGGTTCATTCTTTTGTGTGAGCCATTTGATGCAATCTTTACAGTAGGCCCTATGCTACACTACTCAAAAAAAGTTAAGGACCACTTTTTAAAACGTACATAAAGATTTTATACAAGGTGTTTTATTTCTGGAAATACCTCAGTACAACTGTCCTAAATGTCCTTAAACACGCTGTAATCAATTTCACGCATGGGTGGTTTCAGTTGTTGCACAATGTCTCTCGCATCACTGCACATCCTGAAAAGTGGGCCCCGAGGGGTATCAGCTACCGACATGAAGTGGTAAAAACGAATGTCTGAGTGTCTTTCAGGCAGTTCAGTAACGAGTGTGACCACCTCCTGCAGCAATAACGGCTTCACAGCGCTGTCTCATGGAGCTGATGAGGCGATTGATGTCTCTGACGTCCAGTGCATCCCATGCAGCCTCCAGAGCCACACCCAGCTGCTGCAGTCCAAGTGGATGGGCTTCGAGCTGGTCGAGACTCCTCCCCATCATGTCCCAGACGTGCTCTATCGGGTTTAAGTCCGGGGACCTCGCTGGCCACTCCATACGCTCAATCCCCTGGCCCTCAAGGAACTCGGTCACCACCCTAGCTCGGTGGGCACGGGCATTGTCATCCATGAAAATGATGTTTTGTCCCACATTTTCTGCAAATGGCACCACTATAGGTTCAAGGACCTCATCCCTGTACCTCACTCCTGTCATTGCTCCCCCTGGGACCAGGTAGAGACGAGTACGGTTGGCGTAGGTGATGCCTCCCCACACCATGGCGCTGCCTCCCCCATAACGGTCATGTTCTGCAATACAGGGGTCTGCAAATCTCTCTCCTGGTCGCCTCCAGACTCTCGAACGTCCATCATTGTGGTCAAGGGAAAATCTGCTCTCATCTGTGAACAGAACTCTACGCCATTGCTGTCTGGTCCATCTGACATGCTCCCGGGCCCAGTTGAGACGAATTCTTCTGTGAGCAGGGGTGAGTGGGACACACTGAGCTGGCCGTCTGGCATGCATATTGGCTCTGTGAAGTCGGTTACGGATTGTTTGAGTGGAAACAATCACTCCAGTTGCTGCAGCGAAGTCATTGTTGAGGCGGCGTGCACTGTGAAAGCGGTTGCGGAGGCTGAGATTCGTCAAGTAGCGATCATCTCTAGAGGTTGTCGAAACTGGTCGGCCACTGCGGGGTCTCTCGGAGTATAGCCCTGTCTCTCGGTGTCTTTGATTTGCTCTGCTAATGACACTGTGTGACACGCCCATCATTCTGGCTACTCTTCGCTGACTGAGGCCAGCTTCCAGCATCCCTAGGGCTCTGGCTACATCTGTTTCACTTAGGTGGTGTCTTGGCATTGCTGTTGTAGGCAAGTTGTTGATTGTACAGACTAAAGACGGAAAATGCTTTGGAAGACACTTGTCTTATGGCCCACTGCAATGATGCCAGAGACATCATGAAAGAACTGCATGTGTGAAATTGATGTCATTGTGTTTGATGGCATTCTGGACAGCTGTATCTTGGCATTGCTATTGTCAGCAAGTTGTTGATTGTAGAGACTAAAGACAGAAAATGCTTTGGAAGCCACTTTTGTACGGGCACATTGCAATGATGCAAGAGACATGAAAGAACTGCATGTGTGAAATTGATTTCATTGTGTTTGATGGCATCCTGGACAGCTGTATCTTGGCATTGCTGTTGTCAGCAATTTGTTGATTGTAGAGACTAAAGACAGAAAATGCATTTGAATCCACATTTGTACCACTTCACAATGGGCCCACTTTGCAGGATATGCAATAATGCGAGAGACATCATGCAACAACTGAAACCACCCATGTGTGAAATTGTTACAGGGTGTTTGAGGAGATTCAAGACAGCCATATTCGGGTATTTCTAGAAATACAACACCCGGTTTGAAAATTGTATACACACATTAAAAAGTGGTCCTTAACTTTTTTTGAGTAGTGTATTTAGAACATAACTATGGCTATTCTCAAATCTTTTGAGACCACAGAAATCTATCCGACTTTGAAGAAATTTGACTCAGAATATAGAAGAGGTACATACATGTAACGCATGTTTTGCATAATCTGGGTCCTGTCTTTCAAAGAGTTATGATTGATCCAATCAATCATAACTCGATGGAAATCCATGAGTGGCATGATTTTTTTCTTCAAGAAATTTGCAAATTGTCCTTTGTAAACAAAGGCGAACACATAAAATTGTCAAGAAATCAATGATTTTATGTTATATACATCGTATCTAGAAAATATTTTGAACAAACATTCATTTTGTGGGTTTTGCTGGCTTTCCATAGTTGAGGTTGATCAGATGAATCGCAACTCTTTTAAGACGGGGGCCCAGATCTAAAAAAATTGCATTGCTACTTGGTGGAATATTCAACTTATAAAATAGAAGGTCGACTTTATGCTACTTTACTTGTAGCCTACCGTTATTAGAATTCCATGCGACATATCAAGTAAGGTTTTACCAGGTGATTAACGAACCCAAAATGTAGGATTTTCTGTCTGATGTCATTGTTTGTTTGCCTGTTTTGATATGATTTCTCAGTTTCAGTTTTGCAAACCCTTCTAGAGCTATGTGTAGTTATAATTGATATTTGAATACAATGCTATTCTAAACTGCATGTGATATATTAAGTTTTAATTTCATACCTGCATATATTTCACAATCTGATCTACGTGTACTGAAAAAAATAATAATGGGTTTTTTTTTCCATACAAAAAAATAATGTCATTAGTAAAAAAAAAATCCATTATAATGATCTCAACTAGTTACTGGTATAAAAAGTGTTTTAAAATGGTAGTTTTGCCTGTGGGGATGCAATGCTGGAAACAATATTGAAAATATGGTTTTGTCAGAAAAAAGGCAAAAACATTGGTGTTCAGAGTATGTTTTCCCCCATATTATTTTCAGTTTTCAATGCAAGCAAAATAAATATAGAGAGAATAGTAGGTCTATACCTGCACTTTTATAGGGGGTATAATAAAAAACAAGAATAGGGTATCGTTTTAAATATACCTTAAACTTTAAAAAGAAAAAGAAATCACAATAATTAAGAGGGCACATTGAGATTGACCTCATGCCAAACAATGATATGAAAAATAAGAAATACAAGTTGAACACCAGACGACTAAGATAATTAGGGAATTTCCCTATGACCTAACCAGTGATGTTCACACAGGATACAGCTCACACAACTTTAAAGTTTAAAGGCATTGGTTAATTATGATTTGGCTTTTAAAAGTCGAGCTGTATAAGGTCCCAATTGTTACCTGTGTAAAAATGAAGGCCTGAAAATATGAAGCATTTAGTGTGCTTCAAAGAGCAAAAACATAGGCAATTGAATAGTGCATACACATTGTCCCCAGCAGAGAAAGATGTTTTTTTTTTTAGTAACAGATATCTTGAAAGTGTCTGCAAGAATTCAATATTTTTGCTAGGTATATATTTTATACTACATGACTCTCATTAAAGTACAGAATTTTTTTTTTAACAGGAATTTTTTTATGATAATCAGTGGCCCTTGTTTGATCTTCATTTTTTTTCATGGGTCGATCAAACACAGTATAAGAGCCATGGGGTCACGCGGTCACCAGCATTGGCAATTCAAAAAGAATTCTAGTGATACTGTCTAACTGTTTGAAAGTGCTAGCTGTTTGCAGAAAAAAGACAAAACATGCTGAGAAATTTTGAACATATTTTAAAAAATTGCCACAACAAAGACTGTTTACAACTGTTTAAGAACTTTCTTCCAACATACCTTTTGCAAACATTTTGATAACTTTGCAAATTCTGGCAAAATCCCAGATTTTCAAATGTATGCTGCCCATTGAGATATCCCCTTTTAGAGATCATGGCTTGAAGTTTTCTGATAAAGTTTAGAAGTAGTAGGATTGGTAATTTTGTTGCCACACTACATTACTAGTTTCATGTGAACACTCTGGTAGCTGTTGACTACAAGGAGCAAATTAATTACTTGGAACGTAGGCGTGACTGCGATGATATATTGGTAACTTCCACTGAGAACAACTTTGTTGATCAATTGTTGCTTGTCCTCATGGGTGAAACTAGGTCAAAGGATGTAGATTACCAAAGGGGAATTCCATGATTGCGATGTTATTTAGTAACAAACATTTAGAGAGTGTGTGTTTCTGTTCCTTGCCTTTTTAAACATTTTTTACACAGTAAAAAATGCTGTTTAAAATGTCTAAACAACAGTGTTATGAACCTTACAGTAGCTGTTTAAACAGTTTAACCAAAGCTTTGAAAATTTAAACAGCAAAAGTTTAATTTTCAATATTTACTTCTCAATAAATATGATTGTTTAAAAAAATGTCAAACAACTACTGTAAGATTCATACAGTAAACAGCATTGTATAAAATATTAAGTTAGTCAGTGGAAATCTCTGACAAAATTCTTCGTAAAATCCTCCCCTGTTCTATCACTTGAACTCTTCTATTCCAACTATAGTAAAATTTACAAAGGGGGGGGGGGAGATGACTATTATTAAACAGGAGAATTTCGATGAGATATAGAAATGATAATCCATACTCAGTAAAAAAATATAGCACGTTTAAGCCCATCACTCTAACAACAAGTTGTTTGAACTTTTTTTTAATTGTTTAAACTTTTTAAACAAAAATTTTAAACAACAGTTGTTAGAGAGACGGGCTTTAACAACGTGCTTAAACTTTTAAACAGCGTTTTTACAGTGTAAAACAATTGTGGAAGCATTAATTTCATTCATAATCATCTCTTGAATTTCATCCTTGCCACCTAAATGTATTACCCTCAATGATAAAACCAATATTTAACATATTTACTTTTGATTGATTTGTAGGTTTAAAGTGGCATTTCCTTTGTGTCTTCCTGTTCATGAAGATTGTTCTTCTGTTTTAATTGAATAATTTTTTTCTCTCTTTCCTGTTCAGGATGAGATCGAGATCTGCAACTCCCTTCCTTTCAAGAGAGCGGTCATATGGTTGAATGCATTGCAAGATCTTATAGAAGCACACCAGGTAAGTGAATGATTGATAGAAGGTTAGAATGAATTTATGGATAGATAGATGGATGAATGGATGGATGGATCTAGGTAGAAGGAATGGTCATATATGGTTGAATGCATTGAGATCTTCTAGAAGCGCACCAGGTAAGTGAATGATTGATAGAAGGTTAGAATGAATTTATGGATAGATAGATAGATAAATAGATAGATTAGATGAATGGATGGATGGATATAGGTAGAAGGAATGATCATATGGTTGAATGCATTACGAGATCTTCTAGAAGCGCACCAGGTAAGTGAATGATTGATAGAAGGTTTGAAGGAAGGAATGAAATAACTAATGGATGGATTGACTGATGAATGAACAAAAGAACAACAGAAAGAACGAATGAATAGATATAGGTGGTTGGATAGATAGATGAAATGGTAGTTTGGTAGAACTTAGAAGGCATTACAAGATCTTAATCAGAGGCTCATTGGGTGAGTGAAGGATCGATATAAGGTTTGAAATAATGACTGGATGGATAGGTAGATAGATGGATGGATGGATGGATGAATGCATGAATGGATGGATGAATGAATGAATAAATGGATTTATAGGTGGATGGATAGATAGTCATATGATTGAAGACATTACAAGATGATAGATCATAGAGGCGCATCAGGTTAGTGAAGGATTGATAGAAGGTTTGAAGGAATGAATTGATTGATGGATGAATGAATGGATAGATGGATGGATATAGACAGATGGAAAAGTAGAAGGAAGGGTAATGTGGTTGAATGCATTACAAAGTTCTACAAAACTTATAGAGGCTCATAAGGTGAGTGAAGGATTGGTAAAATATTTGAATCTTAGAAAGATTGAAGTATGAATGAATGAATAAATGGATAGTGGGATGGGTAGATAGGAGTGAATTATAGGACCTTCAGAGGCTCGTCAATTGAGTGAATGATTGATGGGATTGAAAGAATGGAAGTATGATTGGTGGATCATGGAATGATTGAATCAATGAATGAATTGATCAGTGAATTATTTAATAAGTACTAGTAAATGAATGGATAAGTGGATTGATAGATGGATATATAAATAGAAGGATGGAATAGGCACATGGTAGAATGCAATGCATTATAGGACCTCATTGATAATCAGGTGAGTGTCCAGACTATACAATCTATCAAGTGATAGAATGGGGGAGAGATGGATGGATGGGTGGATAGTTAGATAGATGGATGGATGTATGTATGTATGGATGGATGGATAGATAGATGGGTTGATGGATGGATAGATAGATGGATGGGTGGATAGATGGATGGGTAGATAGATGGATGGATGGATGGATGGATGGATAGATAGATGGATGAATGGATGGATGGATGGGTGGGTGGATGGATGGATGGGTGGGTGGGTGGATAGGTGGATAGATAGATAGATGGAAAGGTCGATGGGGCAGTCCTGTTTTTTGATTAAATTACAAGAATTGAACAGAATTAAATAGAATGTTGATAAAAAAAGGAGTGAACAGAATGGTTGATGAATGGATGGCTGACTGGCTGGATTGATAGAGTGATGGATTAATTGAGAAAAGAGGAAGGATATGCTGCGATTTATGTTAGTAAACTTTACCACATATCAAAACGATCCTTCAATATCATAATTATTGATGGACTCGAAACAAAGTTGTAAAGTAATTACACACTAGGCATAAATATAGAGAGTCTGATTGATCTTTATATGTTTCTTTATTTCTATCAGGTACATGAGTCAGCTGACTGTCGAGCTGTAGTGAATTCATGGATCATTGAGAAAGACCAGCTTAGGTAAGGAGCTCAAAGACTAAGAAAAGAAAATAGATAATTTCGACATTTTGATGGTAAATTTTACCCGTAAAACATGTGAATCTGCCTACAAGTTTGTCAAACCCATATTGCAGAAATCTGTTTAACAACACTTTTTTCACTAAACATATTTTTATCTCCAAAATTCCCCTTTTTGAGAGTTTTGTGACACACATACAAAATCTCACTATTTTAATAAAGGGACGACACTTCTCAGAAATTAATTACATTGTTGGGCAGTTCTAGGGAATGTGCCGTGCCTTGGTCAATCTGCGCATCTGCCGTTGATAGTTTCAAAATCTGTTGGTGTATTCATGGACCTACTACTGAGCCGGTATATCGGACAGGAAGCAAGTTAGTATCAAGCACCATGACCATTTGTCAGTGGTTTCAGGCTTTATTACTCATTATCAGTCAAGGTTGTGAACTTTCTGGCTTTTTGTTCTGTTTGAAAGGCTTTGTACAGTGAATTGGTTGCATTGATGGGCTACTCCAGTTGTGGGACGGTTTTCTTTTAAGTGTAAAACTTTTTATAACTAAAAGGTTTTGTGTGTATTTTGCTAGGAATTCAGTGCTACACAATTCAAATCTTCTACCCAATTAAAACCTGCATTGATAACATATCTATTCCACTGATAATAATAATATCATCAATGCTTTTCCAGCTGCTTTCGTTCTTCTTTTCCTCCCTATTTTTTTTCTTGATGTGCATTCTTACCCCTTTTGAAATGTGTGATGTGCTATGTAAGAACTGTTTCATTATTAGCTGATAAGTTCATGTAATGTCGCAACATGGAGCAAACTGGAGTTGCAATGTTCTGCCTGATGAAGAATAGCAGTTAGCGGTTCAAACGACGCAACTCCAATTTGCTCCATCATGTGACATTAGATTAACTTATCAGCTATTATTATTGTTATTATTATTACCCTCATGAACATAATATTTCTTTGGGTTGCAGACCCTTTCTCCATATTCATGAAATGAAATCATACCATATTTCAACTTGTCAAGTGTTACTCTTGCTTTTTTCCCCCCAGGATGACGACCAAGTCTCTCTTCAACCAGCAGTTCGGCAGTGTCTTCCGTACGCACCACAACTACTCCTACTTCACGTCCCGCCTCTGCCGCTTCGCAGACATCTACATGTCCTGCGTCGGCAACCTCCGCAACTACTCGTTAACGCACACCTTCTACCCGCGGCGTACGGCCCTGCCGCACGAACTTTCGTATAACTTCACAGTGCAATGACCCCCATGCATGAGCTATTGGTACTGCAGGAAGGTCATTCATGTAGCTGGAATGTTACCAATGTACCGAGGACAATCTAATGTTATCAGTGAAAGCCGTGTATTCGAAGCACCTGTATCAGGTGTGGGGTTTGGGAATACTAGTAATTGCTTTCTTAGCAATTTCAGATCAAGCTCGGGCAAGTTCAACCATTTCAGTTTAAAGTTATTTCACAATAAGTCTTTCCATAATTGACTACCATTTGGAGTAAAACAAAAGAGTAATAAAAAGTGATTTTTACTTTTGTGTGTGCTGTCTGTTACTCATAACTGGTTCTGACTAGTCTGCAGGCACAGGCCCTGAATGAAACTGTAATCAACAAGTGGGTCTTCACACAAGACTAGCACATATAAATCTTGCTGTTTCAATTCAGAGCGAGGGTACTTCACCACACAATTCATTGTAGGGTCAGTGAAGGGTTTGCATATCAGACTCGGTTCTGACCACCACTGAAATATGTGTCAGTCTAATATTCCATTCCACTTGGCTAGGGGTTGACATCAAAGTTTTCCCTTTAAGTCACTGTCAGGTCAATATATTTGGTTGCATTTTTAAATCATCATCTACATATTTGAGTGCATTCTTTATCACCATCAGATGGATATATTGGAATGCATTTTAGACCTCCATCAGGATGAAACATTTTGAATGCATTTTATGTCACAATCTGGGTGATTTGAATGTATTTTTAATTACAATCAAATGATATACACATATGTGAATGCATTTTGAGTCACCATGAAGCAACATATTTGAATGCATTATTATTTACTGATTGGATGATATATTGGGAATGCATCTTATATCACTTTCAAGGGGAAATATCTGAATACATTTTACTTGACGGTTTGACCATCAGAGTGATACATTTGATTGTATTGTGGGCATGGTGGCTCAGTGGTAGAGCGACCGCCTCTTGAATGTGAGGTTGTGTGTTCAATCCCTGGCCGAGTTATACCAAATACTGACAAATATTGGACCTTCGATATTGGTGTTCTTGTTGGTGCTATGTCTTTCTTGCATTATGTAGTATATTTGAAGAAAGTATGACATAACATTTGACCCTGTATAATGTTTTGTATTCATAGTTTGTGTACCCATGCAATGACTTCCAATTATTAGTGTGTTGGTATTGATTTAATCATTTCACCATGGAACTTTCTGTATATTGGGGGTGGGGTTGTACTAAGACCATTATATCCTTAAACCAGCTAAACCAGCCTTTCCTACGAGGAGATGTGGAAAAAAAAAGGCTGAGGAATGTAAAATGTTCATACTTGAAGACCAAGTAAACGTTTCTTATCAAAAGGGGTTTGAATGGAAATGTATTTTATTTTCTTTTTCTTGACCATTTGTCTATAAAGACCAAATTTTGCCTCCCTTTCAGAAGTAGTTGCATTTTATCATGAAAACATTTACTTGTCTAAGTTTGCATGTGAAGGCTTTTGTCTACAAAGACCAACTTCTTCAGTACGTAGTACATGTACCTTGAAGCAACGTTTTCATAAATTCATTTACAGAGATGAAGCATTTCAATTGCAACCCAACTTTATCACAACACTCTATGCTCAAATTGGAAAGTTGCACTTGAGTTGCGATTGAACGCATGTTTCTTGCAATTCATTAAATCATATGTTGTGGTCTTTAATTCAAATCCCATCGCTCAAATGTGTGATTAGAATGGCCGTATGAAAGCTTTAAAATAAAACGGCTTTGTTTATTTCCATTGATACCACCTTCCCCTCCCCTTTGTATTCAAAAGTGTCTTCCGTAAGTTACATGTTATTTACATACTGTATGTTAGTCAAATGGCAGTTTTTCTGTATATGTATTTGATGGTATGTATTTTATTGCCAAATGTTTGCCAAAACTGTTTTAATATGACTTGAATATGTATTTCTGTGAAAATATGTGTACTAACTAATATTTTGATTGCATGATTTCATTTCATCTGGTATTGTTAGCGAAGTGGACAATGGGTGTGTTCAATGTCGAGTTTCAAATTCAAACAGCAGCATGAATCATGATTGAAAACTCAATTACAAAACACCGAACACAAACATGATCAGCGGTGCACTGTTCAGTGTCGAAAATCTGTTGATTGTCTTTGAATTTCCTGCTTGCTTTAGCGCAGCTTTATTGCGCAGTTTGACCCATAAGAAGAAAGGTCTATTCTGACACCTGCTTGTGTAGGCTTTCACTGGGAGAGCAAATTTAAAGGGGAAGTTCACCCTGAAGAAATTTTTGTTGTAAAAATAGCAGAAAAAATAGTAAAAAATATTGGTGAAGGTTTGAGGAAAATCCGTTAAAAAGTAAGAAAGTTATTAGAGTTCAAAGTTTTTGATTTGTGACGTCATAAACGAGCAGCTGCCCCATGTGTTATGTAATATAAAATGCATGAATTTCAAATTTTGTATGGTTCCTGATGACTTAATTTTGTTTTCTATTCATGATCGGGAGTGAAATGATTTGTCTATTGATGTACAAAAGGTACAGTGAAAACCATTTTCAATTTTCTGAGAAAATGACATTTCATTGATTTTTTACCGTTCGCTATGTAGGAATGCTGCTCGCATATGACGTCACAAATCAAATAATTGAAATTCTAATAACTTTTTGATTATTTGATGAATTTTTCTCAAACCTTCGGCAATATTTTTTATTATTTTTTCTGCTATTTTTACAATAAACTTTTTGTCAGGGTGAACTTCCCCTTTAAAGATGTTTCAGTACTCAATCATGTTCATTGTTGCATTTGCGATGCTGAAGGTCGTAAAATCTGAGGTGATCGCGTTTATAGACACATCTTTTCATCGTTTGAATTTTCCTCCGAATCGTGATTTGAAAGACATTTACTTTTACGACCGGGAATGAAGGACATTGAATGCACCCTCTATTTCTCATATAATAATAATAATAATATAGGGTATTTATATTGCGCACATATCCACCTTGTTAGGTGCTCAAGGCGCTATTACCCGGCTAAGCTAGGCGTTCATAGCGCACACAGCTTTTTAAGGAATTACTTCCTACTGGTACCCATTTACCTCACCTGGGTTGAGTGCAGCACACTGTGGATCAGTTTCTTGCTGAAGGAAATTACGCCATGGCTGGGATTCGAACCCACGACCCTCTGTTTCAAAGTCCGAAGACTAATCCACTGGTCCACAACGCTCCATATCTGCATTTTGTAATCACACTTTCGATCATGATTTATGTTGCCGTTTTAATTTTGAAACCGACATTGGACACACCCAATGTTAGCCATTTTGATATGTGTTATTTGTATAAATGAGAGCATATTTTGGTGGAAATATATTTACATGTTCACATGTTTTATGTAATGTAGTACATAGTTGTTATCACCACTCAACAAGGATGGTGCAGTGTTATGATACAAGTTGTCTATTTTATGTGGTGTAGAAAATATTTTCATATCGTGTAAAGATTACAGTTTGTGTCAACATAGAGCTTAAAGTTATGATGTATTTAAAGAAAACTTGGACTCCAATGAAAACCTGAAAAGCCTCTGAATTTTTGTCTCACCTGCATAGCAGAGTGAGACTATAGGCGCCGCTTTTCCGACGGCGACGGCGGCGGCGGCGGCGACGGCGACGGCGGCGTCAACACCAAATCTTAACCTGAGGTTAAGTTTTTGAAATGACAGCATAACTTAGAAAGTATATGGACCTAGTTCATGAAACTTGGCCATAAGGTTAATCAAGTATTACTGAACATCCTGCCTGAGTTTCATGTCACATGACCAAGGTCAAAGGTCATTTATGGTCAATGAACTTAGACCATGTTGGGGGAATCAACATCAAAATCTTAACCTAAGGTCAAGTTTTTGAAATGTCATCATAACTTAGAAAATATATGGACCTAGTTCATGAAACTTATACATAAGGTTAATCAAGTATCACTGAACATCCTGCATGAGTTTCACATCACATGACCAAGGTCAAAGGTCATTTAGGGTCAATGAACTTTGGCCGAATTGGGGGTATCTGTTGAATTACCATCATCACTTTGAAAGTTTATGGATCTGATTCATGAAACTTGGACATAATAGTAATCAAGTATTACTGAACATCCTGTGCAAGTTTCAGGTCACATGATCAAGGTCAAAGGTCATTTAGGGTCAATGAACTTTGGCCAAATTGGGGTATTTGATGAATTACAGCCATAAATTTGAAAGTGTGTTGGTCTAGTTCATAAAACTTGGACATAATAGTAATCAAGTATCACTGAACATCCTGTGCGAGTTTCAGGTCACATGATCAAGGTCAAAGGTCATGTAAGGTCAAAGAACTTTGGCCACGTTGGGGGTATTTGTTGAATTGCCATCATATCTCTATAAGTGTATTGGTCTAGTTCATAAAACGTGGAAATAAGAGTAACCAAGTATCACTGAACATCTTGTGCGAGTTATAGTAGTTTTCAAAATCAGCACTGCTGCTATATTGAATCGCGTGATGCAGGTGAGACGGCCAGAGGCATTCCACTTGTTCTTGAGTTGAATTGTATAAATCTGACAAATCAAACAAACAGACAAACTAATGTTTCAGAATAAAACAGTAATATGAAAGTTAATGCTATTTAAATCCTCTTATTAGGACTTCAGTAACAATTTTTTTATAGGTTTTTGCCTTGTTACACATTGGACAGACGGATATCTCCCAGTCTACGATGGGCATTTTGAAAATCACTTTTTGTAGGGAAAAGTTCTATGATCTTACATCCTATCTTCATATGGGAACTCATACTAAGGAGTTTGATTTGATTTTTGTTCTAAAGAGGAAAATTTGAGATATGTATTCTTTTTATTCATTATGGAAATAATATCAAAGCCAGCTAAAATACTTCATATTTGGGTACACTCTAAAAACTAAAAGGTTGGATAGGGGTAAATCATGTTTTAATAGGGCTGAGGAGTGATAGTGTTTTCAGTAGGGGTGAAAAAATGCTGTCACTCTTCGGCCCTTTTCCACCCTTTTTGCCCTTTGTGTTTTAAGAGTGTATGTTTTTAATGTTTTTAACAAAAATTCCATTGATCATATTCATTATATTTCCCCCTCCCTCTCATATTCTCATTCAATCCTTCCCTCACTCTCTCTCCCTTAACCTTCTCCTTCGTAATTCTTCTTCCTCCTCCTCCTTCTTCCTCTTTTTCTTCTTCTTCTTCTTCCTCTTCTCCTCCTCCTCCTCCTCTTCTTCTTTTTCTTCTTCTTCTTCTCCCTCTTCTTCTTTTTTTTTCTTTTTTTTCTTCTTCTTCCTCTTCCTCATCCTCTCCCTCCTCCTCCTCTTCTTCTTTTTCTTCTTCTTCATATTCTTCCTTTTCTTCTCTCTTTCTACCCCACTCCCACCAAACATATTTCTGTCATATTCACAGATACATGAGTACTGCAACATTAATGCACAAAATTCTCACTTGTGGGCCACATTTCAATAATAGTGGACCAGCAGTATCAGTATTCAATATTTATCTTTATATTCCTGGTAGAATAATACCAAATGCCAGTATGTGTGGTCACTGTGGTAATATTTGATGTTTCTAGAATTTATATATTTTAATGCATGCTTTGATTGACATTGATAAATACCTTGCTATTGCTTGCAGGTTTAGAATTGAATGTAAATATTTGAATTGGAATAAATATCTGATAGATGCTCTTGTTAATATCTTTTATCTGCCAAAAAGTTGTTGGAAATGAATTGTTTCCTTTAAATATGTTTTCTTCTTACCTTGCATGATGAGATTATGCAATATGTCTTTCCTGTTTTAATAAGATTTCCTAAAATTCACCTTTAAATTTTACTTGCTGCAAATTATTTTTGTTCTCTTATTACGTTGATGAAAATCGATTGTATAATAATTGTAATGAGTTAGCAGCTACCAAATGCATGTAGCATAAATCCATTTGTGGCACCAAAAGTTTTTAATTTAATTATTCTAATAATTATGATCCTCGTTAACTTTTGAATGCAGATGTAGTAATGATTAATTTATTTTGTAACCAAAATACAAAAGTGTCAACTATTGACCGATCTGTGTTTTATTCATGACTGCATGTTATTGGAATTGTTATATAATTGAAAATACTGCATGATTCAGGAATGGATTCAGGTTTTCGTAGAAGAATGGGATTGCAACTCTTAGAAAGTAACTGAACAGATTTGATTTGGACCACGTTGCTCCCTCTTTTTTTTCAGTGAAAAGGGCACATTACATAACTTTTATTGATCAACGCAATCTTTTGTGGTTCTATAAGTTGTCATACTTACCGAAAGTTGAGAGTTTGAAACCATATTGACTTTGTTGTGCAATCATTGTTATTGCTTCTTGTTGTTGAATACTTACTATGTAAAATAAAATAATGCAATAATCTTAACAATATAAACAATGTTTTTAGTTCTTTTGTGAGATATTTGTTGCGGCAATGAGAGAGGCAGTAAATCGGCGATTTGTCTTCACCCACTTCATCTGTTTTTTTTCCATTTTAGTCGTATCTACCTCCTTCAAAGTTTATCTTCCTCTACAATCAGTTCATCTGCTAACCATTTGGTCTAATGGTCATGTAGCCCATTTACCATTTTGTCTAATTTCGTGTTAATAGGCTATACACATTGACCTGTATTCTGAACTCGGGTTTAAATTAAACCCTGGTTTAAATTGTGGATTAAGTATGGAGAGCCAATTGGGGCACAAATTATTAACAGTACACATCCAATTCATTAACTCATTTGACACTCAAATTGTTCATAATTGTCTGGAATGATAACTCAAGGATTTTTCTTCATTATGAAAGCAAAAGGAAACAAAATAGTAAACATAAGAAATATACAAATTGAGCTGTCTAGACTGGAAACCAATCTATGCATCCAACGATGTCAACCATGCCTATGATCTGTTTTACTCAATTTTTTATGATGCTTATAATGAATGTCTTCCTACTGTTAACAGTAAAAAAAAAAAAACACGATTTCACAAACCTTGGATTTCTTCTGGCATCTTGAAATCTATAAACAAAAAAAATATCCTATATAAAAATTTTCACAGATACTCTGGACCAGAAAAGATTAAAAAAAGGAAAGAAGAAAAATACAAAAGCTATAAAAACTGTTTGGTAAAAGTAATTCGGTTTGCAAAAAGAGAATATTATAATAAAAAATTTAACACCTTAAGAGGTAACATGAAGAAAACATGGCAAGAAATTAATAACATATTGGGGAAAAAAGCTCAAATTTCTCTACCAACCAAAATGTTTTACAATAATGAATCTTTTGATACCAATCAAATGAAATCTATTTATTTCAACAGATATTTTGCAAATTTGGGCAAAAATCTTGCTCAAGTCATCCCTGACCCCCACACAGAGTTCATGTCTTTTTTAGGAGACAACAATATTCATTCAATGTTTTTTAAACCAACCAATATAAATGAAATACTAAAGATCTGCTCCTCCTTGAAATCAACGTTTTCCTGTGGCTCTGATGATATTATCCCATCTATTGTGAAAAAATGTATTTATCAATGTGTCCATCCACTGTGCCATATATATAATATGTCTCTTGAATATGGTGAAGTTCCTAATGCATTTAAAATAGCTAAAATTGTTCCAATTTTCAAAAAGGGTGATCGTAAAGACATTGTTAACTATAGACCAATTTCTGTTTTACCCATCTTCTCAAAGATACTAGAAAAAATTGTTTTTGAACGTTTGTACAGCTTTTTGAATCATAACAATATATTAATCTCACAACAATTTGGTTTTCGTAAAAGATATTCAACATACATGCCAATATTTCACATGTATGATCGTATAATGCAAGAAATAGATAAGGGTAATCTCACCATTGGTATATTTTTGGATCTCTCGAAAGCATTTGACACCGTTGACCATGACATACTTCTTAAAAAAATGAAACATTATGGGATAAGAGGTCTCGCTCTTGATTGGTTTGATAATTATTTATCAAATCGCATGCACTATGTTGTGGTCAACGGTGTCAAGTCAACTTTCAGTCATGTATCACACGGCGTTCCGCAAGGGTCTGTCCTCGGCCCCTTGCTTTTCCTTTTGTATATCAATGACCTTGTAAATTGTTCCTCAATTCTTAATTTCATACTCTTTGCTGATGATACCAGTATTACTCTTTCTCAAAAAAATATTATTCCTCTCATTAACACCATAAACATTGAACTTCGTAAAGTCGTTGTCTGGCTTCAATGCAATAAACTTTCACTGAACCTTGAAAAAACTAAATTTGTACTATTTAAAACACAAACTAAAAAAATTGGTAATGACATTCCTCCAGTTATTATGGATGGCAAGATTATTTCCCAGGTATCAAATATAAATTTTTTAGGTATCAAGATCAATGAATTTCTATCCTGGAAACCTCATATTGATGAATTATGCACTCGTTTATCAAAAAGTACTGGTGTCCTCCGCAAACTGAAGTTTATTTTACCCAGACATGTATTAATTTCACTTTATAATACTTTGGTTTTACCCCATCTCACTTATTGCTGTATGCTATGGGGGAATGGATTCAAAACACATTTACATAGATTATTTCTTATTCAAAAAAGGTTAATCAGAACAGTTTGTAATGCACATTTCAATAGTCACACAAACAAGTTATTTCTTGATTGTAAAATATTGAAAATTTCTGACTTGGTTCTTATGTATACTTATATATTTATGTACAATTACCATTCAAATCTCTTGCCAAATATTTTTGATAATCTCTTCAACACAAATGCCTCTTTCCATTCATACTTTACGCGTCATTCAGCAGATCTTCACCAATATCTTCCAAAAACTAAAATTACCCAAAATTCTCTACGTTGTAGAGGAATTAAGCTGTGGAATGATTTAAATAATGATATTAAACAAAGTAAAACCATAAATAAGTTTAAAATACTCTTGAAAGTTGAATTTTTTGCTCAGTATAAAAACTCCTGCCAATAGCATACTGTAGGTCACTATTATTTATAATTATTACTTCTAGTTTGCTTGTTTGTTTATTTCCCCTATGTTAGCCCATTGTTTTTTGTTTTTTTTTTAAATTGTATTTCAATGTTATTTGTTGTTCACTCTTTATGTACATGTATGTATTATATTAATTTGTATTTGATTGTACCATGGTGGTGCCCCACTCACAAGTTTTTTTTAATGAAAACTTCTAGGGGCTCCCAATCCCATGTTTTTACCTAATTTGTATATACCTGTATTTTTATGATTGATTGATTGAAATAAATTTTGAATTGAATTGAAACAATATAAACAGAATTTTTGGCTCCCCGTAATTTTAGCACAGAGTAGACCGTGGCCTAAATTAAACCTGACTTCAGAATACGGGCCAATCTACTTGGTATAACACCATATAGTTTCTTTGATAAGATGAACTGTTTATGAACCAAATTTTCATATGACAAAGTAGACCACATGGACTTTAGACTAAATGAGGATTAGACCAGGTGTGGTGTAGACCAAATGGCAAGTAGACCCAATCGATAGTAGACTATTGGGTTTAGCCCATGTGGTATTAGACTATTTGAGAAAAAGATTTGAGTGATGTATCCAGTCATTAATGATTGGAAGTATTTTTTTGCATTTTGGTCTGATTTTATAAGTTTTGCTTTGCACATTTCACATTGGGCCGTTAACAGCAATTTTTCTTTTTTTTTATTGGGGGGGGGGGGGGGGCTGATCAAGGATTTTTGGCCAGTCGGATATAATATCTTTATAGCAATCCCTTTTCGACTTTAAATATATTGTAGCCATGGTTACATCAACCCAGATGTTTTTAATTTTGATACACTTAATCCAAGTTCATATACCAGTTTTCGCTGGTTTCTATTTTGCGTTAAAACTGGCTTTCGGAAGGAATTAAAAGCCAATTTCCGCTGGCAAATCGATAGAAAGTTTTTAAACAATGGGAATCAAAAGCAATAGGAAGGCGTGGTGAAGGATGGGCTATATAGAAAGTTCGTTTAATAATAACATCGCTTAATAAGCCGTCAAAACAAACCGAAAAATAGATCAGTAGTTGATGATGAAGGAAATAATCGACTTGAAATCGATGAAGCGATGGAGTTATTATCAAAATCAAAGTTGACAAATATTGTGCAAAAGTGCGATTATGTACCCACGCCCCACAGTTCCACCCTAGTCTGCAGGCACAGACCTTTGTTTTCGCAATTCGCATAGAGCATAATACAGAGTCTGAAGTAGTGAGACTAAATTCGCTATGTGGCAACTGACACAGACCGAGAGTTTGGGTCTAGTCTTTACTCTAGACATGGTATAAAATTGGTTAAAGTGTCAAATTTGAGTCTGTGCTTGCAGACCATACTTTCACCCTTGTTTATAGTTTCTCTCTCTTTTTTCTTCCAAAGTCCCCGGGCCTTGCTCGATACAGTTTTAGGGTCGAATTCAATGTTATGATAACATAAACTCAATAATGCGTCACAGCGCTCTATTTTTAGCCCCTGTTACTATGGTACTATAGGGGACCCTTTAGATCATTATTCTGTATTTCTATGAGATGCATCATTATTGTTATTGCAAAAGAAAAAAATGCCTGATGTGTTCTGGATCAAAGTCAGGCCCTTCTAAAATAAAAGCGAGGATAGGAGTTCAAGAGAAATATATTTCATAGAAGGAAATGGATATATTGATAATTTTTCAGCGCTTTGAACAAATATCATGTAGATTATTTTTTTCATTTTTAATTTAATACCAACAAGCTCCGAACATTATGAAGAGATAATTTATAGAGAATATTATGACAGAAAGAGTATAATTATAATGGCGCATTATGATAATGAATTATCACAATATGTACACTGTAAAAAATGAAGTGCTAATTTCGCACTTACTGCAGTACTTGTATAGTGACTGCACTACGAGTGCTGATTTTCTAGTTTAAATTTGAACTAGAAAATCAGCACTCGTAGTGCAGTCACTATACAAGCACTGTAAGTGCTACATTAGCACTTCATTTTTTACAGTGTATATTCAGCTTTTATCAAACTAATAAAGTAGCATATTCAATGCTTTGTTCGATAACTAAAGTCATTTCCAGTTCACGGTGATAATCTATGTCAATAATAAATGTCAATTACTGACTTTCATAATGCCACAATATTGCCAAACAATGTCATGTTATTTGTCCAATCCGATATTATCATGACTCATATGAAGATATGATTCTGAATAAAGACAAAAGCTATTATCAAGAAGTCAACATTATGCTGAACGATGAGATCGATGTCAGGTATACAGATTGCGTCGCCTTATTGAGATTCTTCTCATAGCAGGGTGGGGTGGGGATTATAATAGGCATTGGTTAATGTACAACTGGGGGCACCACCCCCCCCCCCTTCCCCGGGATCACCGCCCATCTCATAATGATCAACGCAGAAGAGCCAGTGCATTTTTAACGTCTTGAAACTCCTCTTTAAAAAAAATATGATTGAAAATTTTGATCATCCATATTTTAGAATCCTAACAGGGTTCCTGCGTACATACACAAAAGCAAGAACAGACACACTGGTAGAAAATAAAGAACATTAGAAATAATGACGATATAGGAATACCTGCTATATTATTCAAGATATTCAAGATAAAGCTTAGGACCACATTAGCTCAACACCTATCATACTTCCCACTTACTGCATGCTACCCCACCCCCCATCTCCAATTCCCCCTTTTTTGGAATAAGTTTTGTAGTCGTACCTTACCTTGTATAGGATTGATTTATATTTTCTTTCATATTTGTATTTGTTTGTATATTGTATGTTTGTATTTTTTAACGTGTGTACTGGACCCCTCAGTAGAACAGCCTGTGGCTGAAGAGGGCAATCCAGCCCACGAGTGGAGAAGAAATAAAAATATTAAAAAAAGAAATGAAATTAGCTCTTTGAATTTTTGGATAAAATTTAAATAAATCAGACCAAAATAAAAATACACAATTTTTTTTGTTTTAGTTTAGTTTTATTTTGTTTTTAGATAAGTATGCACATTAAATGATAAAGGACTGGTGTGAAAAAAAAGCTACATTCTACTTCAATAATTACTGGAGTCACTGACGTCAACTCGGGATAGATAACAATGTGTTTATACCGAGATGAAATAATAATTGTAAATATTTACTGATGATTATGCCTTTGCGGGATCTTTGGTCTGTATAATATCAGTTCAAAAGATAAATTTCATGACTATCGAATTACTTGATGATTACTTAATCGTTTGTTAATTGTGTGTTAAAAATCAAAAGTCACCCCAGTTCATTGAGCGACAATAATCATTGTTTAGGCCTACATTGGGAATGACTATTGTTAAAAATATAATTAAAGGGGAAGTTCACCCTGACAAAGAGATCATTTTAAAAATAGCAGAAAAAAATTGAGAAAAATCCATCAAAGAATTAAAAATTTATTAGAATTTTAATCAATTGATTTGTGACGTCATATGCGAGCAGCATTCCTACATTGCGAATGGTAAAAAATGAATAAAATGTCATTGAAAATGCTTTTTTCTGTACTTTTTGTATTTCAATAGACAAATCATTTCAAATCCAATCAGACATGATAAAAAAACAAAATTAAGCCATCACGAACCATTAAAAAGTGAAATTCATGCATTTTATATTACATAGCATTTGGGGCAGATGCTAGTTATGACGTCACACATAATAACTTTCTTAATCTTTAACAGATTTTCCTCAAACCTTCGCCAATATTTTTTTATTATTATTATTTCTGCTATTTTTACAACAAACTTTTCGTAAGGGTGAACTTCCCCTTAAAAAATAAATTGCAGAAACCTGCCTGATAGGCATTTTTCCGGGTGGGGTCTAGGCAGCTTTGCTTTTTTTGGCAAGCCCCTCCGTTCTGTTTTATATAGTTATTAGTCAAAGTTACTTTAGTTCGCAATAGATCTCATTGTTTATACCTTCTAATTCTTATGCATTATTCCGATTGATATTGTACTTTAAATTTGACCATGTATTGTTACTTTGATTTTGTTGTGCTTTGTGAACGGAAAATGAATAAATCTAAATCTAAATCTAGGGGGTACGTGCCCCCCCCTTCTTTCCTTTACTCAGACTTGAGATTGTGTCCTCTGTGCAAGCTAAATAGAACCATTATGATTGTTCAATATGACTCGATTTTCTTTATTAATAATCACGTACGAATTCCTGCTTTCGAGAATCCTATAATACTGTTTAGATTCTGAATTGACACATACTGAAGTTGAATAAACGTGAGTAGAAAACACGTTAAATCCGATAAGAATTATCTAAAATCAGTCCAAACTTCAACTTAACAGTTTCAAAGAAGGATTAATTAACAATCATGACGTCAAAATATTTACAGAGGGCCTGCAGCAAGGTTGTTGTCAGCTTGGGCAGCGCGTGATATTTCATGTGTTATAAAGACCTCGGAACTGGGAGAGGGGAGGGCGGCGGAGGGGGGGGGGGGGGGGGTTGGAGGTCTCGCATACTCTGAGCTTGACATGGGCGTCTGTTTTGGAAATGTTTTGCAAAATCAGGTCCGATTTGAATGATTTTTATTTTCTATCGTAAGATCTTGCACGGTCTTCCATGGCTGTGGGAAGTGGGGGTGCTGGGGGTGAAACTTTTTTTTTAAATTGATTTTCGAATTTCTCGAGACCAAAATGACTTCCACTTTGTAGAGAAACCTTTTTTTCGCTTTTCAAATTTACTTCAGCGCCCCCAGTAAAAAAAAATCGTCCCCAGGGCCCTGCGGGCTTCAAATTTCAAATGGCGCCTGCCAAGGTTTCGTGTAGGCATGCATGCTGGTAACGTAAGGGTGGCAGGAGGGAAGGGGGGGGGGTGGGTGTTATCTAGTCGACTCATCCCGATCATGAAAACGCCACTGCATGTTTATCACGCAACTGTTTTTCATTAATCATACAGGCTCACAAGGTTCGCCTATCAATCTGAACCTTAGTTTAACACGATCTGAATGCATGCAGTGCACGTTTTAAACAGTCCAAGGAGCTAGTTACTTGAGCAAACAGAGTCTGTATGATTGATATTTAAAGACCCCAATTATTGATTCCTCTCAATATCCATATTTCTTTTTTCGATTTCTTTGATTGCCTATAAGACAAAATGAAAAATTGTCATTTTCAGAATTGGTCTAATGGTCGTTTTCAATTTGAAACGGTGATTTATTGTTATGAAACTATGTTCCAATATTTCCTTTATCAAAAGCGTGATAAGGCATTATTGGTCGTATATCATGATTAATTGTAATTTCTCATTAAATTTCAATTTACTTAAAAACAATACAATACATATACCTATACTTGAAGAAATGGCATCGATTGGTGTTTATGGTTGGGGGATGACTGACACAAATTTTATTCTCTGTGAGGGATTTTTTTTTAATTTTATCTTCGGGAGGGGGTCAAAGGCGTTATGAGTCTATCTTGGGGCGGGGGACATAAATTAACGGAGGCAACCGAGCTGCATGTAATCACAAAATTTCGCTTTGTTTAGACCACACATTATATTCAGTTTTCTTTTCGGACTTTAAAATATGGGGATAATTATTTCGGGGTCAATATCCCCCCCCCAAAAAAAAAAAACGTGCGAATATGGCATAAATCTTGAAAACCCAATCAAAAATAGAAACTACATATCCACATGGCTGTGAATAACACGATAACGCCAAAACGAAGTGATGGAGTTGTTTATAGATCTATTTTTGACATTTTAGGTGGTGAGATAAGAGTACTAAAAATGTTAGAATTCCGAATAATAGAACAACCATCAGCTATAATTATTTATAGGATCTAAATTCGTTGTGTAAATTAAGATGAAATAATTGGGTATCAAACAAGCTTGGTCGTGATAGTTGGTGGTTGTAAATTTCCAATTCGTCAACTGCCAACTCGTCCACTCATCACATGATCTACTTTCATTAGGTCAAATGCCATTCCGTCTATCAACATTTCGTCTAACAACCATTTGGTCCAATAACCATGTGGTCCAATCATCACTTCGTCTAATCGCCATTTCGTCTCATAACCAGTTGGTCTAATATCCATTTCATTTTCATTCATTTTGAACAATTAACACTTAATCCAATTAGACCAAACTTTATGGACTAAATTTGCTATTGGGCCAACTGCATGGTTATTAGACGAAATGGTGAGTAGACGAATTGGCAATTAGACCATGTGGATAGTGGACGAACTGATGTAAGAACAAAGGATTGTATAGACGAGTTGGCAATTGGACGAATTAGCATCAGACGAATTGGAAATAAACCTGGATTTTAAGCCCCAAGGATACGACGCTGACCGACCTTATAATTCCAAATAAATGAAAGACAAATAAGGGGGTGGGGAGAAAAGCTGTCGATAAAAATGGAAAATAAATGGAATCATGATTTTAAACCGGTATTTTGAAAGAGCTTCACTCTAAATTTCAAGGATTTAAGATAAATACAGATTGCCTGTGAACAGTGACCTGCCGAATATTGGAAATCTTAAGGATTAATTTTAAAATCCCAAAAGATTAGAATTTGAATCTTTTAGCTTTATTTGCACAATTATGATTAATATTCGGATTGTCACTATTCACAGCCGATCGTGGCCGCACGCAGCGGGGGTGGGCAGGGGCAGATGCCCTCCAGAAATTTTGAGAACTTACATTCATTTACTGAAAATTTTCACAAAATTCACCAAAAGTATGTATGAAATCCTTTAATTTCACTTTACAATATGCAAAAGCACCCCAATGACAAGCTCGGTCGCAATCGCTTTCGAGTTTTTTTTGAAAAAGTTCATGCGTCCTGCCCCCCCCCCCCCCCAGCAAAAAAATTATGCGTACGCGGCCATGCAGCCGATCCATGGAATTTCAAGTTTTGGTCATGGTGCCATACTACTTCGAACAAACTAAGTACCTTGCTCCATTCAGAATGCAATGGCATCATGATCCCTTCTCCTATTTTTTAGAAAAGCTTTAATGGGAGAACTTTTTGTTTCTTTTTTTATGCAGGTTTGCTGTTTGAATCCAGTAGCATGAAATTGTTTGAATTGGTGATATAGAGGGTCACGCTATATGCTGCAAGTGATTAGTGATTATTATCATTAAAAAAAATAAATAAGGGAAATTTAAAACCGAGATATAAAAGAGAATGATTATAATCCAAGCTATTTCGATTTAAAATTTATCCAAGGGCGGCACCACGGGGGGGGGGGGGGACAGGAGTTATAACAGCCCCGGCTACGATTTTTCAAGTATCGAAAAAGGGAAAAATGAGGAGGTGAGGTAAAAAGGCATACAAAAAAAGAGGGAGAAAAGGGGAAACAAAAAGTAAAAACATAATCATGATAAAAGGATGAATTCTGATAGACCGTATAATTCAAGCTAGAAAATATACAACGGGAGTTACGTGACATTTGGGTCGTCTGACTTGACCCATATGAAATAGAAACGCCGCCCCTGAATATTCATCCAACTAAATTTTGAATTTTCGGATGAATCCTGAATAAAATTTGATCTTGGATAAGAATTGTAAATCCTTAATCATTTGAAATCGAGTTTAAATCTCATTGTTGGATTCGTGCCCAACCACATTTCGTTTTATATGTTAATTGGGAATCTATCATAAGATTATCGCATTATTTTTCTAAAAGATTGGTAACGAATTACGTAAAAAGTGGTAACGGAGATAATTCGTTTATCTCCTCGTATTTAACCAATCTCTGAGGCGAATCACGTGGTATCACGGTATCGCGGAAACTGTGTCAAAGATTGTGCTTATTTACGTCGTCTCTTTTTAGCATGTTTACTTCTAACCAACAATCATTATCTGTGCCTTCAAACACAATTATTTGTTCTGGTGTTTGGATTTTGTTTGTAAGCTGCTGGCTTATCTTCTATTGCGTGCTAGTTAGAAACACAGGTCATAGATGGAGTATCATTCTGTCAAAGCTTTATGTAAACAAAATAATCGTGTTTTTTGTTGTTGTTGTCGTTTTTTAGATACTCGTATGCATTTCAATTCTACTCGAATTCTTCCATTTTCACAAAATTATCAATTTTCAATATAATCCATACAAAATAATTTATCATAAAAGACTGTAAATATATAAAAGATTTGTCAACAGAAGAAGGCATAATTCCCCGAAAGCAAAAAGCTTGTGGCGGGATATGCCTGTAACACAAATACAATACAAATAGGGCTAGGAAAGGGTAGGAAGAAGACAGGCAAGGGACGGGATTGATTTCAACGTGACTTGGGGACTATGCTGATTCTGTTTTATTTATGAAGACAGATCAACACCCGCACATACAAAATACATGTATAATAGACTTAGAGAGGGAAGAGGAGTGCAGGATTATGTGTGTAATGAGTCGAGAAAAATTAGAGGGCCATACATGATGTATTGGACAAAATTGACCAAAAAAAATCTGCGAGTGAGCAAAACGAGAGGGCAAAACTTTGGACCTTTTGAATACAATTGCAAAGTTCTAATTTGTGATAGATTTTGACATAATATTCAGAAAATTATATTACATTACCCCCGTTGTCCTTCCCCTCTCTATGTTGTTCTCACTTCTTTTTTCTTTGTCTTGAAAATTGGAGGGGGTGGGGTCCATGGCCCCAAAAGCACCCCATCTGGTGCCAGTGATGCCCAGATGGGAGACATTATTGTACATGTATATAAAAAAGTTTCCCTATTGTGGCATCAACAAAGTGACAAATTATAGATTATTGGGGTCAGGTGCAAGCTCCGAACACGAAGCTGAGCGACGTCCCCGGGGATATTACCTTATATCACCCTTATCGATTTTCTCCTAATGATTTTTAACTTGACCGCCAAACAAAGGCTAAATATTAGCATGCAGAATGACATAATATAAGTCTAGACAGTCAATGCAAGTATTACGCAACCAAGTCCATTGTTATGATGTAACCCATGCACTGGGGATGACATTGAAGTGGTTTGATTTTGGTTGAATCCTTTCTGGTAGGATAAATGCAAACAGGTATTCTTTTCCTTTTTTTGACATTTTAGGCGAATTACCGCATGATTTTGGTTCAATATTAATTCTTCGAAAAAAAAATCAGTATGAGCCAATGCAATCCAAACAATGGTTTGCATTGAATAATTGGCTCATAGGCCCTACTGTTTTATGAAGTTAAAGAATACAAAAACTTGGAACGCCATAGTTCTCTTATTCTGATATTTTTTTCCAATATATCGGGATGGACTTGACCTTAAATAAAATAACAATCTTGATAGAAATTACACAGATTCAGATCGCCTCCCGATTGGTCAGCTGAGCCTGCCGATATCTGGCATGGCCAGACCAAGGTCAAGGGTAGCTAGAATGACAGCAGACATACGAAAAACAGTCTCCTTGTATTTATTGCGTACCTGGAAACCGCAAGGGCGAAAGGCGGCTTTACGAAAACCTTTATCCATAGAGCTATTAGCTCCATGCTTTATCAATAGATGCAGAAAAATAGCCTGCAGATATAGACTAGTTCAATGGGGGCTCGTCGGAGGCTTGGCCCGATCAGCCAATCACAGAGCGGTATGAGGAACACGCGTCGCGAACGTGTCCCCAAATTGGAACCCAAACAAAGCGTGTATAGTCAGGCGGTCGCATACATTTAGGAAATATAAATGAAGTTTTTTATGTTTTGACTTTTCCTTGAACCATGGTAGGTTCCAAGCTTGAACTGAGCAGAGGGAATCGATTTTTGTGCTTTTAAAGTGAAAATATAGGCCTACTGTTTTAGTCATTTAATTTTTTTTCCATCCGAAAGTAAAACATGAAGTCAATAGGTCCGTAATTATCAAATGTAAACATCACGGTTTAATCAAAATTTTCCTCAATCATTATTTTGGCATCTCGTCAGAAAGGATCAACGATGAATTTGAGAACATAATTCTATAACATCGGACCATCATATCCCCTCAAATGTCACGGAAATGTTTGATTTGTTTAGAATGAAATGAGCTTACAATATGATTCATATTAGACAGGCTTGCATCATTACTTTGGCATGCAGTCAGTAGGCCTACGTGAATAATATTCCAGGAAAGTGAAATATCGGGCCTCCTGTCTGACATTGGGGTCTGACATAATGCTACGTGTACTTGTCTTGGAGCCAGGTTTACTGTATTCCATTAGCCTGAAATGAAACGGCACATCGTGTTGATATGTAGTGCAAAATATCAACCCCATGATACAATAATTATTAATCGTTGCGTCAACAGCAAGTTATCACAATGCAATTTACACTATATTGTACAAAAACGAGCTCAATTATGGGGGGGGGGCTAAATTAGATATGATGCAACATTTATGATAATTCTAGAACAAGTGAAGCAATTGGGCCGACAATTCGATTTGTTTGTCTTATTTGTTTTTGCCTTGTTAGTTTTCTGCAGCTTTGTCAGTGTTTTTTATATGGAAACGTCTAAAATCCACCATTAGATAATGTATCAAAGGTTTCTAGTTATAATTGGGCCCATTATTTTGTTGGTCTTCTCAGAAATGCTTTTAAGAAGTATTGTAAAGATACCAAGCAGCCAGTGAGTGGCATAGTATATAGGCTTGAGCCCACCCCAGCCCCCCCCCCCCCCCCCCCTCCCCGATCATTCTTAGAATCGCTGTACTCAAGTTGGCGAAAGAATTGTTTGCAAAACAGACTCAATAGATTCCGGTAATTGCTTATTGATTTGTGTGCGTATTTGTTTGTTTTTGTGAGTTTTCTTATTCTTTTTGAGATTTTGACGTGCAGTATTCCTCTCTTGATTGAATCAAGAAATCAAGTCCATTGTTCGGAAGGGAATTCTCAAAATTCCTAATCAATATCAACCGTACAAAACTTCCACGCTGGAAGTTCGGAATCGAAACGCGTGGGCGTGCAAGGGGGTGTGTCATCATTGCGTAATCGTATAAGATATGTATAAGATTGACAGGACGGGGAAAGCGTGTTAGTATTAGTTTCGCATCCAGACCGGGTTTTGTTGGAGGACGAGTACAGTGTAATATTTTCAATAAATGAGAAAATTAGAAAGTGCGAGAAGTCCAGCTTGAATGTGATCCCTCCCATGCACCTTCGTATCTTTATTATTTATGAATGAAATTTTAGCCGAGGTATCTTTCCATTAGGCTCGTCACATTCGACAAAATTCATAGTAATTCCTAACAAGAATAATTGATATTAGAATATATATTTTTTATTTAAATAGCATCAATTTCTATAAAAACTATGCAAATTATGCTGGCGCAAATATTCACTGCTGAATGATATGCGCCGTATAAGCGAAAACAATAACAGAAATCACTGCTTTTGCCAATGTGACAAACAAAGAAATAGTCAAATAGAATGATATCCGAGTCGTTACACAGAGTTACCTGGTTCATTGTTACCTTTAAGAGTATTTCATTATTATTCTGTCAGTGAAGCTATTTTGCCTTACTTTATATGACCTATCTAACTGTACACAAGGGCAGACAAGGCTGAACATTTCTGACTCTTTTTTTTTCCTTTGCGATTCGGCCCATCCACCATCCCATCACTTTTTTTTCTCCTCTCTTTCTTGCAAGTACACTGGAAAATTACCAGTGTTCGTTCAAAATATGACTACGTGTAATCGACGTAAATCCAAACGGGTGAACACATACAAAAGGGGCAAATAAAATAAAATACCAGATTAGAATTGAGACCATAATGGTGTTTCAACCGTGCATAATGCCTTTGATGATAAAAAAAGCGAAATACCTGAAATTGTTAAATCATAGAGACTCTAATTCTGGTTAAAAGGTACAACTACGCAACATATTTAGGGCCTATATCAACACTCTGCAACTCTAAATGTCATACTTTGAAATCAATTTTAAGTGGATTAGTGTTTTGAATAAAAATTATACAAAATAGATGTGAATTCTAAAAGATTATTCAGAAATCGTTGCAGGCTTACCAGCTATGCCTGTTGATATACAGAAAAATCGATATTGAATTTTGTACGCCTATTTATTTTATAAAAATCAATAATTTGGAGATGATCCGTTTTGGATTTCAATTTCAAGTGACATTCAGATGCGTCATGTGTATCAATTGGGATATAAGGTAAAAACAAAAAATCCATACACTACAGAATATAAAGAAAGATCAGATTTTCATCAGATATAAAATACATTTTATTCATTATTCTCATTTTCTTTCGATTTGTTGCACTAAACATGCATGTCAACGAGTTGCCATATGCACAAAATATATCAATTTCATGTCCTCAAACTTCATTATATACATTATACATTTTATTTTCGAGGTCATAAATCATGATGAAATCATACGAAATTGGAACGAAAATGTTTGAAAAGAATCATGTACGTAACCATTTTGTACAGTCATAAGCAACCACATTTGCATAAAACTTGCATTCGGGTATGGTCACATTCATTTCCACATTTCCGAAATACAAAATGACATACATGGCAATAATATTTTTTTTCTGTATACATATAAATCATAATTAGCAAGACCCTGCATTCCTAATTGTTGGTGTTTACAAAAGTCATCAACATGGTGGCAATGACAAACATTTCAATAATTAAAAATGTGTGACGTCTCACCAAACAATATACATTTTCGTGTTTCACAATGACAGCCCCAGTTATATCGCAATGATAATGTAATAACATTGATAATAATAATAAAAAATCATAATAATGGTAACGAAAGTATAACTAGCATCATAATAATGGCAAACAATATCATTTTACCAAATTGGGGCATATTTGCCCGGAAAATATATCAAAATAATTCCAGATGTAAATCGATATTTCATACCAAATCTTGCAGGCACCATGCTCAAAACATGGATGGTTTAGGAAAAGAAAAAAAACTTAGGAACGTTTCATAGTTGATTTCAGATTCGGACCCCAAACCCACTATATAAAAATCAAACCACTACACCTCTCACATAAACAATATACTGTACTATGTCTGTTTTTATCACACACAGTCAGATGATTGGTAAATCAACCCTTCACTAAATCATCAAGACAGATACAAAGTAAGAGGTATATATTACACATCACATTTAAATGCTGAAGAGATTGTATACCAACATACCACATGTGATAATTAATTCACATAACATCAGTCATACAGAGGGACTTCGCCAAATTTATGGCAAGAACAAAAAATATGTCAACCACGACTCCTTGAATATTACATGTACAAGCATAGGCGAAGGTAATGATGCAATCATAGAGATGTATTAGGCTATATACATCTCTATGGATGCATTTTTTGTATCGCACATACTTTAGTACTGAATTTGGAAGACAACTTTACTGTGCTCAAATTCATGATAATCTATCGCCATTGCACCAACAAACTTGGGACATTGTTTTTGTTTCTGGTGGGAGCAAATGCAATACGGTCAATTACAGAAATAAACACGCTTTTGTCCCCTTTGGTCCCTCCCTCATCAACATATTTTCCATATTTCAGAGGAGCGGGATACTCAGCATGTAGCACTGCTTTCGGAAACTCCCTGGATTGTATGATAATCAACTGCGCTTGCGCAACAATAAGATCGATGGATATGCATGTCGGCTGCTAGACGTCAAGTGCATGTACAATGTATAGAAACATTGTTCGCAAATGAGTCAATAGACGTAAACAAGCCAGGCACGCACTAAGCGCGTGGTGCACATGAATGGTCGAGTATTGCATAATTATTTGTGGCTTCCAGAAAATGGGATTTCTATTGTAACGACAATCAGGAGATAAAAACCCTAATAATTGACAGAATACTTGGTCAGTCTTAAAATTAAATTGACTACAAGTCATGTACTTCAAATTCAGAAACTATAAGTATAGGGCCTACAAAACTCGGACTCGTAATTTACGGAGCACAAACAGAAAATTGATACTAGACTCTAATTCAGTTTGGTTATTTCATATCACAGGAATTGCACTTTTACACAGACGTGCTTTACTGTGGTATTTAGGTTAATAACCCATCTTGCTAAGACTAGAGTAAGAGTTGGTTATGAATTTAGATTGTATTATCTCAATTTCTCATAACAATTGACTTGAAATATAAATCACCTCGACCTAGTTTTCGAAAGGTGCAAAGAAAGTCGAATTTGTCAATAGAACAGAAACTATTACTAACTTACGTCAATCAAAACGTTCAACGTTTTCTTAAACGCAATATTGACAAATTGTAAAATCTTGAGACTGTGAAAATAAGGCTACATCATCATGATACAAAATCAATAAATAAGATTCAGTTAGAAATACACTACATTAATCATAATTTCTTATGCAAACTGTAAACTGAGCTTTTGCGGCCCTTGTGTTCTTTCACAAAATTTCCACAAAATAGTATTTCTCGAGAAATTATCAATGAAGTGGAGAAAACCTCTTCACGGGGCACTTCTTTGTTGTTGATAAACTTGACAAATCCCTTCAGTTTTTTTTTATCAAGTTCCTTCAGAGAGAAGTCTTTGACAGTTTGAGTTTAAAGTTTTTTCCTTCTTTTTCTTGAGTCAAACTAGACATGGAACGATTTTGGTTTCAGGCAAGACTGCTGGTCTCCAGTTTCTTGTTGGTATACCGTCATCAGATTCTTAGAAACGTTCGTGAGATGGGAAAGGATAGAGAATAGTCCACGAAGATGTTCCCGGAAGGCCCGGGCGGTCTGCGCTTGTAACCTCGCACTCTCCTTATCCAAGGTTTCATCCTCGAGTTCGCTCAGCTCGCTCTCCTCAACGGGACCACGAGCCAGTTCCCTCTTCACCGCCTTCAACATCGAGTAGTATGTATGCAAGCTGACCTGGTCACTGGGGACATTCGGCGACGAAGCGCTGGTCGACGTCGAAATCACCGACATCGCTGACGAGTCGTCGTTGTCCATGAGCATCGAATGGCAGTTGTCCATATTGATGTCCATCAGGCGACTTGGGATCAAAACAGTTTCGTCCATCTCGTTGACGGAATCGATGAAGTTTTTCATGATACCCAAGATGGATTGCGAAGGGGGTGCCTTCTCGTTATCCACAGTCCGCTGCAGTTCCATCATCATGCTTTGGCAGAGTGATGTAAATTCAATATCGGTCATAAATAGGCTTATCTGGAGAACGAATGGAACTGCTCAGAGAGAAGTTCCAAAGCTAAATGGTTCCCAAAAGATGATTCCTCAGGTATAAATGCTGGTTTCAAGGTAAGCTAGAGTCTGGATAAACAGGATAAGTCGGAAGAAAAGCTTAAATCGAGAAGACCTAGAACTTTTTAGAAGAAGATTTCTGATGACGACTTCAGACGAGTCCAACTCCAAGGCCCAGCTGATGAAAATGTCATTGGCAATTTATGTTGCACAGCTTTCAAACTCCGACGATAATATTCGTTTTTTTTAATTATTATCAGCAAAGCTATCTTCCGGATGAATTATTTAAGCTGGTATATTATTAATTCTTCCTCAATGTGTACGGTAGAAACGAACATGTGCACATTTTTCAACACGGTGGAGATTCCAGACGTTCTGGATGCGCTAGCCCTGCATAGCTAATGAATGAACTTGTTTATAGAGCTACCCCTACGGAAATTAAATCCCTGCACGCATGCGCATCGTATGACGAAACGGGCGAGCCCCCAGATATGCAAATTAGCGACGATCACGCTATGTGGATGAATCACGATTGGGTGGACTCCATCGGCTCTGTGTATTCTATCGACCCTTCCAAGATCTAGGTGAAGGGATCGTCTGAAAATATTGTACAAGGTGAAATCGCTTTCTGTCCAATTTTTAATGATTTTTGTATTTTTCAGCATTAATAAAAATATGGAGATATGAATATAAAATAATAATGTACAAATTGATATTTTCTCTATTGTCTTATGCCTTATTTAAGATATATATTTATTTGAAAAAAAAAACTTGAACAAAATGTTGAGACAATCCTTGTCGTGGAGCTATCGTGATCGGACAAAGTTTGTTGAACTTGTTCTACGACTACGAAATGGAAGGGGCACTGATGGGGGGGGGGGGGGCACATGGGCCAGACGAGATGTACTGAAGGAATGGGGGGGGGGCGGGAGGTATCATTTTGAGAATAAAGGTATATTGTATATGTATTTATGCTTATGTAGGCCTATATCATTAATTTCAATACGATTTTCAGATTCCACACATATCATTTTATTTCTCACACTGTAATTTGGTAATTTTGCTGCCACCAGTCAAACCCAATCGGGTGTTTTTTTAATCGGTAGGAAAACTATTTTCTTCAATCCCGTGTACAATATAATAATTTAATAATTAGGCCTATCTAACAAGCGTCGCTTTGGCCCCGACCAGGCCTGCTTGTAATATGCCAACATGTTGATAGAAAAAAAAAACAGTAACTAATTATAGGATGATCGGGTGATTCAATGATTATATAAATATTGTTTTTTTAATTATATATAATATCGAATATATTTAATATAGTGTATATTAGATTAATCTATACCACGGGATCGCCGCCCATGGAACACAGAATTGAGCTTCAGCCTACTCTTTTATCTTTTCTTCGTCAACATTTACTGAATACTGTCTATTTTGATACAAATTTTGCTGTATCCCATATTCTTGTTTTACATAGATGTTTTTCTGAAGGAGTAAGAAAGAAAGACCTGAGGAATAAGGAAAAACTATGCAGTAGACACCACCACCACCATCACATTGGCATTGCTCATTACATGTATCGTATCGAGCTCCACATGCACAATCAGCTGACTTACGAGGTCGACAAACTTTTCCAAAAGGTAAACATGGCATGAGGTGAGCACGAGGTCGCGCGCTGGCCGTCTAGCCAATCAGAACGCCTGATTAGAGACACCGCCTCCAAAGCCTACATGCATATTCATGAAGAAATCATCCAATCCATTCGCCCATAACGACCAAGCCCATTTTTATGACCAATCAAAAGCCTGTAGTTCATTCCCTGGATGATATCCATGACGTTGAGGTTGTTCTTGAAATCAGCTGGTAAACTTTTCCTTCGTCCAAATTTAGTAGTCTAATTTCTAGGCGCAGATGTATACAAATATATAGAATTAGACCGTTTTTTCTGCTGCCAAAATGTTGGTTTCAGATTTATTATTATTCGTTGTTTATTTATGGTGGATGATAAATTGAAAGAGATGGAACTTTTTTGAAGTTCCCCGAATGAAAATACGAAATAATTTTTTTTTCATCCACTCAATGTCAAATAGATCCAGGATTTTTTTTCTTTTTAAGGGAATACTTTTGTCCAAAAATTTTTACAGGGGGGGTGGAGAGAAAGGTCATCACTCACAAAAGAAGGGCAAATTGATAAATCCCCCTTTTCCATCAGTTCATTTACAACATTGTCAAATGGAATGACTGTATCTTCACATCTGGGTCCTAAACCTAACATAAAGCCCTTTTGCAACTTGTCTTAGACGAAATAAAGCCAGGAGCATTTATTGTCGCCGGAGAAAATGTCGTGTCACGTTTTTGGTCATCGAAAGAGATTATTAGTTACGCGCCGTCTCAGCTAAAACAACAGCAACAAAAACAGCAAGACGGGGGTAGGGGGGGGGGCGTGATGGTCTGGGTAAGAACTAAAGGTGAAGGACGATCTTATACTTATTGACTGAACATTGTCCGTGTTAAAAAGTACGTTCATTATTATGCCCAGGAAGTTTCACGCTCTTCCACGACCAAGCCCAAAAAAAAGGAGAAAAGGAAGGAAAAGTGATGAAATGTGATATTATTTGTTTAATATTACGCCAAAATCTATATCCCAAAAATAAGTTGTTTATTTCAAAAAATAAATTTCACTCTCTTGCGCCTAAACGACGAGCTTCCCCCCCCCCCCCCACATAGGCCTACTATGTCCACTCCATGTCCATTCGGATCCAGAAATTTTCCTAAGGGAGGGGGGCACATTTTCCTAAGGAAAAATTTGACAAGCAAAAAAAAAAGGTTTTAACTAAAAATTAAGAAAAATTATGGGGATTTTGTCCACGAAAAAAAAATGACAAGCAAAAAAAAGTGTCTTCACTTTCAAAAGGGGGCACACTTCTGACGGCATTTTTACATTACAAATTTTAATTGTGCCTCTCAAAGGGGGGGGGGGGGGCACGGGCCGGCTGTGCCCCCCCCCCCCTGGATCCGCCAGTTACCTCGTTACCTATCTGGTACCCATATACTGATGCCGAATTTTAAAGCCAATGTAAAATGAAAGGAGACTGAAATCCAAGTGATGTTAATGAAAACAAAAAAAAACAGAGAAACAGATATATAGATGAATAAGTTTTGATAACCGATTTACGGATTTTTTGTGTGTGTGTTATGATGCAAGCGACCCCTTTTATGTAATATGACATGAAGACAGTGTTATTTTTATTCAGTTGCAAATGAGTTTATAAATTCAATTTTTTCACCCAGTATATAAAAAGGATTATTCAATCATATTTATCTAAAAAGTATTTGAAATTCATACTGTGGATGCGTGTAGGCCTATTCACCTATTCCTGTGTGACAGCAATTGTTTTATCGTAATCTATGATGGATTTTCCATGCTGAAAATAAAGGACTATTTTCTCGCAATTTTGTTTTGTAACATCACCCTAACGTCATTGTGTAGGATTTGCCGGAGGATTCGCATTTCATGAACACTCTTCGTACGAGAAAAACGTTAATGGATCCGTCCGAACAAAAGAGGGCAGTCGTTAATTTATCAAGAAACTGTAAAATTGAAGTTCTTTCAACCAGACGTTTGCTCCTGTTTATGTACATTGCTAATGCGAAGGCATAATTGATTTCTATTTGCCGGGCAGAAAAAAAATTAAACAAACTTTTGGAAGTAGTCCTATACTTTTCTGGCTATCATTCAGAGAAAAATATAAATTGCGAGTGAAAACATTTCTGTTTGGGAGGTTTGGGGTGGCTTGTCGTTATAATGTGAAGAGCAAGTATGACAAATTTTCAAGGGATATTAGTAGCTCATTTTTGTTTCAGTTTACGCAACAGTGAAATAAGCGATGACCTTTTTTGCATTATTGTTACTTTTTTGCTTGTCAAATTTCATTTTTGGGGGAGACGAAATGACCTTCATCATTTTTGATTGATTTTTTTAAAAATCCGAACCCTGGACCCAAACCGTTGTATAGGCCTATAATGACCTGAATTTCTTTTTTTTTAAATCTTTTAATAATCAGTTTTATATAATGACCTGAATTTTTTTTTTTAGATTCAATTTTCTTCTTCCTCCTATCCTTCTTCCCGTTTCCCTTCCTCTTTTTTTTTTGGGGGGGGGGGGGCGCCAATGGAGGGGAAGGGGTCGCTTCGGCCCCCTGGATCCGCCTATGATTGAGGAAAGCAGTTGGTAATCAATAATTTTATTGTGTATGCATTTATCTGAAGAAAATATATGCATAGTTCACCAGATAGGCGTAAAATGTTGTTACTTTCATAAACCCCAAATCAGAAACTTGTATCGGTCGGTCGGTTTCTTTTCTTTTTCCTCTTTTTTTTTGTTAATACCTTTGCTGCTATGCAGGGCCATGGGAACGATTTTATGACTCGTGGTGCTGATGTAAATTTGAAAGCAAAGCAAAGAAAAAAAATCTTTTATACATCTTCCAGAATACCTATGGAGAGTAATACACGATGCATCCCGCCCAAGGATTTTTTTTTTTTTGGGGGGGGGGGGGTGCACCCCCGCTGCTGCTTTGCTGCAAAGAGAACATCGCGTATATGGGATGATTAATTTTTATAACATGCAGTCAATCATTGTCAAAACGCTTATTAAGTACTTTTAAAGCCATTGAATACACATTAATTTTTTCCCTAAATCTGATATTTTCTAACTAAATTATTGCATTGTATATTAGGGGCCAGCTAAAAAAAAATGAATAGTGAACCTGTTTTTTCGCATTTTATACGGTCGGGCGGATGAGGGAAACACAACATTTGTTAAAGGAGAATGAAACCCTTGAAACCAGCTGAATCCATATCAAAGAGAAAAATCAAAGAAACATATTGTTGAAAGTTTGAGGAAGATTGAATGAATAATAAGAAAGTTATGAGCATTTGAATATTGAGATCACTAATGCCATGTAGATCCTCCCATTGGCAATGCGACCAAGATCTGTGATGTCACACACGTACAACTCCCTCATTACTTTAGTACTTATTTCATTTATATTCTCACTTTTATAGAGTCTATCACAAGGTGAGGTGTTCTTTTTATGAGAGGACAAGTACAGAGGTTTCACAACATTATATCATTGATGAATCGTTTGTCATATGATTAGAATGAGCAAAAAGAGATGTTTTGGGGTATATTTTCAGTGTCCAAAAGGGGAGAGTTGTTCATCTGTGACATCATAGATCTTGGTAGCATTGCCAATGGGAGGATCTCCATAGAATTAGTGATCTCGACATTCAAATGCTCATAACTCTTCTATTGCTAGTCCTATTTTACTCAAACTTTTGTTGATCTTATTCTTTGATTTTTCTGCTTTCACAAAAGCTAACTTGCTCCAAGAGTTTCATTCTCCTTTAAAGCCCTATGATAACACAATAATAGATCTGTATCTTGAATCGGCGGCTATTTTGATCGACATTCAACTCTGCAGCATCACCTCATAAATCTAACATGATCTAATTGGCATTATTGCCAAAAAGAATACAAAAGCATCAAATTTACGCGAAGTTTTCGGCTTTCGCTGAATTAAATGTTTTATGGGGACATTATTCATATGATTTAGGCAAGGGCGTAGGCTGGGGTGTACTGGTCTGGGTGCACCCTCCCGCTGAGGCACAGGAGTTCCGACACTGGCAAGCAAATCGAAATTTGTACCCTTTCTTCTGCTTTCACCAGATGCTGATTTTCCAAACTATAGTTCCACCTCCCCTGAGATGTATACAGTGCACCGGCAGCACCGCCATATACCACTTTAGTTTCACCTCCCCATGCAGGATGTGCATCTCCCCATGACATGCTTAAACCAGCCTACACCCTTGATAGGGACCAAATCATTTAAAGGGATGGTCCAGGCTGGAAATATTTATATCTCAATAAATAGAGTAAAATTTACAAAGAAAATGCTGAAAATTTGATCAAAATCGGATAACAATTAATAACAAATCTATTGAAGTTTAAAGATTAGCATTATTCCAGTAAAACAGTTCTAGGCATGTCTTTGTGAATATTTATTAGGTGGGCTGATGATGTCATATCCCCATTGTTATTTTGTATTTTATTACATGAAATTAGGTTTATTCAAAAAAAATTCTACCTAGAACGAAAACAATTGGATTGACAGCTGATTAAGTGCATTAGTTATTTATTGCCGCAACTTATTTTATCATAATGGAGACACATCATTTACACTTGTATGAAAAAATGAAACATTTATGATTTCATGTAATAACATAAGAAAAAAGAAAGTGGAGATGTGACATCATCAGCCAACCTAATGAATATTCATGACGATGTGCTGTTTTCACAAAATATTGATAAAATTTAAAATTCAATAACTTAGATACTTGTTATCCGATTTTGATGAAATTTTCAGCATTTTGCTTTGTGAATTTACTCTATTTATTTAGATGTAAATATTTTCAGCCTGGACCATCCCTTTAAGTTTTACCCACGACGTAGTGATATAGTTGATATTTATAACGAAATAAATGAAATGAAATGAAATAGTTCAGTGGTTTTACCCCCGGTATTTATCCTACCCTCAACCACTGATCTCTCCCCTAGAGATCAGTGCCCTCAACTCGCTGGGCCGGTGTTGCTGCCCTCTACGTTCATTCGCTATAACCTTCAAATAGAATTGTGTGCCATTTCTGTTTCTGTTTCTGTTTATGGTAACTCCCGCAGGAACTCGGCAGGACAGCATTTTGCTGGTAAACGCCAAGCTGGTATATAACCAATTACCTAGGAAACGTTTTACGTCTAGGTTAATCAGTCATAGTGGCTGACGTTATAGACGACAGATATCGCTCTCGGGCCTTTTTATCAAAGTGGAGACAATGTCAGAGTTGGGATTCGAACTCACAACCTTGCGATTATGAGTCCAATGCTCTAACCACTGGACCACACGACCCCCTATGTCATGGTTACTAGTCATGACCCCTTCATGACATGATTTACCAGGAATAAACACCACCATCTTCTTTTTACCATGATCACAGGAATATATTCATTTACTATGTTCTTGCATCCATCATGCATCGCGGAACAAAAGCTCCCAATTTCAATGTAATTTCGTCATGGTAAAAAGGGTAACAAAAAACACCAACATTTTTCCAACTACGGTGACGCGTCATCTTTTTTTTTAAATAAACGACCGCACATTTTGTCGGTTATATTGATATCGGTACTATTATTCACATTTTGACGTACCGTGGCCGAATTCTAACGCGCCTGGCTATACATTGAAAGTCCGGGGTTCGATCCCCGGCCACTGCACCTATGCCCGTGAGCAAGGCATTTAATCTACAATGCTCTTTTATCCTGCTTTCAAATAAATGGAAATGCTATATGCATTATTGGTAACTAGGTGTGCACTTGTTTAAAAAACAACAACAAACATTTGACACCAATCAACAATGTATGTTTTTTTCTCTTTTTTTCACGGCAAATAATGTTAATGAGCCAATCTAAAATATACACCGACAAATATGTCCCAATAATGACCTTACCCGTCAGATTTCTGCTTTGACAGATAACTTTGGGTTAAGGTATTCGAAATGCCGGGGCGGATTATGGATTTCGGGGGGGGGGGGCATTTAACAAAAACGGTCCTCCCGATTGATGGTGACTTATGTCAACAAAAATTTGACAAGCAAAAAAAGAAGAGGAAAGAAACGAAAAAAAGTCTTCACTCGTTCACTCGCGTATACTCTTTTTCACCGAGAAATATTTTTATGGCTCTTATCGGGGGGGGGGGGGGTGGCTGGGTCAGTGCCCCCACCTGGATCCACCACAGCTTCAAAGTGCCATCCATTGTCAAGTCAACATCCCTTAGAGAAGATTATGAGATAAATTCATGGGTGTCGATTTGTGTTGTGAATCTATAATTTTGTTCAAAGGGGGGGGGGGGTGATCTATTGTTTCATCCCCCACTTGAATAGTATGACGTCACGGATCGATACCAGTGGATAACATGATCTCGGATCTAGTCATTGTGGGAGAGATGATGGATCTTGTTATGTCTACATCCTGTGGGAGACATGACCAGATCAAAAGATTTTGGATCCAGACATTTCTACACCCAGTGGGAGAGAGGATCAGATGACAAGATTTTGGATCTAGACATGTCTACATCCTGTGGGAGACATGACCAGATGAAAAGATTTTGGATCTAGACATTTCTACACCCAGTGGGAGAGAGGATCAGATGACAAGATGTTGGATCTAGACATGTCTACATCTTGTGGGAGACATGACCAGATGAAAAGATGTTGGATCTAGACATGTCTACATCCTGTGGGAGACATGACCAGATGAAAAGATTTTGGATCTAGACATGTCTATGCCTACATTATGTGGGAGAGAGGATCAGATGACAAGATCTTGGATCTAGACATGTCTACATCATGTGGGAGACATGACCAGATGAAAAGATTTTGGATCTAGACATGTCTAGGCCTACATTATGTGGGAGAGATGATCAGATGACAAGATCTTGGATCTAGACATGTCTACATCATGTGGGAGACATGACCAGATTGAAAGATTTTGGATCTAGACATTTTTTTTCTGTGGGAGAGAAGATCAGATGACAGGATCTTGGATCTAGACATGTCTAGGCCTACATCCTGTGGGAGAGATGATCAGATGACAAGATATTGGATCTCATTATGTCGACATCCCGTGGGAGAGATGATGATATGACGTGATCTTAGATCTCGTCATGTATACATCCCATGCGAGAGAAAACCAGGGGAGCGTTTCATGAAAGGACTTGTCGGACGTTTTATCCGACAATTCATCTTTTAATTATCCGACAGTTACCATAGGAACAGAAACTCTTAGCCAATCAAAATCAAGGAAAGTATCTGATAACTTGTCGACCAAAAATGTTGATGAGACGCTTCCCAGATGACAAGATGAAAAAATCTCGGATCTCGTGTTTACATCCTGTGGGAGAGATGATCAGATGACAAGATCTTGGGTCTCGTCATGCCTTCATCCTGTGGGAGAGATGATCAGAAGACATGATCTGGGATCTGGTCTTGTTTACATCTCGTAGAAAGGATAATGAGAGGAAAAGAACTCGGATCTCGTCATGTCTAAATCCTGTGCACAAGAGTTGTTCAGATGCCATGATTTTTTTTATCTTGTCTCGTCTACTTCCCCTACGTGGTAGATAATTATAATGACAAGATCTTGGATCCATGATCTCGCCATCATTCTGCTCATCTCTTCTAAAAGATGAAGGCATGATGATAATTATCCAAGATATATCACTTCTTCCACTGGATGTAGACATGACGAGATCCAAGCATGTTGTCTGATCACTCAAATAAGAGGATGCAGACATGGGATCTGAGATCTCGTCATGTTGTCTGATCACTCAAATAAGAGGATGCAGACATGGGATCTGAGATCTCGTCATGTTGTCTGATCACTCAAATAAGAGGATGCAGACATGGGATCTGAGATCTCGTCATGTTGTCTGATCACTCAAATAAGAGGATGCAGACATGGGATCTGAGATCTCGTCATTTGATTATTCTTTTTCCTAAGGGTTGTTAGGCGTAGTGAAATGATTATCTGAACATCTTTTAAGCTTCCACATCGAAAATTCTGCTTTTTTTTTTATCATGCCTATACACAGTGCAACATGGGATTTCTTGCATCAATGGCAAAACGCTTGATTGGTTATTTCTTCTTTTCTGCGCTCCAAACTTCATCTCTAATCGCATCTCCAACCTGTAATGTACGACCAATCGATAAATTATTCGTGACCATTACATTAATCAATCGAAAACGTACACAGAAATTACAATAAATTGCAAATATCGATTGTGTCTCCTGATTTTAAACACCCCAGTTCAGTGGCGTACCTAGGATTTTCCACAGGGGGGGCAAAATCGGCCGCCAAAAAATTTGACAAGCAAAAAAAAAAAAAAAAAAAAAAAAAAAACAAGGTCTTCAATAAAAAAATTAAGGTTTCCGTACCAGGAAAAAATTTGACAAGCAAAAAAAAAAAAAAAAAAGCTCATCAGGGGGGGGGAGGGCAATAAAGGTCTTCAAGCTCGTCAGGGGGGGGGGGCAAAAAGAGTCTTTTAAGCTCGTCAGGGGGGGGGGCAGGTATGTGTCTTTTGTATGGGTTGTGGCTCGTCAGGGGGGGGGGGCAGAGTGCCCCCCCTGCCCCCCCCCCCCCCGTAGGTACGCTAGTGCCCCAGTTGTATCTAATAATCGGCTATTACGAAATCGTCGGAAATAGGTTGTTCTGGCTGTAAAAAGATATTTCGTGTTTTCAGGCGCGCCGGAACACTTCCAATTTTGAGGGAGCTACATCTTGAAAGAGGGGGGGGGGGCAGCACAATTTTGTTTGACGATGGGATATCAAAGCGACTGAACGGATGTGGGAGGGGATGTGATCCAGCTTTCACCAATAAGGGGGGGGGGGGGAGTAACAAAATATTTTTTCATCCACATTTTCTTCATTCAGTTATGAAATTGTCAATTTCAGACAAAATAAGTGTCTTTATTGTTTGATTTGTCTTTAAATTATTGATTACTTTTAACTTTTGAAGGGGCAAACAATTGTTTTGTCACCCCTATTTTATTTGGGGACAAGTGCGTCTTCTGCGTCCTCCCCCGGCCAATGTGTGTTTTATGCAGGGGCGGATCCAGGATTTTCCAAAGGGGGGGGAACAAAGATATTTCGTCCCCGAAAAAAATTGACAAGCAAGCAAGCAAAAAAAAATGGGGAGGGGGGCACACTTCTATTTCAAACGGCATTTTTACATTATAAATCTTAATTTTGCTTCTCAAAGGGGGGGGGGGGGGGCACTGGCCGGCTGTGCCTCTGGATCCGCCAGTGGTTTTATGTCCCCCTTTTTCGAAGAGATGCAAATGGGGAGAACAATAAATAAGTTTCAAAATAATGAAAGAGGTTAATGAAGACTGATATGAGAAGGAATAACGGGTTGAAAGAAAAGGGAGCTTATCCTAGGGGAAAATATAATTTTAGAACATTATATTTTTCTATTCGTTATAATTATCTGTTTGCCTGCTGTTGCTACGCCTACGCATACGGTAGCTTTCCATAATTTATGATGATGATAAAAAATAACAACGGCATATTTACCCAGGGTAGCGACTTCAAAACTGCTCTCCCAGCAGGTCCTGCTCTTATTTACAATCTAAAACAAGACAATAATGACAATAGCGAGTTGAATTCCAATACCATTGTGGATATCAGCAAAGTGAATGAAACCATCATTTTTCACTGCAATATCAAGCGTTACCTTTTATTCATGTGAGCACTCATCACGTCACGCCAATATAGAACATTCAATTAGCCCTGTTCCGTTGGTTGAATCAGGGCTGGAGGTAGAAAGAAATTCGATCAACCTTTATTATTCACGTGCAGTGATAGATATGGTCTACTCGGGATTTTTACCCGGCTGGGATTCAATTCAATTCAATTTATTAGGTCAATAAGGAAATTTGTTCTGGGATTTAGGCCTACAAATTAAACATACAGGCCTACATGATAACATTAAAAAATAGGGAGGCAGCGTACCTCAGTCGGTTATGGCGCCTATTTCGTATAAGATCGGGGATAGATCTCAACGTGAGGGGTTAAAAAACTGATGCTTTAAGCATCGTGTGTAGACGTGCCTCACCACTGTATTCAGTGCAGGTGTGAAAGCAGTGTTCCTTGAGGGATGACATTATTGCATTGTTGACATCCTGGGCCGTGGAAATTCATATACCAGTTGGCAAAAGGGAGGATAGGGGAGAAAAAGAAAAATAGAGAAAGAGAGAAAGAAAGAAAGAAAGAAAGAAGAAGAGAAAGAAAGAATGGAATAAAAAAAGAAAAAAAGAAAAAAAAAAAAAAGCCTCATAGAGGTAATACATTCGAAGAAGGCTATTTAATGTAGACTTATAGAGTAAAGACTACCATGCAGTTCGCAAATCCAAGTCCATGTAGGCAGGCTTAATAGGGCCTGACCAGTCAGCAAAATACAAAAGACAAAAAAGAGGGAGCTATAAAATACAAAGTAAGCCCCCCCCCCCCCAAAAAAAAAGAGGTTATGAGTTTGCAAATTATACCACAATTATTGACAATTTGACCTTCATACTAGTTTAGCAAAATGAGGAGAGGCATAGGTAAAGAATGTGGGGGTGGGGCGAATTTCTAAAGTTGAAGTTAAATAATTAAAGCCATAGTCAGTGGCGGACCGTGACACGGAGGAGGCAAAGGCATTGGAGGGGCACAGCATTGTTCACAAACAATTCAGTGCCCCTCCAATGCTTTGTCTCCTCCGGGTCACGGTCCGCCACTGGCCATAGTATAGTTGGCAAGTCATGGAGTATTTAAGTGGCAAAACACTGTAGGCTCTACTAGTCGGTAAAGTGCTGTACAATTACTGGCCAGTCGGCAAACTTCAGATCTGAAAAGAACAGAACGCAAGACTTAAAGACTGGTAGCTCATGTTCAGCCGTGTAATCTGCAGTTGGCAAATTCATGACGACAAGTCAACAAGTTTGCAGTTGGCAAAAACACAAAACATGTCCTAAGTTAATAGTAGGATAACATTTTAAACTATATTTAGCCGGTTTTTAATTTTATGGAGTCAGAATGTGCTTGGGGTTGGGATGGGTGGGAGTTGGGATAGGTTTGGGTTGCAGTCAAGTCATTGGTGCAATCCAGGCTTCCAACGTGCTGTTTGAAAGCATTTTATCCCCAGAACAGTCATAAAAATAAATCCACTATACAAAATCAAATTTAGTATGTTAAAATCATGTTTAAACATACTCAGAATAATGTTTTCCCATAATTAGTCATTATGAAACGACACCATGCTTTCCCCATCATCAATAGAGTCTGGTACTATATTTAGCTAGCCTCCATGCTGCCAATTACCTGCCTTGATTCATCTTAATAGTTACTGTTAATATTGTTTGATTGTGATCTTGAAAGTTGAAACAGGTTTGCAGGGACGGCAGAATCGACGGGGGTGGGCAGGGGCACTTACCGGCCAGAAATTGCTCAAAGGAAAAAAAAAAAATCATTTTTTTTAATGGAAAGTGTCCTTTTTTCAAAACCAAATATTACCTTTTTCAACTAATTACCCTTTTAGAAGTAAAAAAAAAAATCTAGGTTAGAAAATCACTATTTCATCAGTTATTGTTTACTAAGGTACTCACTCCGTCTTTGGTTACCACATGGACCTATGAAAAGATGGACGATTAACGCGAGCATTTCTTTGATCCAATGATAGTCACCGTCACCTGGTTGTGCGCATCTTAATGAGAACATACATGTGTTGTAACAATAGCAATTACCATAGCAACTACCAAGGCGTATCTGATCACTCAAAGAGTGATCTTGATCAAGCGGTCTTGATTTTTGTTGGCTGATACCCTGTTTCAGCATGTGCCTCTCAGTCAACATGCTTCATATGTAGAGCAGCAAACTTGAGAAGCAGACGATTTTATGATATAAAATATGATATTATTCGATCCGCTAACTACCGCTCACACATAAGGACCTCATTAACATTGAGAGATACACGATCTATACATGTTATGTTTAACGTATATCTGGAAAATTATGGAGAAACCTGGGAAAATTTAATTTAAAATGGTAAACAATCAATCACAATATTGCCTCTATATTAAAATATGCAGACATTTCCCCAAATAAAACACATGGAACTAAGATTAACAAAGGTAAACAAAAACTGCACATCGATTTTCCATTATTTCATTGATTTGTTATCAACTGCGCATACAATTTGTGAAATATAAATCTCCAATCACGAACTGCTTCATTCCCTTCTCACGGTGACGATCATAGGACCAAAGAAGTATAGTATGAAGTATGAACTAGTATGAAGAGAATGCTATTCAGATGACAATTACAGTCACCTGTTAGTGAATTTATTATCTAAGCGATGAATGTCCATCTCTTCATAGGTCCATGGTTACAAATATGCTTAGAATGTCGGATGTCCAGTTTTCAGGTTAGAATATCACATATTTTTGGCTCGCATCAATTATTGTTTAATAAGGTACTCATTTTTTTCTTGGTTACAAAAACTGCTGAGAATGTCCAGTTTTCAGGTAGGAATATCACAGATTTTCAGCTCGCGTTTCGCGCTTGCATTATTCGATTGGTGAGATGTATATCCTATTAATCAGTTACTAAATGCAGTCCTTAACAGGTCCCTTTTCTGGTCAGTATATCAAAAATTTCAGCTCGCGCCCGCAATTTTTGATTGGTGAGATATGTATCCTATTAATCAGTCACTAAATGCAATCCTTATCAGGTCCCTTTTCTGGTCAGTATGTTAAAAGTTTCAGCTAGCTCGAGCTTCGCGGTCGCATCTTTAGTTAGATACAAAACTTCTTCATAATAACAAAACCTGCTTGGAATGTTTAATTTTCATGTCTTATTAAATGAAATGTCAAAAAGTTTGAGATTGCGATTCGCGCTCGCAACATCTCGCGAGCCGGGATGCCCTTTTAACAGTAGGCCTAATTACCAAAAAGCGAGTTTCACAACTTCAGGTTTGAAAGTTTTTTTCCAAAAAATAAAGCCCAGGCCTAAATATATATTTTATCATCAGAAATCACTTTAAAAGGGCTTTGCTCAATTACTACAAAGCACGCAACTACTTCACACAAATGATAATCTCATGGTCAAAATATCCGTTTGCACCAAAATGCCAACCTGAGCAACCTCAGATACGGTAGCGGATCAAACAAAAATTTGTGGAGCTATATTTTCTGACGACTACCTGCAAGTTATAGAAACTAAGGCACAGCGGCCTGTCTATTATCCAAAATGTGTATTTTTTACAGTGCAAATATCTTTAAATCTTAAAAAAAAATCTTTTAGCATCTGAGGGGGGGGGGGGGGGTGGGGGGCACATCCCCCATCAGGCTCCCCCGTTGATTTTATATGAATATTTTTTTTATTATATTACGTACGGGTCTAAAGGGGATTCCAGAAATTGCGGGATCCCATCAGTGGTGTGCGTCCTAATTTTTTGGCGCAATACAAAATTTACATCACTGCACTTTTTGAATGGACGCAATTGTTGGTCGGCCTGTGTATATATAGGAGAGTCACATCCAAAGGTCACATCCAAAACGCACGTTAAAACCAAAACACGTATACAGTACTCGGCCAAGAGCAGGGTGTTCACCCGCCCGATGTATTGTACTTGCCAGCTAGTCCCGGCAAAAATTCAGGTCAAGTCAATCTTGACGTGTATTTGTCATAATAATCATTATAATGATTGTAGGCATTAACGAAAAGACAAGACAGACATGACAGATAAAAAAATATATATGTACCTGCGCCTAGGATGCTGAAGTGAAAATGCTGACTTGTGCTACCTTCCGAAATGTCGATGCCTTGAAATCGACCTCGGCGTTGTTTCTGCAGACCTGCTATGCCTTAGGAACGATCAAGTCTATCGGAGTCTATCTACCGGTCCTGGAACGGGATTTAGGACTTACCTCGACAGGTATCGGCATCTGTCTTGGTTTATTCAACGCGTTTGCATATGGTCCAGGTGAGTGGACGTCGTACTGCTTGATATACATTAATTGCTAACTATTTTCACAAGAATGTTGCAATTTTTATAGTCTATTCAATTTAACAATTTTGATATTTTCAGTTTCTGTTGCCCCCTACAAGCTATATTATGACCAAAGTGGTTCAGATATAATACAGTTGCTGATCCAGAACTTCTTTTGGGAGGACCGGGGCCAAAAGGGTGCACACTATATTCAAAATGTTGACGACATGCAACCAGTGTTGCAATCTATAGAATTGGGTGAACGTCATTTCTTTCACTGTAAACTTGATAAGCCAACAAAAGACACAATGAGGACTGTTATACGTGAAACCATTTTATCACCAAACAACCCATACCCCTTTCATAAACCCATCCTCCAATTAGCACCGCCTAAGAGTAATGCGGATAATTCAATAAAAATTGCGTTCACAAACTCCGAAAATAATCCGCACTATTTTTACGAGCGCCCGTCCTGAAAAAGGCGGATAATCGTCATGACACACGCCCCCTCCGATGCGGTTGTGTTGGAAAAGGGTGACCTTGTGACCGCACCATGGCAATTATCCGCATTATTTGGAAATGCGTTCATAAAGTAAAAATCTGGTCCCGATGCCGCTATTATGCGGATAATTGCAGCATCAAAATAATGCGGATAACTCTGGTCCTCCTCCGATTTTACGACCAAATTATGCTGCTATTAGCCGCATAATTGGGTTTATGAAAGGGGTACCATGCAGTCTCCTTTCTGGTGAGGTGTAGTCTTAGACCCAGATGTAATAACATTAAATCACATTATGCAAGACAATCAAGGCCCAAACTCTCAAGGTCTAGGCTTCAATACCCAAAGAAAGCCAAAATATTTCAAAATTATGATGTACAGAACAGAAGAATGCATACAGAAGAAAATTGTGTACAAAAATTTTGGGAAAAAAGAAGAAGCTGCAATCGAGTGTCACGAACGAGCAACACACACGCACACTCACACACACACACACACACACATATATATATATATATATATATATATATATATATATATATATATATATATATATATATATATACAGTGCGTCCCACAAAAAACGAAACCGAGATTTATCGATGATTTATCATAACTTAATCACAAATACAACTTAGACAAATGACCTACCATTGTAAAGCTTAGAATCTCCTCTTTCATCTGAAATTACTGATTATTTCTCATTTCCGCATGAGTGAGCAAAAACAATTTGAAGAGGGGATACCAAAAAGTCATTTGGCGGGCTGTATCTGGGTTTCAAAAAGAAAATCAGGGCAGATATTGAACTTTTTAGGCATGTGATTTTCGTTTTGAAATTCAGATACCCCCCGCCAAATGAGTTTTTGGTACCTTTTCTTCAAATTGTTTTTGCTCACTCATGCGTGAATGAGGAATAATCTAAGTAATATCAGGTGAAAGAGGAGATTCTAAGCTTTACATTGATAGGTCATTTGTCTATTGTATTTATGATCAAGTTATGATAAATCATCGATAAATCTCGGTTTCGTTTTTTGTGGGACGCACTGTATATATATATATATATATATATATATATATATATATATATATATATATATATATATATATATATAGGTATAATAATAATAATAATTTTTTACTCGACTTTTAATGAGGATACAAACTGTTAGTTGGAAATGTCACAAAACAAAAGATGAAATTTATGGAGATCTTCCATCTATCTCCACTACGGTTTGCTGGTTACTGTTTCCGTAGTGAGAAGGAAGTTATTTCTGATATTTTTTGTGTAGGGATAATAATGATTGTGTTACATGATTTACGTGATCGCGAAGCCTGGCGTCCCATTGTTGATCATTCTCGGATGCGTCCGATTTGCAGTGTAGTGTAGTATACTGTTTTGTATATATATAAAACACGTATACTACATATATATATATAGAGAGAGAGAGAGAGAGAGCAATGGTAGGCGTAGCTTAAATCAAGGTTCCCCAGAGCTATCTACTCTTTGGGAAAATTGGTGATGCCGAAAAAATGTCCACGGCTTATAACCACGGCTTGGCGGCTTGTCATTGTTCAAAACCCACCTTCACCCGACAAAGAAAATTATAATTGGTATAGTGTCGAAAATCTGTCTATCTGACGGTCAATCGGATCGGGGTCGCCCTAGCCACTAACCCGTCTCTGTGGTCTAGTGGTTAAGGCACCGGCGTTCAAAGCTGGAGGCCCGGGTTCGATTCCCGGCTGAGACATTTTTTCGGCATCACCAATTTTTCCAAAAAGGGTAGATAGCTCTGGGGAACCTTGATTTAAGCTACGCCCACCATTGTTCTCTTCATCCATTTCTTTCACACAATATTTAAATATAAAAGAGTTGCCAAAGCTGTAGTACATGTATAACTTCACACATCTGTATACTTTCTCCCATACGTGTACTGTATCAAAGCAATAGCTTTGATCCAGCTGAGGCATGGCGGCTTGTCATTGTTCAAAACCCACCTTCACCCGACAAAGGAAATTATAATTGGTATGGTGTCGAAAATCTGTCTATCTGACGGTCAATTGGATCGGGGTCGCCCTAGCCACTAACCCATCTCTGTGGTCTAGTGGCTAAGGCACCGGCGTTCAAAGCTGGGGGCCCGGGTTCGATTCCCGGCAGAGACATTTTTTCGGCATCACCAATTTTTCCAAAAAGGGTAGATAGCTCTGGGGAACCTTGATTTAAGCTACGCCCACCATTGTTCTCTTCATCCATTTCTTTCACACAATATTTAAATATAAAAGAGTTGCCAAAGCTGTAGTACATGTATAACTTCACACATTTGTATACTTTCTCCCATACGTGTACTGTATCAAAGCAATAGCTTTGATCCAGCTGAGGCATGGCGGCTTGTCATTGTTCAAAACCCACCTTCACCCGACAAAGGAAATTATAATTGGTATGGTGTCGAAAATCTGTCTATCTGACGGTCAATTGGATCGGGGTCGCCTTAGCCACTAACCCGTCTCTGTGGTCTAGTGGCTAAGGCACCGGCGTTCAAAGCTGGGGGCCCGGGTTCGATTCCCGGCAGAGACATTTTTTCGGCATCACCAATTTTTCCAAAAAGGGTAGATAGCTCTGGGGAACCTTGATTTAAGCTACGCCTACCATTGTTCTCTTCATCCATTTCTTTCACACACTATATATATATAGACTGTTGGTCATAAAGGTGGAATAAAATATTTTTGAATAAAAATCGACAGTTTTGTTGGTATTTGAAAGGCTACGCGTAGTCAAAATGGTAATTGAGTGATTACATAATGTTTCCCCATTACACATGTGACATTATAACATGAGAAATTTGGATTACGTAATAAATTATTTTTTGTAGACTATAAAATCCTATGCATATGATATTCTGTCCCTTTCCCTGATTTAGCACTGTGTATATTAAGAAGGTTGCATTTTTTCGAGTTCCTTGTACCGTTTGAAATAAAAATCGGTAGAGACGTTCCCTGGACTATGCCTGGTCCAACGGCAACAGCAACACGCGAGAGAGTGGTAGCACTGCGACAGGAGGGCTACAAGCAGACTGATATCGCAGAAGTCCTAGGGATATCACAGAGTGCAGTCTCTAAGATCCTGAAACGTCAACGTGAGGCGGGGAATGTGCGGCCACGGAAATCTCCAGGACGTCCCAGATTGACCACAAGAAGAGATGATCGCCAATTGTTGAATTTCAGCCGCAGAAACTGGAAATTGCCTACGAGCCGTCTTCGTCGCTTGTGGAGGAGATATCATGGGATCAACGTTTCCCGGTCAACCGTTAATCGCAGATTGCTCCAACATGGTTACCGAGCACGACGGTTGACCAAATGTCCACGCCTGTCTGTTCGCCACAGAGTAGCTGGTCTTCTTTGGGCTAGGGAGCACAGAAGGCTTCATCCAGGACATTGGCAACATGTGGTCTTCACGGACGAGAGCCGGTTCATCCTTGACCGAAAGGATGGGAGACAACGAGTTCGTCGATTAGACGGGGAAAACCTTCGCGAAGAATGTATCCAAGAGACGACTCAAGGCGGAGGCGGCTCAGTGATGATATGGGCCGGCATCCATTATGGAGGGAAAACGCCACTGGTGGTTCCGGACGGAAACGTCAACGCCGCCGCCTACAGGGATATCTTGGAGTTCCACTGTCTTCCATATGCAAGACGAGTGTATGGGCACAATTTCCGACTGCAGGATGACAACGCTAGACCGCACAGGGCCGCTGCAGTAAGGGAATTCATGGAGACAGAGGGCGTCGTACAGTTGCCATTGCCAGCTTGTTCGCCGGATATGAACCCCATAGAGCATGTATGGGATGCCCTAGGCCGAGCCATCAACGACAGAGAGGTCATTCCTGAAAATCTGCAGGAGTTGGCAGATACTCTGAGGGAAGAATGGGACGCTATGGCTGTCGACGTCATCAACAAGCTAGTGGACAGCATGCCACGACGTCTGCATGCGCTGGTTCGTGCCAGGGGTGGACATACCCGATACTAGTGACTGAGTAAGAACAATGACTCAAGTTTGATGCAAATTTGAAATCACAAAAAAGAAGTCATCTGGAAAACTGAGAGAGATTGAAATTAAATATCTCATGATCCTTTAATTTACTGTATATTGTCGTCATTGTCTTGATTGTTGTTCTATGCTCATGACATCCATCGCTTAGGACATAAACTTGTAAAATATCACTGTCAAACGTGTGTGAAAGGCAGAATAATAAAGTAAAGTGGTTATCATGCACCATAAATGCCATATTCAAATCATGTTGTAATAATTACGCTGTGAAAATTTGGTGAAAAAAAAATATTCCACCTTTATGACCAACAGTGTATATAAATAAATATATAAATATAAATATATATGACTTTGAGCTTTTGTATCCCTGAAGAAGACGTGTGTTGAACGTCGAAAATTTGGACTTCAAAATAAACTGTTGGAACTGAGTACAATGCATTACCACTTTGCCTCATTAATTATGTATATATAAACTCAATATGAAAAAAATGATCAGCTAGTACTTGGATGGGATATTCACTCCCCTTTAATTGTTGCCAAACTCGACACGTATGTGAAGAATTCATCGGATGCTCATAAGATCTTCGAAGCTATATGCAACTACCATCAGATGGGCCACGATTCCTCTTCACGATGGATGTCTCATCCCTCTTCACTAACAATCCCATGAATGAAGGTCTTCGAGCTATCAGGTACTTCCTACAAAAGTTCCCTTCTCCTGACCGGCCAGATGACACTACTGTTCTTCGGCTCACTGAGTTGGTACTCAGACTCGCTTCTTTTTATTCGATGGAGATTTCTATCACCGAAAAAAAGGAGTTGCGATGGGAACGAAAATGGAGCCTTCGTACTCCTGCCTCTTTGTAGGTTTCATCGAACAGGATAGGCCTATCTTGAAGAGCTACCAAGTCCCAGCCTCTTCTCTTGAAGAGGTACATCGGTGATTACGTGGGAGTCGCATCTTGTCCGTTGGAGAATCTTAATGAGCTGATGGCAACCTTCAACAATTTTCATCCGTCTTTCAAGTTTACCCATAATGATATCCGAGGATTCACTCCAGTTCCTGCATGGACATTCAACTCCGAATAGATGGCCAGCAGATCAAAACCAGTGTACACTACGAGCCGACTGATGCTCACTGCTACCTCAGTTATTCGTCTTCTCACCCACCCAGGTGCAAGCAATCTATCCCTTTCTTACAGCTTACCCGGCTCCGGCGTCTTTGCAGTGATGACCATGATTTCAAACAGCGATCTGAAGAAATGACATATTTCTTTCGCCAAAGAGACTATCCAGAACAAGTCATCCGCAAAGCATCTTGGAAAGCTTCAAGGCTAATTATCCTCCAGGACTCCAGATCATTTTGGAACCACGACTACAACAAAACACGGACCGAGTTCCCTAGGAACTAAGATCTACCATCATGAAAAACACGACCTCTCTGAAGGGAGATGAGAAAAGCAGGGAGATATTCAGTAATCTTCCGATGGTAGCCTATAAGAAGGACCAGATCGAGCCTCCACAATTTACTTGTGCGCTCCAGCTTACCATCGCGCCTAGTGAAGAGAATCAGGTGACTGTCAGAATTTGTGGAAGAATCAGATGCAATACCTGCAACTTCATATTGCACGCCACTATACACCAAGGGCCCTGTCTACCTGGGTTATCAAGGAACATTTTACATGCACAACCACTAACCTGATCTATGTGATAGTCTGCACCGCATGTAAAATGTTCTACGTCGGTTAGGCTAAGCGGAGGATGCCCGATCGTACCAATGAACATCTACGTTCAATCCGACTGCACACCGCAGGACTTTCAGTTGCTCATCATTTCAATCTTCCGGGGCACCCCGGGTTCTGTGATGTCATGGGATGTTCTGAGCTACAGATGAGGAGAAGAAAATCCGAGAAGAATGCGCATGATCCACCGCTTATAGGATGTCTCCAACCAAACGGAATCAACGGAACCTTGCGCTCTTTCCCTAACGCGTCTGCGCTCGTTCTCCGCAATGTTGTCGTCTCTCCCCCTTCACTTTCTTTCCACTCCCCTCTCTCTCACGCATTTCCTTTCCTATTTCTCTCTCTTAATCTGACTGATTTACTCTTGCCTCCTCCTCCTCTCCTTATTCTTCACACTTTCTTCTTCTTCTTTTTCTCCTTCTTCTTATTTTTCTTCTTGATTCTTTATCTTCTGTCTTTCTCTCTGACATAACCCTTTTTACTCTATATTGCCCTCTTTGCTTTTCTATTCCCTCTCACTTTATGGTTTTATTTTCCCACTTTTTTTGCCTTCTTGCCTCCCCCTCCCTTTTCTTTCCCCTCTCCTTCTCTTTCGTTCTTTCTCCTTTCTTCCTTTCTTTTTTTCTTCCCTCTCTTCCTATCCTTTTCTTTCCCTTCCTTTCCCTTATCCTTTGGTTTTTCTCCTTTTTGGGGGGGGGGTGGGGGTGGCAAGGCGCCTTCCGTCGCCACCCATGCCAAAGGATCGATTAGCGAGTGCTGAAAATTTCTGTTGAAAAAAGATAAATGGTGCAGTTTTCATATTATGTTAGTGGTTAGGTCTTACATAAAGTCACGTTTACGAACAGATGAATTCATATTGCTAAAGAGTTCACGTTGACACACTTGAGGCAAAAACATTACCTAAAACCTACTAATCTGCTTACGGAATACAATAGCGATTTTTTTTTCTCCATTCATTTTATTCAATAAAGCATCGAGCGTGTGACCAAGACTTCCAAAACCTAATAATACGTCCGCTTTTTTATTCATTCCAAATTATTTAGTTATTATGAAAGAGGCTGTTATGATAAGGGGCGCGCCCGACAATTTCACATTTTTCTTCCATTTTCACATACATTTTTGTTCGAGAAATTTATTATCGCATATTAAAATCCATACAGAGAGAGAGATGATTTATCACAGATATTTGTACGTTTTATATTCATCTAAAGCTCGTTGGCGCTTGCATTCCCACTGATTTCTTTGTTTGAAGTATGAAACATAATTACTTTGTATCACGTGGATCAATTTTTGATATATGCTGTACCTGCTGCTGCTACTTCTACGACAACCTCCACCACCATGGCTTTACACATATTTCCCCCCTGGTTGGGGGGGGGGGGGGGACGCATGAACAAATAAAAACAATCAAAAGCGAGAGAGCGAAGCATTGGAGCTTGTCTGAGGTTTACATTTGTAAAAGTGAAACTGAACGATTTCGTGCACAGTTTTGGTGAATTATATTGCATTTTTTGTTGAAAAATTCAAGTTTTCATTTTTTGTGTGGGGGGGGGGGTGCAACTGCCCTCTGACCCCTTTGCTGCGTACGACCATGCCAGCTATTACTACTTTTAGCAATACTACTGCTACTTCAACTACTGTCACAATTGCATAAATCTAAAATATAATCGTTTTGTTTTACAGGACCAGTGGGAGCATACTTTTATCAAAGACTCCGTGGCGGCTTTCGAAGGTGTCTTGTGATGACTGGGGCAGTGTTAGCAACATCAGGACTCGTACTGGCATCGTTCGTCAACAATGGTGTAGGACTAGCTCTTTGCCTTTCTCTTGCAGGTATGGACATTTTCATGGTAGCGATAAAAGTATAATGTTGTAAGGAGCATCGTTGATGACGATGGTGGTGGTGATAGTGTTGATGAGAGTGATTATGATGATGATGGAGACGATGATGATGATGATGAAGACGTTGAAGATAGGCCTAATTGTAGTAGTGATAATAACAATAAAAATGATAGCGAAAAGAATCCTTTTAACGATGATGATGTTGATGATATAATTATAATGACGCAAATAATAAATTTGTAAAAGCAATAGTAATTACCGAATAAAAAGACTAAACATATATATTGCCTGATCTCTGCCCTTGGGGCAATATCGATCACAAAATGACATTGGACACCATGTGACAACAATGGATGCCTGACTCAGGTTGAAATAATTTGGCTTGGTTGTATAACTTTGCCTCATGCAGGACTTGGCTCCAACATTCTGTCGATATCGTTAATAATCACCATGAACAACCAGTCCGGTGATGACTTTGGAATCTTCTACGGCATTGGCAATTCAGGATATGCCTTTGGGATGGCCCTTGTGCCACCACTTGCTGACTACCTGATGGGAATCTACGGCTGGAGAGGGTCCTTACTGGTCATTGGAGGCATCATGGGACACCTGATACCTTTGACCTTGATGGTGGGCCTCGACATAGAGGGTGTTTCAAATATTGAACTTGACAATTCACATCCCAATGAACGAACGACTGACGAGCCCTTTGATACCATCGCCGAAGAAACAAGCCCTTGCACTTCAGGGATTCAGACAGCGCCACTTCATCATTTGAATAAAGCACAAGCAGAAACAAAAGACGTTGATAACACCGCCTCGCTGGAGGAATTCAGTTCAGAGACAAGCGAAGATACATCTTTAATACAGGGTTCGTCCACTGGTAAATGGGATAAGGACGTTTCTAACAAGTACAATGTGCATGCCGGGAAAGGGCGTTATAGTCAAACGATTTGTTCCGATCTTTACGCCTTTGGTTGCCGAATCGTCCAGGACTCGATCTATAATCAAGACCGTCTGATGATCCTTTTAATGTTCCTCTCTGCGGTGTACGCAATTATAAATGGTGGTTGGTACTCCTTCCTCATCCCACGTGCAGTTGCACTGATCGATAAACCATCCAAAGCATTATGTATTGCTTACTCCGGAGCTGTTGCAACCTTCGTCGGCCGCTGCTCCAGCGGAATACTCGTCGGGTCCAAACTATGCGATGGGAAATACTTGTTTCTTTTCTTTACTTTACTCAACATCGCGTCACTTCTTGTAGATATCTTTGTACCGAAAATTCCCGTAATGATTGTGACGTCATTTATTACGTCACTGATGATTGCTGAGAGGAACGTTCTCTTATTGGTGATTTGTAAGGACAGAGCTCATCAGTCCCACTTCCCAGTCATACTAGCTTCTTATCAGATTGCGTTTGGAGTCGGGACGTTCCTCGGATCTTCGTTTGCTGGTAAGACCCGACCCCCTGATTCAAAGGGGCTTATAATCGATTTTGCACATCCACTAGTGGAGGTTGACCTAAGCTCTTATAATCGAGAGTTTTCACTGCGGGACGCAGAATGCTTTCAGGAACGTAGAAAATGTATTGTAAAATGCCCTTCAGGATAATGAGCAACTGAGAAGTCTTTGTCGAAAATTGGCAAATCAAACAGCAGTTTCGTCCTGGACTCTGGACCCCTCTGGACAAACGACATATTACTTTTAATTTTTCGTCAGCTCCTAAATTTAGGACGAAACCGCCGTTCTGGTTCGCCAACAATCGACAAAGACCTCCCCGTTGTTCATTGTCATTTTACGGGTATTTTCAATACGTTTACTGCGCTCTTGAATCCGTCCCCGTACGTTGCAGAGTGAAAAGTTTCTAATTACACCAAACTACGATTACATCGTTATGATCATCTGGGGAGCGTTTCATCAACATTTTTGTCCGACAAGTTGTCAGATCTGACAACCTTCCCTGATTCTGATTGGGTGAGAGATACTGTTACTATGGTAATTGTGGGATAAAACAGGACTTGTCGGATAAAATCCTTTCATGAAACACTCCCCTTGTTTCCATTCCCATATGCTCTGTTTTCATACTGGTTTTCTTTAAATATCAGTGCGATAATTTGTATCCGATTTACATTACTTTGTATTATGTTTGGATTGGAAATGAATCGAATTGAAATTATTATCATCATCATGTTCGCGGATATTTTGTTTAACGATGATGAAATGGTCGACTATGACGACGACGATTATGGTAGTACTAGAAAAAGTATTGACTACAGTATATTGATTAAGTGTATTCGAGAACCAACAAATACAAGCGTTAATAAGTAATTAAAATGCTGACGATAATTAAAGCTATGATGAAGATAATACAAAATAGAAAAAAATGATCGTTAATGAAAGAATATTATTCATAATAATGATAGTAATACCAATATGTTTCGATAGCAAATGTAAATTCTACTACCAAATTGATTTCATTTGAAATTCCACAAGGCTCAGTCTTGGGTCCACTACCTTTTATTATCTATATTAATAGTAAATCATCAAACATTTTATCAATTAATCTTATTTGCAGACGACTCAAATATATCATTTTCCCATAAGGACCCAAAATATTCACTTAACACAATCAACCAAGAATTGAGACAAGTCTCAGAATGGATAAAGTCCAATTAATTATTGCTCAAACAAACAAACAAACATGCTTAAATTATAGATTAACTCCCAGGTAACATGATTTTCAAAATCAATAACATGCTAGACTTTAAGTAAAAAACTTCTAGGGATAATTATAGACGACAAACTTTTGTGGAAGGATAATTTGTTTCATATTGGAAATCGTTTCCTTTTGAATATTGAATGTCTTGAGAATGGTGTTTGTTTGTCTTAGCACCCATTTTATTATTGATTTCACACGCAGGTTATGTTGCTGATGTGGCAGGAACCGCCAACGCTTCTTTTATGTTCATCGCAGCGACCGATTTCCTTGTATTCTGTCTGATGCTTCTTTCCGTAATCCTAGACAGGTTGCAGGAACGCAACATTGACGGATGAAAGAGTGGCAATTATGAGCTGAAGTTCAACCAGTGACTGATCCACTCAAGATCAGAGACTATTCGTTCTATGACGCATGACGGAATTAAGAACATAGAAAAATATATTGTCAAATGCCCCTCAATGACAAAGTACAACCGAGAAGGCTTTGTCGAAAATTGGCGAATCGAAGTAGCAGATTCGTCCTGGACTCTGGACAAACGAAATACTTGCAATTTTTTGTCAGCTCCAAGACTTATGACGAAATTGCTGTACCAGTTCACCCATTCTTGACAAAGGCCTTTCAGCTGTTCATTATCATCTGACGGGTATTGTCAATACATTTACTGTGTTCTTGAATTCGTCCTCGTTGCAGTTGCAAAAACTCATGGAAGAAAAGCAATATTGGAATTGACGTTAACCACGACTGCAAACCAAAGTTGGACTATTATCTGCCGCTGCTATCTCCCACTCCACGGAAAATTACATGTGAAGAAAGAAAGTTGTACATTAATATGAATAATTATATAAGCTTTGAAAATTGGTAATCCCCTCTCTCTCCCTGACATCTTCCGTTTTCCTCTCTCTCTTTCCCTCTCCACTTAAGATCTTTCTCTTCAATTTTCTCTTCTTATTATTTTGATGTTGTGATAAATAAGAGGAGATTTGTAGTGAATGTGTAAATATTTTTAGAATAACTGTTTGACTAGTATATGCAGTGGCGTATCTAGGATAATCGACGCCCGGGGCAAGTGTTTAAATCGCGCCCTTTTCAAAGTGTATTATATAAATGTACATATCGAGATACATATGTATACGGAGGTGCCGTGGCCGAGTGGTCTAAGGCGCTGACAAGACATTTGGAAGTCCGGGGTTCAATCCCCGGCCACCACACCTATGCCTGTGAGCAAGGCATTTAATCGACAGTGCTCTTTTATCCTGCTTTAAAATAAATGGAAATGTTATATGCATTCTTGGAAACTCGGTGTGGACTTGTTTCTTATAAAAAATATCAATACGAGTGCAAACATTTTTCAATAGACGTTAAGACGGAATATTTTTTGATTTTTTTTGTAATCATAAATGTGATTCGTATGATTGTCTTTAAATATCTTAATGGTCAGGCCCCAAGCTATATCTCAGATCTCTTGAAATTAAAATCCCGATCTCATGACCATCACATTCGTAGCTCACAAGATACACTCACACTGCAAGTGCCCCCACACAAGACAAAACACTAGGAGATATGCCATTTCTTATAACAGCCCCTTCCCCTCGACATTAGGAATTCAACAACTTTACATGATTTCAAATTAAAAATAAAAACCTTTCTATTCCAATAGTATGTACAGCATCTGGGAAGCTCTTGCAACGTAATAGAATATATAGAAATAGTTTTCGCGCTATATAAAGGCATATTATTATCTAACTTAACAATGAATGCGGGCGCAAAGCGCGAGCTGAAAATGAGTGATCTTCTGATCTGAAAAAGGAGCATTAATAATTGATAAATTATGACAAGGAATCAGGGATATCATTAGATAAATTGACCTAATACGACGGCGAAGCGGGAGCCTGTGTTTTTATTCAACATTAAGATCTTAAGACTGAATATTCTAAACAATTGATGCGAGCGCGAAGTGCGCGAGCCGAAAATTATCAATATTTAGACCTGAAATCGGGACCTTTTAGGGAAAAGTAATCACACGAAGCGGATCTACAACTAAGAAATTAATGCAGGCACGAGAAACTGAAAGGGGGCAATTTTAAGGAGTATTCTTATGAATTCATGAACTTCCTATACGTATCTTTTCGGCGTAATGTGTGCGCGAAGCGCGAGCTGATTTTGTTGGTATATCCTCTCCTAAAAAGCGAAAATTGTAACAATTAGTGAAGAGGGTTTGTATCTACCTTATCAAATCAGAGCGTGATTATAAGTCTTTGTTGATTAAACAAGAAAAAAAAATGTATTTCAGAACGGTTTGTAAGAATTAATGAAGAGTAACATATCGAAATGCTTACCCGCACCTAGAGATGAAAAATTATATGATATGCGTTTGAAAATAAAATATTTCAAGGACTGTTTGTTGGAATTCGTGGAAAGAATAAGTATATCACTAATCAAAGATTAGCTATATAGGATACGGTGTATTCATCCTTGGGTAAAAACATGCAAGATTCTTTTTCCACATGGGTTCGAAACTGCATTACGATGGTAATAGCATAGGACGGGGTTAATCACCTTCGGTGGTCTTTTCTGCGACTTAATTCCTTCAGTTTGAATTCTCTGTATACACTAAAAAGTTTACCATTTCTGTTCATTTTGTGTTTTCCTTTCCTTTTATATTTGCGCTCCTTTTCCTTTTTTGTGCCCCCTAACGTGCCCCTCCCTAGATAAGCCATTGGGTATACAATATACATGGGTTGATGATGACATTATGTTGTGTTCTTAAAAACTGATCAATCAATTACCTTTTCTCATGAATATTTTCTCCTAAAATCAGTTCTGTGCAAAGTAGTCTTCATGGATGAGGGAGCAGATAGTTTCATCTTCCCACTTTATTTTTATCTTCAATACTGCCACCGTGTTTTCGGTCAAGAGTATAAAAAAAAGACAAAAATGCTTTATACATGCAAAGGATGTACTTTTTGCCCCAACACTCCGTGTTTAGGGAGGTTTGAGAAAGATGTGGGAGGTGGCCAGGGCGGTTCTAAACCCAATGAAGATCTAACTAAAGGTAAGGTAAAGCCGAAGTCCGTAACATAGCAATTACAATATCGCTGTTACGCTGTACTTATTTGGGGGGGGGGGGTCAATTGAGGGAATACTTGTCAAGTACCGTTTTGTTTCCAAGACGCGTCAATACATGTTGGAGTGCATTTTCCGAATATGGAAAATACTTCTTTAGGATGCTATATATATATATATATATATATATATATATTCGGCTAAATGGCCGAAAGCTTGTACGAATAAAAGTTGAAGAAATCCAGGCTACGTCTCTAGCTTCAATGCTTTTTGAGCTTCTTCGCCAATATATTACTCACTGAAGCACCCACGCAATGTTTAGGTCCTTGCTCATCACAATTATATATATATATATATATAATATATATATATATTGGCGAAGAAGCTCAAAAAGCATTGAAGCTAGAGACGTAGCCTGGATTTCTTCAACTTTTATTAGTACAAGCTTTCGGCCGTTTAGTTCGGCCTACTTAATTCAGATACCTGAAGAAGGCTACGTCTATATAGCTTCAATGCTTTTTGAGCTTCTTCGCCAATACAGTATATTACTCAAAGCACCCACGCAATGTTTAGGTCCTTGCTCATCACAATTATATTTATAAATATATATATATATATATATATATATATATATATATATATATATATATATATATATATATATATATATACATCATTTCTGATGTCCAAATTTTCGGTAGACATCTACCTTCTTCAGGGAAGATTCGTGAATTCGTGAATCTTCCCTGAAGAAGGTAGATGTCTACCGAAAATTTGGAGAGTGAATAAAAGAACTTAATTGTTGGCACTTCAAAAACTGCATTACTCGTGAATTTGTTTCGCATTTCTGATGTCTTATTATTATTATTGCCAATACGTGGAAAACCAAGATGCCTATATATATATATATATATATATGTGCATCTAAAAAAAACTATACACTTTTGAAATGGCTACCAAATACAAAATATGTCACTATGGGGGAAAATACCTATATATATGGAAAGCCATTAAAGTAAATTTTCAGATGATACCAAAAAGTTGGAAAACTATTCATGCTTGAGTGAGCACTACCCACTTAAACAAAGGGTATGGAAATTAGGCTGGGCAGAAATTTGCCTTCCAATTTCTTTCAGTTTTTGAGATGCGAGTCCCTTGGAACTTGCAAAGTTCAGGGTGTTCTGATAAATCAATGATCAAGCATTTATCAATTTAGGTTTTTAGAGCAAATTTCAAGAATAATTAAATTGAAATTAATGCATGAGAGAACATGAAATACAATTTTTAAGTTTTTCACGTGGATCTCAGCAATGTGATCATGGAAGGGATAGGACTTAGGTGGGAGAAGTAGGTGGATGGGATAAGGGTCAACAAATCACTTAACCCCCCTCCCTCTCTCTACCCCTTTCACCCCTCCTGAGAGACAAGCCTTTGCTAGGGGGAGCAGGAATTAGCCTTCCAGGTTTTTTGTAGAGGTGAGTCCTTTGGAACTTGCAAAGTTAAGTGTAGGGTGTTATGCTAAATTACTGACGAATTAAGATCAGTTTTGGTTTCTTACGCAAATTTCATGAGTTACAAAATTGAAATGGAATACATGACAGGAATTTTAATTTTAGTGTAATTTTTAGTTTATTATGTGGATCTTAGCAAGTGTGCTTGTGAGAGTCAGAGTAATGTGATTGTACCTCATACATGCAAGGGGGGGTGAGATAGGGTAAGACTGGGTTAAAGGGGCATTCTTCTTTGTGTTCTCTTACAAATTACATGTCATGTACTCACCCCCGCCCTCCACCCCTTTCTTTCTCCTGGATGGTATTAAAAACTTAAATGCCTCGTGACTTATCATGGTTGATGGGTCTTTCTTTTCCATTGAATGATTATTAAGAACTTGACTAATTATGGTGATTTATGAAATAATTTATTGAAAAAGCTGAATGTTTGATTGAATGATTGATAAGTGAAAGTTGATGACCTAATTTTCAGAAATTATTATCAAATTGACAGTCCTCTCTGGACTTAATGCGTGCATTTAATAGCAATCATTATCAATCTCAACAGGTGGGGGGAAAGGACCAACTTTTTGGTGTCATCTGAAAGTTGACTTCATTGGCTTTCCATATATACAGTGCGTCCCAAAAAAAACTATACACTTTTGAAATGGCTGCCAAATAAAAAATGTAGCACTTTGGGGAAAAAGACTTACATATATGGAAAGCCAATAAAGTCAACTTTCAAATGACACCAAAAAGTTGGAAAACTATTCATGCTTGAGCGAGCACTGCCCACTGAAACAAAGGGTATGAAAATTAGGGTGGGCTGGAATTAGCCTTCCGATTTATGTAAGTTTTTGAGAGGCAAATCCTTTCGAACTTGCAAAGTTAAGGGCGATGTGATAAATTAATGATCAACCATGACCAGTTTTGGTTGCTTAAGCAAATTTTATAAATTATTAAATTGAACTTTAATGCATGAGTGAACACAAGTTACACTTTTTGGGGAGCATTTAAACTTTATCATTTGGATCTCTTTTTGGGCAGCATTTCAAATTTATCATGTGGATCTCAGCAATGTGTTCATGGGCGTCGGGAGAATAGGGGGTGAGATAGGACTTAAGTCAGAGAAGTAGGTTGATGGAATAAGGGTCAACAGAACATTCAGCCCCCGCCCCCTCCCTCTCTCCCGCCCTCCCTCCTGTTGAGAGACTGATGGCTATTGTCATGTACGCGTGAAGTCCAGAGCAGAATGTTGATTTAATGATTAATTCTGAATTGGGACATCAACTTTTTCCTATCAATCATTTAATCAACAATTTATCAGTAAATCAACTTATTCAATGTGCAATGTGATCAATCAAACATTCAGTTTTTTTTTCAATTAATTATTTCATTAATCATCATAATCATTAAATTTCTTGGTAATCATTGAAAAAAAAAACTGACCATCAGCCACCGGTCACTTGGCAGTTAAGTTTTGAATAGGCTACAAATGATGCAGGAAGTGAGACAGAGAGAGGGGGGGCTGGGAAATGGAGGTGGAGAGGGGAGGGTACATATGACTTTTAAATTGTAAAAGGAAAAAAAAGAAGAGGAATGCCCTTTTAACCAAGTCTTAGCATATCTCGCCCTCTTGCTTGTAACGGGTACCATCACATTACTCTGACCCTCACGAACACACTTCTGAGGTTCACAAGATGAATATGCAACAATAAAATTACAATTCCTGTTCACTCATGCATTAAATTTCAATTTAGTAACTCATGAAATTTGCCTAAGAAACCAAAACTTATCTCACTCATTAATTTAGCTTAACAAGTTCCAAAGGACTAACCACTCAAAAAAACTGTAAGGCTAATTCCTGCCCATCCTACTTTAGCTGAGCTTAGTCTCTCAGGAGGAGATAAGCGGGGGGGGGGGGGTGAGATTGAGAGAGGGGTTGCTAAATGTTCTGTTGACCTTTATCCCATCAACGTACTTCACCTACCTAAGTCATATTACCCCCTCTTCTCCTGACTGTCGTGAACACATTGTTGAGACCCACATGATAAGACAAAATGCTGCACCCAATTCATGATCACTCATGCATTAAATTTCAATTTAATAACGCATTAAATTTTCACAAACAACAAACTGATCACAACTGATCATTAATTCACCAAATAACCATCAACTTTGCAAGTACCAAACAAAAAAAACTGAAAGAAATTGGAAGGCTAATTCCAGCCCACCCTAATTTTCATACCCTTTGTTTCAGTGGGCAGTGCTCGCTCAAGCATGAATAGTTTTCCAACTTTTTGGTGTCATTTGAAAGTTGACTTTATAGGCTTTCCATATCTATAAGTCTTTTCCCCCAAAGTGGTACATTTTTTTATTTGGCAGCCATTTCAAAAGTGTATAGTTTTTTTTGGGACGCACTGTATATAGGTATATTCCCCCAAAGTGACATATTTTTTGTTTGGTAGCCCTTTCAAAAGTGTATAGTTTTTATTGAGACGCACTGTATATATATATATATACACTGTTACAAATGTTATCCTTAAAATAAAAGAAGTTCCTGCAGAACACCTGTAATCTTACCAGATTGCATAATCTTACAGGAAATTGGTATTTGGTGTATGGAATCTTTAATACAGATTTTCTTGAATAAAACATCCTTTCCCTTTTTGAACAGACCTGTTCTGTTTAATTGCAGAAAATTCCTGTTTTATGAATTTACAGTATGATTCTGTTATTGCTTTCTGCAAAATCTTCTTTTTTCCTGTAAAATCACGTTTTTTTAACAGTGTATATTTTAAATTAGAAGTAAAAAATGCACCTCTTTCTAAATATGATACACAAGGCTGATATGTCATATTTACACTGGGGGAAATATACACCGGGGCTGGGGAGATTTTGCCCCCAAAATGCTCAAGAGCCCTGAAAAATTAACACAGAGCCTTTGTAAATCCCCATTCACTGTTAAAGCTTATACATTGTTACATATTTAGGCAGTAGGCTGACAAATGAAGCCCCTGAAAATCATTTTTTAAATAAAATATTTGCCTGATTTGAATTGCATGGTTATATAATATACCACTATAATTATCTTTGAATGTTTGATTGTTCATGATTGCCATACACACAAACCACGTATATTTTCAGCAATGAGTCATATTTCTTGCACAGTTTTTTGTATTTTATGACTATGTAGTGTACTTCATCCTCTCTTCATGTTTCTCATTCTTTTCACTTTTCTCCTCCCCTGCCCCCCCCCCCCGTTTCACCACCCCCCTTCTCTAGTTCCCCTTCCACCCTTCGATGCTTGCCTCATTAAGCTCCCATTCCACATGCACCTTTGAAAGACCAAAAAATTGGCAAGGTCTTACAGCAGTCTCCAAGATTACTGAAATTTGTCAATTCTGTGGAATGGCTCAGAAAAAGTCCTCAAAGAACTGCAAAAGATCGATTGGTACTTCTTGTCTTACTGGACTTAGACAAGTCCTATAAATACCTTTCAATCGTCTTTCAGAGATCTTTTATGCAACAAGCAATCTTTCAGAATTCTTTCCATGGACTCTCCCTGGTCTTTCAATGATCTCTCACGAGTCTTACAGTGATCTCCGCAAAAATCTTGAGAGACTTGAAAGTTCATAGAAAGACCGCTGAAAGACTGCTGAAAGACCACCAAAAGACCATTTTTCTGAAAGACCGCCGAAAGAAAATCGTTTCAAAAAGTTTTGGGACTCACGAGGACGATGAAGACCATTGAAAGATTTATCAGGAATCGTGAAAGACCTTGAAGATCTTTGTAAGTTGATTGAAAGACCTTTGGAAGATCAAGCAAGTTTCCTGGTCTTACAGCAGTCTTTAAGAGGTCTTGCTCTCTGTGGAATAGAGGTTTTAGTTGTACTCCAATATAAAGCCACTGTATAATGTTTTCTTTTCATATTTAGACATCGTTCTTAAAGTTCAGGATGATCCTCACATGTATATATATTCTCTAAATGAGTATACCACTGATACATGTTATGTAATGTCGACAATGATGCATATATATGAAAAGAATAAAATCAAATCAAAAGAAAAGCAATACAATCAGCAAATAATGTAAGTACACTTTATTTTGGACTGACAAACAGAACAATCTTCATTATTGGCCTGTATCACTATCATCAAATCTGTCATCTCTCATCACTTCTACCAATTTATCAATACAAAGGAAATAATCACAGACTCTGTCAAGACACCAATGTAAGCCAAAGTTGTCACCAACATCACAGCACTGTGCATGGTGTTTCAGTTCAACACCATTAAGCTGCAATAAAGGATAGGTGTTGAAACTACAGTGTGATGGTGTTGACAAGAAACAACTATGTCTACTGACACTCCTAAGTGTTAATTTGACACCGCAGCTGGTGATATTCTGACAACAATGATACACTACTTGGTGTTGATTTGGCATAGCTGGGGTAACTTAAATGGTGTAACTCTGACTTGGTGTTACTTTGGTGTTAATGTATTCACAAAATCCTCCATCAGCAAAGTTGATGAAAAACAGAAATGTCTTGTTCTCCAAGCTTTAACACCGACAAGAATCAGGAACAAATCGACCCCTTAAAAAAACTTATTAGATTTTGATATGGTATTCCGGACATTACTACGACACCAACAGAAATATACCCGGAGCTTGGTGTTATACACTTAACACCTTACTTTTTTGCTGCGATTGTAAACCAGCTACATTGAATGAGAAATGAGCGATAACCAATAGCATGGCCACATCGTCAAACTTTCTTGTCTCACACGACGATACCTTGGTAACGAAATTGGCCACTAGTTGGTTTTTCAAGAAAATCTTTGTGAAGTCCTTCCACAGTAATTACAATAGGCAAAAGCTATACAACCTGAATCCTTGAATACATATAAATAGTCTTCACAATAATAAACAAACATGTTACTATACTTTCTTCTAGTCACATTATACACATCATTATTATTTTTTTAATTTAAAGTAACCAACTATGACATTTTATGCAAGAGATTTAAAATTCAAAACATGAAAATTGTATTTGATGATCAGATGATTAAATCAGCCATTTCAGCTATATCTACATCTACAATAATTTATTATCATTCATAAAGGTATATAGAGAAAACTACAAACATAAAGGAACACAAAAGTGAAACCAAGAATAAAAAAGAAGGCATGCCTAAGCTTTCGAAATATATATATGTTTAAGTAGTAATCAGCAATTATATAATCATTAGCGATGAATCTGGTCATTGCATCAATATGATATCTAAATACTGTAGTGAATAACAAATTCTTCTAGACATATGTTATGAATCTATTTGACCTCTTTATTGTAAATATATAGATAAGATATATTGTATTCCTTATTAGAGATCATTACTATACTATATCTTTGTGTTAGTATTCTGTGAATCTAGAGCATTATAGTATGAAAGACATTTAGCGTATGAATGATTACACTTCTATGCATAAGATATTATAGATTGATCTCCCAGATTTGTTTTGTATTTGATTAATCTATATTCATACTTGCCCCAACATTGAGCTAGAGAAAGACGGGAACAAAATTACAATAAAAAAACATAAGAACTCAATCATATCAGAATATATATCATTCTTGATGTTCCAATTATCAAACAAATTCACGAAATCGAACATTTCATCTCTTTTTTTTTCCCTCTAAAATAATTATTCAAAAATATGTACAACCACGTAATGAAGTTATCTATCTATGACATAAACAGTGATATAAATACAGTATTGAAGTACTTACTGGTTCAAGATAACTTCATAGTATTCTATATAGCAATATATATATATATATATATATATATATATATGATACCTTTCTTGTTTTGAGAAATTCATAATTTGTATCCATACATGAAAAAGATTGAAAATTTCTCCAAGGGCATTGAAAAACCCATGAATATCCTTCGAGCAGATTCCAAAACGTTTATTTAAAAATCTCTTTTAATATTATTTCTATAATGGTTCAAGACTTCAATCTTATGTCAACTATTACTACTTACTGCTGCTGCTGCTGCTACTACTACTTCTACTGGTTCATGGCTGTAGGAATGTAATGTCTCTTCTGATAATAACTGTTAGTATTGCAAATAACACATACTGTGTACACACATATTTTTTGACATACATATAACAACTGAAGATTAAGTATTATGAGGGAAAAAACTTGAACTAAAGCCTTAATATAAATAATATGTGATGTCTATGTATATAACTAGGCACATACTAGCTCAGTACACTAGTATCAATTTAAAGAACAAACAGTTTTTCTCATGATTGCAGGCAATGTTCATATAAATAAATTTCCATTAGAAAGACTTACAAATTCATATTTTTAAAGTCCTCTAATTACTTATTTTGTACACACAGGCAGATGTTTATTATTCCAAGACTAGCAAATTTATCTTTCCTCGCTCATATTCCCTTTTAAATCTAAAATGAATACCTAACTAACATATCCATGCCCTTAACTCTTCCTTTTATAACTTATCATCAATGTTTAAAATAATATATACCATACACCTATCTGAGCTCAGATATAAAATATTGAATGCAGGGGTGTGAGAGTTCAGATTTTTATCTAATTTCAGATTTTTTTGTTTTGATTTTCAGCTGAATTTCAGCTTATATTTGGCTTTCCTCTGTACAAAAAGTATGGGAGCTCTTTCTATTTCAGACTTTTTCAATACTCTTCAGCTTTTTTCAGATCTTTTTATTTGTGACCACTCACACTCCTGTGAATGTTTCCCCAAGCAATAACGTTGATGAATACAAGGTATTATGAAACAAAAAAAAAAGTTTGCAAAAAATTAAAGTGTTAATTAAAACTCAATGGAGATTGATCCACTTACAAACAATAAGTCCTTAACTGCAGTGTTTATTACTCATGAAATAAACTAAAAATCATGAAAGTAATTTCTAAGAAGTTGCTTTACATCCCAAAACATGCAACATTTTTGTTTTATTGCTGCATTATTTGATCCATCACTTCCAACACTTTGTCTCTCTACAATGGCATTACAAAGACTTTTGTCACCTTTGACCTGCTATGACAATGTTCTCGTTTCTAAAAAATAGGTTTTCACAGAGCATATTCAGCAGGGGTTGCGAGTATGTCACCATCTCACATCACCAAGGCTTTCTCACAAAAGATGTTTGAAGTAGAAACGCTTTTGTGGACCCCCCCCCCCAAACAAAAACACAATCTAAGCAACTTTGCACAATAATATGCTAAGATAGAAATCGGATACTGAATTTTCAAATTGTTGTGCGTATAAAAAGAGTGCAGAAATCACCGACTATTTGAGCCTGAACCATTTAATATAGTACATCATCTGATAAAACTAAAAGCCACAGAAATAATCTAACATCTTTCATCTCCAAAGCCAGGAACTGAATTCAGTGCAGTATGCTTTGCTGTAATTTGAAGATTCTATAAAACCTTAACTGAAACAATTTCTGAACCTAAAATAATAATCTTGCGAATCAAATTGTATCCCTATATTGTTTTAAGCCTGAACATTTTATAGCCATACTAAATATGGCATTCTTAACTCATTTATGACATCTAGTAAGTTATACAATTTTGACACATATACAGCTGGAAGATATTCTATTGTAAAATCAAGGCAGCAATAAGATGATGAAAGACAGATGAGTTAGCAATTCAAGGTTACAGATTCTAAAATCAATGTAGTACTATTACTCTGAATACAATTGTGAATATTAATTTCTAATCTTGCAAATATATGTATCTATATACTGCAAGATTAGATGTACTGATTCCGTTGGAAGGCATTTGTAATGGGTGAATGATGATACACGGCATTATTCACTGGCATATCCAGTATTAACTATGAGAAAGAAATGTATGGGCCCATGCTCAAGCATAATAAGAGTCACTATTGTCCCCATGAAATGCTTTGTAGTATCTGATGCTGGATACGCATCTGTTATTTCACATCATAATTACAGAACAATGAGTAAATACCCGTTAGTCTAAGGCTTCAGAATCGTATCATTTGTTGAAAACGTGTACTGATCAGGAAATTGTATCCCCTTGCAACGGCAGTACTTTGTGTTATGCTTATAATTCACTCTTTATAGAGCTGATTTACATATTGAGCAGGAAAATACATCTCCTTGTATCAACAGTACTTGGTATTATATGGTTATACATGTAGTTCACATTTTCCTTTTTATAGTGTCGATTTACATTAAGCACTATTTTAAATGATGGACTCCTTGAATTTGGTAGTCTCCTTACCAAGACTATAGCAATGCGATGAGAGGTGTATAATCATGTGAAATATGTAGTCTCTATGCGAGATGTATTGTGAGAAGTTATTCCACATTAACCTCCCTGTGCAGCAGACCTGCCAACCTCTGGGAATGAAAAACTGTATTCTGTAATTAAAAAAAATGTATTTTTCCCCCCAAAAGTGTATTTCATAATAAAATGCTTGGCGCACTCGCTCATCGCGGCGCTCAAGCTGCATGCAAGCTAAAATGCGCACTGCTCTTGCAGATGAAAAAAAAAAACATTAAAACATGTGTATATCTTCACCTTCGTTTGAACAAAATGATTGAAAAAAAAAACAAGTTACCTGAAATTACATTGATCTAATAACCATATTTGTGCACGTTTTTTTTATATTTTTTACAAAAAACGTATTTTTCAAAGAAAAAACGTACTGCCGTATTTTGGTTGCAAAAACGTACTAAATACGGCTAAAACGTACTGGTTGGCAGGTCTGGTGCAGTAGTTCACTTATGGTTTCAATGGTTAGACTACATGCAATTAGTTACTGTTGAGGGTCTAGATTTAAAAGCATACTACTGACTTTATAGTAATGACATATTTTCACAAAAACACATGGACCGATGCTCTACAGTGTCTAGTTATAGTATATGTACTTCTCAATAGATATAATTTTTCATGTGAATATTTTACATCAATACAAGTATATCCATGATCAAATTTGTGCAAAAATATGTAACAATATATCTTTTACAAAAGTGAAAATTAATAGAAATGTCAACTTTCAGAAATTTGTTAACATTGAATCATCTATGGGGCATACCCTTTTACTATAAAATAGAAATCACTTGCAAAAAAATAATAAATAATCCCTCAAAATACTAATAGTCAATAGACATTTCATTTCTTTTTAGAATGAAAAGTACAAGTAAAACAGATCTATCCGAACAATTTGAGACTGTATGTACTTTCTATTATAACCACTATAATAATTACTATAAAGTCAATGATAAATTACATTTCATGATAAGTCACATTTTCAGCCTTTATCAGCTGGATTGAAATATGCCATATTTCAGGCAAACAGATAGATATAGAAATCACAAAATTTCACTTTGAAATATAAAGTAAACCGTGATCAAGAATAAGTTGAATGTCCCTTTTTGTACCTTGACCACAATGTTGTATATTGTTAGACCACTCTCCTACCACGCTCCCATATGATATGATCTAATAATTATATCCCAAGCTGGACATCGAATCAGTGTCCAACCTCATTACATCAGATCACGTTTTCCACCATTAGTAGACCTACATGAATAATGATCTCCAACTTGCCTTGATAAATTTCAGCCCTATTCTGTACTGTTGTTTACCTCACAATTACCCAGCATGCAACTGTGAAAATGTGTGGAACGGAGTGACTACGTTATGATTAATCATCAAGCAGAATTGACCACTTGTCCATCTCTGACCACCCGCTCACCTCATGTGTTGTTTATTCATGTTGGTCAGCATCTGACTGATGTAAGAGGTCAAAAGGTCATCCATCTTGTAGCCCTGCAATGTCATCGAGAAAAAAAATATCCCATAAAAATCTCAATCTTACACAGGGGCCGCGGAACGGTTTTCAAAGTGGGGGGGCTGACCATGCTAAAAATCACAATCATATGGTCATTTTTAAGTTTTTGTACACGGTTTTGGAAAAAAGTGGGGGGGCTAAAGCCCCCCCAGCCCCCCCGGTTCCGCGGCCCCTGTTACATATGGCTCTAGAAAACAATACACTTGTAAGTCTTTGCACACTGAATTAATTCTGGGGGAATACTAATGACGATTGTTTTCATGAATTTTCTATGAATCTAGTGTTCCATATTGCATCTTTGGTATTGATATATATTGTATAGACGCTACCAAAGGTTTGTAGCTATTTCATTAGCTTCTCTGGTATAAAATAAGAGGAAAAATTAATCATTACAATTGTTGAATTTGATTGTACGAATGAACATAATTGCAACAATAGCATGGCATGGAGTAATCAAACTTAGATACTTTTTCCTTTTCTCTTTTATCCCCTCTTTTTTTTTTTTTTTTTTTTGGGGGGGGGACTGCTCCTTTCTCTACCCCTCCCTCCGGCAATACACCTGGCATATCTGAGAGGCTGCATTCGAACAGCACTGTCCCAAAGATGTAGCCCTGTGGGACCCCTCAGAAAAATCTCCTGAACTCACCAGTGATGTTTCACAGAGAAGCTTGGTTCCACCGACTAGATTGCCGATAGTCATGTGGAAGTAGGTGTTTCCAGAGCTCCAGTTGGAGATCTTGGTGAATGGATAAGTTGCCAATGGCTCCTACAAAACAAAGCAATAATTAATGATTGATGTTAAATAATCATTTTTGGTTCAACATCATTTATCATTTATTTCTATCAATAATCATTGTCAGTATCAATGATAATTACATGTACATGTATCATCACTAATTACCATCGTTATCAATAATACGAATGGTGATGTTTTGTAGAACACACACACACCGTCCAACAACTCTCTTGGCGTTAGCACAGTAACAGTTCTTTTCTATGTATATTAATTACTATTATTATTCATTAATAATTATTTGATCATTATTTTTTATTATTATTATTAATATAAAAAAGACAAGATATACAAAATATAAATATGAGAGGAAAGATTCAGGATAAATTAGCACATGGGTCAGGCTTAACAAAAGAAACATTTCTGTCCTGTTCCAGGGGTGCTACTCTTTGCAAGAACTACCCAAGGGACAAAGATAAAACTTCAACAAAACCTTCACTATTTTTTGTCACTCAAAAATTGACCTTCAATCATTACAAAGGGTGGCATTTTTTGTTATACCTTCATGAATACCACAATAAGTATTTACTTGATAGCTTATAAAAGAAATCATTTCTTACCTTGTTCCTTGGATCAATGAGATTGACTCCATGTTTGTTAATAGCAATCAACAGGATGTCAGGTAGATGATTAGCTGATGTTTGCTGGAAGATGAAAAAATAAAAAAATAATGTCATATTTTAACCAGGGTAGCCACTTCAGTTGTGAAAACTGTTCTCCTAACGAGCCCTGCTTAACATTATTATTAAGAATCATGATACGAATATCATTAGCAATTTATGCAGATCTGAAGATGATTGGTACAGATGTCACCTTATTATACTACATAAATAAAAAAGAATCACTCGAGATTAGTAAAAAGCCCAGCATTTAAAGAGAAAGTGAGGCATGGGATACTGGCATACAGATGACGGAGGGTTGGCATGGGGGCCATGGAACCCCAACATTTTCATGAACAAATAAAAAAAGGAGAAAAGGAAAGAAAACAAGAACTATCACTGAAGGTGATTAAAACCTCCCGCCCTATGCCGTTTCCATGGCAACAGTTTGCAACACATGGAGAAAAAAAATATGTCCTGCCCATCTTTACCGTAAGACCTATGTGTGAGCCAAATTTCATGAGAATTAATAATAAAGGGCGAAATATAATATCATTTTTGTTAATACTATGTCAAAATCTATCTTGAAATTAGATTTTTGTATTTAAAAAGTCAACAATTTTTGCTCACAGCTTTTTTAGAAGTTTGGCCCAATATGCCATTATGACCCCTCAAAATTTTTGTTTCATTATGCCTCTGGCGTGGGAAAGGTGAAACTTACAATATCATGTAATTTTAAAAATTTCCAGTGTAATATAGGTGGAATGAATAATATAGTAAAAATGTCAAAAGCAATAGATTCCATTCCAAATATCACAACAATCAACTGTGTATAATTGGTTGGTTTATTGAAGAAAGCAAACATGCATTATATATGGTCGGCTGGGTATATGTGCATGAAATAGTTATATGAAACAAACCATAGACTCCTGAGGTTGTTAAGAAAACAAGACAAGCATTTTATGGATGCTGAATTTTTCTAATCATTTCCAATCACAACACTACACTACCTAAATAAAGCAAAGGTATTCATTTCCCTGTTAATTGATACATAATCTGAGCCATCAAATATAACAATTGATATTCAGGTGAATACAGTTGAAAAACAGAGTTCAGAACTTGATTTCTGATATAACGTAGGCGATACAAATCAAATACTTACTTTGATACAGCACATTCAATCATGCATTTAACAATCTCTGACTTTAACAAGTAATAACAATACAAGCTTTTTATCATCACATCATTCAATGTCATGCTTTTCAAACATAAGGAATGTGTTTATTTGCCAGTCTGGGTTTTTCTCATCATATTCATTCAAGCAAAAAACAAACAAAGCCATTTGTAAAAATGTACATGTAGTCTTTTGAGAAAAGATCATAGGCAAACAGAATATGGTGTTGTGTTGCCGCTGGATCGATATTGCACGTTTGCTTTCAACCAGACTTAAATGAGATGAATCGATGCAGGATGTACAGTTCATACATATTTATTAAAGATGATTACTTGATGATAATGACAAATACATGAGTAAGTCTGATGGTGACTATACTCTGAAGATGAAGATAATGTAAATGCTGCAAACTGATGTAGTATACTTTTCTGTAAAACTCTATTCTGCAATCTCATTTGGTTCAAATGTAGTGAATAAGAAACCCATAAAATGTGTGTGCGTCAGAAGTTTAGCTGGAAGAAGAATGAGTAATACTTTCTTAAGTAAGTTGGAATGGTAAACATATGATTTCCTGTTGTACTTCCTGTAGAAGTATTGATTAAGTATTGATATATTATTGAATATGTGAGATATGTCTTATCATCACATAACATCCCCTTTTATTAGAAAATGTGGCTTTCCCACATTCGTTACAAAATATATTGAAAATAATGGTCCAATAGAGTTAATCAAAATTCATATAAAACAAAATAAACATTGTGAAACTTTTTAATTTACCTTCTACCTAACTATAAATTCCTTAACACTCCGACAGTAGCAATGATTAACCTATACTAAAACCTAAAATTAAATTAGTATGAGAAATAAAAGATGAAAAATATTACACACAAAAATAACTTTAGTCATATCAATTTTTACCTTAGTAAACCTAAAATAAATTGAAAAAAATATATATCCTATATTCAGATCATAATCAATGAAATGTTTGAATATTAACTGGAAACAAAATGTTCTTATAAAACGATATTTTGTTCTTACAAACAATGTCTATTTCGTCAGTACGAATTGGGCAATTTTAAGATGTCTCAAAACAGTATCAGTATACATTATGATAACAGCTATTTACTCAACGATAATATCATATAAATCAATCATTTTCGAGCTAACTTAGAAAGATGTGAATCTATTTCCACTTCCAATTCTTTAGTATATAAACAATAGTTTTACGCACTAACCAAATCATCTTACTTTGTACGAGTTTCACTCCTAATTTGCTCGGATTATGTGTTCAATTGGTCATTTCAACTTTTCAAGTACTTCCAAACTTGATCTATTTTCATGCTATACACAAAGCGGTGAAATACTCTAACATTGGAGCGCACAATGTAATTATGGTATTCCTTACACATTAATAGTGTAGTCCAGTATCATTCTCACTGGAAAAAATACTTTGCTTTACATGTTAACCATTTGACATTATATAGATTCGACTGAAATACATAAGTTACTGATTACCGGTAGTAACATCTCCTTTGACAATAGCCTACCATAATGTAATTTTGTCCTGAATTATAAACTCAAATGAAACATAAATCATATGACAAGATTAATTCAAGGTTATGCGTCTTAGCATTATTTTCATCAATGGATTCAAATTTCCCCTATATGGGAGTTCACAAGTATCTCTCTTGTAAATCCTTCAACACCTTGATTTATGTTCTCTCTGAACATTTTGGATAATCATACATCGACTATAACAGTGACATATAAGAGATGAGATATCATCAATACTAAATCTGCTTGTAATTGAAATAAATGTATGATACTTATAACTGAATCAATTATTAATAAAATAATAGCGATATATAGAAAATTTGTTATCAATTTTGCTTTCTAATGTACACTAATATGCTCAAAAAAATTATGTTGAAATTCTATCAATTAATACAACTTGAAATATCTTAAATACGTGAAATTCTCTCTCTCTATATATATTTTTTCAAACATGATTATACACGCACTATCACAAAATACATGTAGTACGAAAAGTGGTCTGACTTTCCAGAGCCATCTAAATATCAGAAGTAAACTTCGAATAAAAAAGAATATTAAACAGGCATGAAATGTCCAAAGAAATAGAAATAGAAATTGTCCTCTGTCAGAACACAGTCTTTACAGTCAACAAATCTGTCATGGTCTTCCTTCTGTTCAGTCTTGGCATTAACATGGTTAAGATTATTGAGGTCACAATAGTTGGTTGCAGTCTCTCTGCTATCTCCATGTTCATACTGTCCAGTCTATCGTTGTTGTTGTCGTTACCGTTGTCGATGTCCTTTGTCCCATCAGGTTTTGTCTACTTTGTTGTTGGCATGTCGCTATCCTCGTTCGTCCATCTGTTTCTTCCGTCTGATCTTCCGTCTGAAAGGTACGTCTTTCTGTCTGTATCTTTTCATGATTTCTGTTGTCGTCATCGTCGTCCTCGTCATCACTGGGGGTATTCATTGTCATCCTTGTTATCCGGCTCCATTCAAAAACATTTCGGGCCGACTCGATTTAGGAGGAGGTAGAGGCAGTTGGTAAAATGTTTCAGATAGCCTTCAAAGCAATCCTCCATCTCTTGTCATATATGTATGGCATGATTACCAGTATTATGCGGTTCTTTACCATTGCTGGTTGAAATACGGCTTCTCCACCATGTTGTGTTGTCGCCGGATCGATATTGCACTTTAACTTTAAACCAGACTTAAATGAAACGAAGCAATACAAAGCCTGTACAGTTCATATATACATTTATTGAAGATTATAAATAAGTTGATGATGATGACAAATACATGAGTAAGTCTGATGGTGACTGTACTCTGAAGATGAAGATAATATAAATGCTGCAAACTGATGTAGTATACTTTCTGTAGCTCTAAACTCCAATCTCTATTCTGTAACTCTCTATTCTCTAAAACTGCAATCTCTAACCATTCTCCTTTGGTTCAGAAGCGAACCCCTTTTATATTGGTCTGCTCAAGACTCTTCACAACCAAACAGGTGTTGGTCAACCTTGGACGCTTGACCAAAACAATCTGTACGTCATAAGTCTACTCTGAATTGGGGGAGTTGAACTTTTAGGGAGAACAAGAAATGTAGTGAATATAACTTCACTCTGAATTGGGGGAGTTGACATTTTAGGGAGAACATGAAATGTAGTGAATAAGAAACCCATAAAATGTGTGTGCGTCAGAAGTTTAGCTGGAAGAAGAATGAGTAATACTTTCTTAAGAAAGTTGGAATTGGTAAACATATGATTTCCTGTTATACTTCCTGCAGAAGCATTGATTAAGTATTGATTATGTATTGATATATTATTGAATATGTGAGATATGTCTTATCATCACATAACAATGGCTCACCTTCAATGCCATAATTCATCGCCATGCACACAATTCATTTTTTTTTCAAATTCAGTGATTTCAACACAAATATTTGTGCAGCTTTGACATGATTTTGTCATAGACCCCATTCACATCTACATTTTAAAACTGGTTTCCCTTAAACCAGTCTGGGAAACCAGTTAGAAGATCGCTTCGCTATCATCCTCATCACCATTTCCTGACAGAACCACTTCATGTAAAGTGGTTCTGTTGCCATGCAAACGCTCTCATTGGAATTATTTTGCACAAAATTTGAAACCGCAGCGTTGGCATTTTACCAACAGTGTGTACTGAGTAGGGTGCACACATTCTCATACTTCCGTGCAAAGATCGCTTCCTGAAGAACGGTTGCGTCCTCACCTATGCTTAACCGTATCTTAACTGGGCTATTTTGGACAACATATACGGGGGGGGGGGGGGGGGGGGGGCTCCGCGATTGCCGCGAAATTTTGCATGCACATAGAGCCGGATGTAAACTCTAAGACTGTATAGTAAAATTTAAAAAAAAATTGATCGCTTATATTTTTTTTATTAATTAATTATGCAAATAAACGTTTGAAATTTGCCCTAAATTTTTTTTGCCTTTAACTCCCTTTATATAGCAAGTAGAAGGCTAATGTTTGATGAACATATCAATTTTAACATTTATAACAAAAATCTACCAAAAAAATTCCTCCAAAGTAATTAATTTCCTATGTATTTTATTGTTTTTTTTTAAATTCTTATGTATTTCTTTGTTTTTCAAACCTTTGTTTTTTGGATTAAATTTTTCAAGGACTCTCTTGCAATCATAATTAACATAAAATAAATCCATCTAAAACAACAAAAGTAAAATACCGGTAATAAAATAATCATACATTTATGATTTGGTTGAAAAACACAATTTGCATTGACTTTGTACACGGAATCACGTTTTTGAGCAATTTTGGGACCGACATGCGCTTACAAAATTTTGCGTAATTGCAGAATTGCGTACCCGGGCGTCGCAAATTTGGTCTAAAAATATGCGCAAGACTTGAAGGTAAAAAGTCAGTGAGCGGCGCGGTCAAAGAATTTTGCATTGCGGCGTAGCAACAAAATTTGTCAAGGGGGGTTCAAATTGACCCCCCCCCCCCCGTTTAATAAGGGTTAAACCAGTTTAAGAAGGCAAAGCAATCATGCGCAAGACTTGAAGGTAAAAAGTCAGTGAGCGGCGCGGTCAAAGAATTTTGCATTGCGGCGTAGCAACAAAATTTGTCGAGGGGGGTTCAAATTGACACCCCCCCCCGTTTAATAAGAGTTAAACCAGTTTAAGAAGGCAAAGCAATCATGAAAACAAAATCTCAAGGTGGTTTTCAAAATTGGTTTGGAAGAAAACTTCAAACCGCTTCCAAAATCACTTTGAGCATCCCAATTACACGTTAAACTGATTCCCACTAATCTGGTTTTAGGATATAGATGAGAACAGGGTCATAGATATATACAGTGCGTCCCACAAAAAAACGAAACCGAGATTTATTGATGATTTATCATAACTTAATCACACATAAAACAGACAAATGACATACCATTATAAATCTTAGAATCTCCCCTTTCATCTGAAATTATTTAGATTATTTCTCATTCACGCATGAGTGAGCAAAAACAATTTGAAGAGGGGATACCAAAAAAGTCACTTGGCGGGCTGTATCTGGGTTTCAAAAAGAAAACCACATTTTTTAAAAGTTCAATATCTGCTCTTTAATATGATTCCTCAATTACAGAAAATGGTCAAGAAATAACAAAGTTCTGGTTATTTGAAATAAGGCTTGAATTTCAATAATTCATAAAATGAAGAGGTTTTACAGGCAAGCGTTCAGACTCACTCGACACTCAGTTTTGTTGACTATCAGCCATATATGAAGTATTTTTGTTAACTGTGCGGTAGCTCCTGTGGGAAACTGGTGAAAACATGCTTATTTAATGAAATTATGGAAATACAAGCATTGTTTCGAGGGAAAAGAACTTGTTTACTTCTTGACCATTTTCTGTGATTAAGGTCTCAAGTAAAAGAGCAGATATTGAACTTTTTAGGCATGTGGTTTTCTTTTTTAAATTCAGATGCCAAATGAGTTTTTGGTATCCTTTCTTCAAATTGTTTTTGCTCACTCAATAATCTAAGTAATTTCAGATGAAAGAGGAGATTCTAAGCTTTAAATTGGTAGGTCATTCGCAGGGGTGTGAGTGGTCACAAATAAAAAGATCTGAAAAAAGCTGAAGAGTGTTGAAAAAGTCTGAAATAGAAAGAGCTCCCATACTTTTTGTACAGAGGAAGGCCAAAAATAAGCTGAAATTAAGCTGAAAATCGAAAAAAAATCTGAAATCAGATAAAAATCTGAACTCTCACACCCCTGGTCATTTGTCAATTGTATTTATGATTAAGTTATGATAAATCATCGCTGAATCTCAGTTTCGTTTTTGTGGGACGCACTGTATAGTACATCAGGCAAGATATAGAGAAACCATGCACACGCAGAGAAGAGAATATACTCACCGTCACCTCAGTATTGTTAGATTGAGGAGACTGAATAGGATACATGCTTGACTCTAACATAGTAGACTGAGGAAAAGAAATAGAGATTCTACACTGTAGTCCCACATATTGAAAGAGAGATGCAAGAATGAAGGAATGGAATTGACTGAAGTACATGTGGGACAAGTCTAATAGAGAGAACGAAATAGTGAAAATACAAATCCGAAGAGTATACAGGGCATAGATGATTGAGAAATGCAAAAGAGTTTGTTTATCTGTAGGCTTGTTTCATAAAGCAGTTCATAATGCATGACTTTACAAACAACTAATGATCCTTTCTCTTTCTCAATGAGCTCTCCCAAATTTCCTCAATTTAAAATAATGGAGGGCATTTTCTATCACCCTAGTAAAACTTTGACAAACATGGAGCTGTCCATTTACTTAGATGCTTATTAGAAGTGAGGATTTTAATCTAAGAAAAAGACAGAATTTCACCTGCAGCTGAAGGGAATCAAAATGATTAAAAATCTAATTCAGCAACACTGAAAGGATTGGGCCTACCAACACAGGCTACCAGTTGTGTGTAAAGTTGTTAATATTTATGAACAGCTTTATGAGAATGAAACACCACATTGATGCGATAGATTACAAAAGGTAAAGGAAGAGAAAACTGGAAACTATTGTTAACAATATTTATAAGACTTTGTTTAAAATCGGGCCTAAAGATATTTGATTTCTACAATTGCAGATACTTTTGTCCCAGTACCATCGTATCTTTATTACCATCACCATCATCACCACATGGACTTCATCCTCATCATTCTCCTCTTCATTTCCACCACCACCTACTTTTCCTTCTCCTCCCTTCCTCCTTTTCTTTTTTCTTTCTTCCTTCCCCCCTTCCCCACCTCCTTCTTCTCCTCCTCCGCTCTTCATCCTCCTCATCTGCATAACCATTATCCTTACCGTCATGACACCATTATTTCTAAGTAACTGCAGTAAATGCTTTTGCCATTCATATTCTCTGTTGTTAACTGGCACATTCAAAAGATGTCTTTATCATTCATACTTCCTTGTTGTATTCTCACGTGATAAGAAACTTTTATATAAAGCACTTAATCAAGATAATATATTGTCATTAGTACCACTAGAACCACCATTGCCACCACCACCACCATCACCACAACTATCACTCCCACCACCATCCCCACTACCACCCCTACCACCACTACCACCACCACCACCATCAGCCCCACATTGCCACTATCACCAACACCATCACTCCCACCACCATCCCCACTACCACCCCCACTACCACCCCTACCACCACCACTACCACCACCACCACCATCAGCCCCACCATTGCCACTACCACCACCACCACAGCCACCATCACCATGTTTTTACCATCCCTATCCTCATCACTGCGATCCTTACCCTGACTTCAAAGAAAGCTGATCCAAAGGTCTGCCATCTGTAGATGATCTTCAAGAAGGCTATCTTGGCATCATCCTGTGACTTCCCAGCATGCTTGTTGTACGCTCCAACGATGGACTGTCACAGATTACATAATAAAATTGAAAAATGAAAATGAAAATCCATATTTCATTGTTTGAAATGAAATCTGACATTGACATACTTCAAAAATTATTTTGGCCCAATTAATCATGGGACCGGCAGCCACTGTGCAGCAGCAGATCGACATAGCTCTATCCCTTGAATTGTTGAATGCCAAAAAAGGGAGCAGCAACTCCCATCTTTTAGCGTCTCTTGGTCTGACATGGCTGGGGCTGGAACTCCCGACCTCCTGGTTGTGAGACGGATGCTTTAACAACTGAGTCAACTCACCGGTATTTAAAGTAGATAGATATGAACCGGCAACCTCGGTTTTTTTCACACTCACCCGTTTCCATTCCTCTGGAGACTGCACCCTCTGCAGGTCGGCAGGAACCAACTCCTTCAGCAGCCGCGGGATGCTCTGAAACTCTGTCTTGTCGTTGTCAAAGCGGACCCGGTACTGGAGAGCTGCCAATTGCGCCGCCTCCTCCTTGCTACACTTGTGGTAGCCACGCAGCAACTTGGGCAACTCCTGGTGGTAGTGGAAAATGATGTCGGCGTTGCGGTCCTTGCCCGGGACGGTGTTGGTCCAGAGTTTCTTCATGAAGAATACTTGGTAGGTCAAAGGCACACCACCTTAGTTGATAATTTATGAAAGAGATTATTAAAGAAAAATTTAGACAACTGAATAATAAGAATAAATGATTATAAAACAATTTTATAATTTCTATTAGTTGAAATTGAAAGATATTACAAAAAGGCTAGTTTTTTAAAGACTATAACATCATTACCTTCATTATCATCATCAATCACAATTATTCTCCTTATCACTATCGTCCTCTTCCTCTTCATCAACATGACCTCCAACATCATCTTCACAATCATAATCATGAATACCGCCATTTTCGTCAACACTACCACCATCACCACAACCCCATCATTATCATCAAAATCACCACCACAATTATCACTATCATCATCCACTTACCATCTCTATTTGGCCGAGCTTTTCGGATCCAGTCCGTCAGATGACGAACGAAATCAAAGAAGAAATCTCCCTCTGGTACACTGATTACTGCAAGATAAATAAGATGAAATCATAAGGACAAGGAATTCAAAAAATCTATACTGTAATTAAAGGAGAATGAAACCCTTGAAACCAGCTGAATCCATATCAAAGAGAAAAATCAAAGAAACATATTGTTGAAAGTTTGAGGAAGATTGAATGAATAATAAGAAAGTTATGAGCATTTGAATATTGAGATCACTAATGCCATGTAGATCCTCCCATTGGCAATGCGACCAAGATCTGTGATGTCACACACGTACAACTCCCTCATTACTTTAGTACTTATTTCACTTATATTCTCACTTTTATAGAGTCTATCACAAGGTGAGGTGTTCTCTTTATGAGAGGACAAGTACAGAGGTTTCACAACATTATATCATTGATGAATCGTTTGTCATATGATTAGAATGAGCAAAAAGAGATGTTTTGGGGTATATTTTCAGTGTCCAAAAGGGGACAGTTGTTCATCTGTGACATCATAGATCTTGGTCGCATTGCCAATAGGAGGATCTCCATAGCATTAGTGATCTCGACATTCAAATGCTCATAACTCTTCTATTGCTAGTCCTATTTTACTCAAACTTTTGTTGATCTTTCTGCTTTCACAAAAGCTAACTTGCTCCAAGAGTTTCATTCTCCTTTAAACTGATGTGGTAATATATCTCACACATGTGGATTGGTAACCAGATGGGCAATGTTTTCTGCAGACATTACCAATATACAATCATTTTTTTTTTTGAGAGGTGAAGTATTATAATTAACTTCAAATGATTTCATTTTGTAATATTGATAATGATTTAAGTGAGGAGCATTTCAAATATTTACTGGCTGTGAATACACATCTACACATAAAATGCCTTATCAAAGATTTGGAAGTAATTATCCATCACTTTTTTTCCACAAGACTCTAATTTCATGATAATTGTATATACATATATATCTATAAGTTTGACATAGCCTCTTTTTATCACACATTATCAAGTCTGTGACACCTAGAAACCAATGAAGTCTCCCCCTAATATTTTCATTTATTTGTTTTACATCTCATGCTGATGCGTTGTTGATCAGTGGTCAAAGTCTTCAAACTTCAATTCCCACCACAGCTCTTCAGTTGGCAAGGTGTCTATCTGCATCTGCCACTTTCCACCTGGAGGTGCAGTAAATGGGTACCCAGTAGGAAGAAATCCATTGAATGCTGGAGTGCCTGATCAGGGTAGCTGTGCTAAAGGTGGGGTAACAGTATGCAGCACTTAAGAAACATTCTAAGCTCCTTGCTGGATATTTTCATACCTTTTACCACAACACACTCCGTCAGCATTTAGTCTATTGATAGTCTGTGCTTACCCTTATCAACGATCTTGACAAAGAGACTGAATCCTTCTGGTGAGACAAGTCGTAATCTTTGACTGATGCTACGGCAGAAATCCTTTGCCCTGGTTCCAGAGTCCACCTCAAAGGCCTAGACAAATGATAATCAATGTAAAGATAAAGATAATGTAATAACTAACAAAGATCTAGGTAGAGCGACTAATAGAAATCAAAGTCCTTAATGTTACAATAGCTACTCCATTCTTTATAATAATTATCATTATTATTTATCATTATTATCATCATCATCATCATTATCTTCATCACCAAATCAAAATAATTGTCATAGTATCGTCATCAACACTACGATCATCACCATCACAACCATCATGATCGTAATCTTCATCATCATCATAATCATCACCACCACCATCATCGTCACCACCATCCTCCTCCTTATCTTCACCATCACTACTATCAACACCATCATCATCATCTTCATCATCACCATCATCATCATCACCACCGTCACCACCATCATCATCATCATCATCATCTTCATCACCACCGTCGTCATCATCACCACCGTCATCATCATCATCATCATCTTCATCATCACCATCATCATCACCACCGTCATCATCATAATCCTAATCATCATAATCATCATCATCACCATCATCATCATCATCATCTTCATCATCACCGTCATCATCATCACCACCGTCATCATCATCATCATCATCATCATCATCATCATCATCATCACCATCACCATCATAATACACCATCATCATCAACATTCCAAACTAACCTCATCAGTATCGTCCGGGAAGTAGACCTTGTGGAAGATCTGAGTGGTCTTGTGCTGGATGGCCTCTACCTCCACCAGGTGAGGAGGGTACTTGCGCTGGCCGAACCTCATCGTCTTCTGCAGCCGGTTGAGGCAGTTGAGGGCCAGCTGGTGGCGGGTTGAGCGTAGGAACTTGGTGACCTCCGGTAGCAGGGTTTGACTGCAGGCAAAGATTCCGGTGAGTAGCCACATCAGCTCCCAGCCTCGTTCCTCACTCAGTCTGGAAGAGAGCAGTGACAAACTGATTATTTTTAACCCACACAGGAACATGATTTCCTTAGGTCTATACTTATCCCATTTTACTGTTATTAAACTTGACAACAATACAGGTTTCCAAATAACATTAAAAATATTCATGCATAAATCAAAATGGATGATGATTGCAAATCAATCCCATTTTACTCTTAAACTCATTAACAGTTAAGATTTTCAAATAACATAAAAAATACTCATGAATCATAATGGATGATTGCAAATTAGTCCCATTTTCCTGTGAAATTTGGCAACAATTAAATGTTCTATATCAAATAACACAACAAAGAATATTCATGCATGAATCAAAATGGATGATGATTGCAAATTGTTTTAATTACTGCTTTATATTGAAACCTTGAATCTTGAACCCTGATTTGCATTCCGAAACCAATAGAAGTCAGGGTTCTAGATGGCAAGTCCACCCCAGAAAAATGTTAATTTGAATAAATAAAGAAAAATCAAACAAGCATTATGCTGAAAATTTCATCAAAATCAGATGTAAAATAAGAAAGTTATGACATTTTATAGTTTTGCTTATTTTTCAAAAAACAGTGATATGCAAAACTCAGTGACATGCAAATGAGACAGTTGATGATGTCCCTCACTCACTATTTCTTTTGTTTTTTATTGTTTGAATTATACAATATTTCATTTTTTACAAATTTGACAAGAAGGACCAACTTGATTGAACCACATAGTATTAAACAATGCTAATTGCACATGTTCAGGGAGGAATTAATTGTTGTTTCACATGAAAACAGGGAGAAAATTAAAATATTTCATATTTCACGTAACAAAATGCAAAAGAAATAGCGAGTGAGTGATGTCATCAGTCTCCTCATTTGCATACGGACAAGGATGTGAATATAACTGTTTTGTGAAATTATGCGAAACTTTAAAATGCCATAGCTTTCTTATTTTTCATCCGATTTTGATGAAATTTTCATCTTGTTGGATTTTTCTCTTTCTATTCAATTCATCTTTTTGTTGGGGTGGACTTGTCCTTTAATTTCTGTCCTGGATTTTGACTGCGGACATGAAAGACAAAATGTGTATTCACTTTCAAGAGCATTAGGCTTATGAATCTCTTGTAAATAAACATTTGAAGGTAGTGCAACGACTATACAACAACAAACATCTCTTCAACATGTTCCTTTGAATGCAAGACATCAGATAGCACAAGAAAAATGTGGGACATGGGGGGGGGGCTTCTGAATTTCCACAAATTTTAGGGACCAAAACTTTTCCATGAATTATAAGTTTACAGATGCTTGTTAAAGTTTGTTAAGATATAACATGTTTACTGTGTGGTGAGCATTCCATCAAAAAATGATAATTCAACGATCACTCAAAACATCATATCCCTAACATTTTCCACACACACTGCATGGTGTATAAAGAAAGTGTGTGTGTGTGTGTAGGGACAAGATCTGTGCTAAATGTACTTGTAAAATCCAACAATAAATGTAGCTACAATGTATCAATAATAAACGGAGTCCTGTTGCAAAGACAGTTACTATTTCAGTAACTTTGCTATCCAATGGCAGCTATACTGCCATGCAATCCTTGATTTTGATTGGCTGTTAGTGTTATATGCATAACTACCATTAACATATGGTATAGTTCCTATAACAGTATCACTGAAATACAATACGGTATGGACAAAAACAATGGCACAAAATATGGCAAAGAGGCTATTCAATACATTTCAAACAATTTGTCTCACAAAATGTATTTTGCAATTTCTCATGTACATGTACAACAAACTGCTACAAAATGTCATAAAAGTCTGCAGAGCAAGCCCCTACTGCAACAGTGAAATGGATATCGATCCTTATCCCATTCTCTAACGCTATAACCAAAATTAATATTACACTTTCCCCTCTAAAATAATGGGGGGGGGCAGAGGGGGCAGTCTGACGAGCCACAACCCATGCAAAGGACGTATCCCTGCCCCCCCTGATGTGCTTGAAGACCTTTATTGCCCCCCCCTGACGAGCTTGAAGACCCTTCTTTTTTTTCCTTTTTTTTTTGCTTGTCAAATTCTTTTTTTTGGACGGACGGTTTTGCCCCCCCTGTGAAAAATCCCAGGTACGCCACTGGCTCAGAGGTGATATTTGTCACCCTTGACTTCAATGTTGAGAGAACTTATTTTGTTCATCCCAGTAGCCACTTGGCAACTGAACCACACTTTGCAGGATGCTGAAATCAAAGTTCACTTTCTCCACAAATGCACAAATACATAACCTAAAACTCAGGAATAATGACCTGTATCAAGGCACGAAATGTTTCTCAATAGCTTCATCTAGATCTAGAAATAATCTACTGAGAGGTGCATTATTATTATTATTTTTTTTAATTTTCATTATTTTGTTTTGGCGTTACCTGTGCCTGGGAGGCGAAAAGCGAACTGAATCACTATGACCCGCAGGTCTCTCCTCCCGATATAACTGATTGGGGGAATGCAGGTGGACCACTACACCGGGGTTTCCCCCTACTCTTATACGAATAGTGCAGTGGGTTCTTAACGTGCAAAGGTGGTGACTCTCCTCTACACGGGGCCTCCATTATTACTATTATTATTACCCCAGCTTTAGCTCGAGCTGCCTTCCAGTGCTCAGTGCATTCCAGGACTTGATCCTGCCAGGTACCCATTCACCTCACCTGGATTGAGTGCAGCACAATGTGGATAATTTTCTCGCTGAAGGAAAACGCACCATGACTGAGATTCGAACCCATGTCCCTCTGATTGAAGGGTTGTAACCACTAGACCATGATACCCCCTACATGAATATTGAATACTTTGACAAATATGCTCTCACCCATCACTTCATGAAAAATGGGAAGATATGGTGTGAACTTCAGGACTTCAAGCTTGTGATAATTGCTTTAAAATATACCTCGTGCTAAACCTTTCCTGACACAGCATCACAAAAATCTCCCCCATCACATCCAAATGCCTTGCTTTATCACTTCCTATGCAACATTGTGTCATTTCAAAGAAAGGATCATATCAAAACAAGGGATGTATCTGTGTAGATCTCACCTCGTATATCTTCGAGGGTCCTTCAAATCCAACCTTTTAGAGTTTCTTTTACAAGAAAAATGTCACAAAAATCCATTTCTTTCAATTTCATTTATATTTTGCTGTTCACATCAATGCATGAGAAAAATTATGAAGTCGCACTTCTTCCTATTTCATGTCATTTTGCATTCTCTTTATTATAATAATTAAAAGAAAGGTTATACTTGTGAAGAGGTATTTGATACATACCTATACATACTTTTACAATACTAGCAAAATGATTATCAATTAAAAATGTTGTTTAGAGCATTCATAAATGGTACAATATGTAGATCAACACTAAAGAAGTAATTACTAATATCTCCTAAATATTTCAATAAATTTAATCAAAAAAAGAAACTCATATTGTGATTCCTGTCTCAATATGTCACGGAACAAGAAAATATGATAAGCTTTCCATAATTAGAAGTTAGATGATTGTAAGGAATATGAGATATATGCTTCATAAATATGAGGATATTTTTCATCCTGTTCCTGTCCCCAAAGAGGCATCATCAGCATCTTGATAGAAGAGCCCCCTCTCAGGTAAAATGTATTTGATGAAAATTCTACCGATGAAGAAGTTCAAATTCACATTCTAGGATTATACGGTTAACATCAAGTATATGTTTTCATCATGAGCAATTTATCCCCAAAAGATCACAAAGAAAATACCCAAACTGATCAAGAATCAACACTCGATACATAAAAGAATAAAACAGCCCTTCCACTTCAACCAACTCACCCTAACGTATAATGAAGCCATCTGAAAAAGATGGATGACAAAATGTAAAAGCAATCCTAAAATGATAGATTTTAGATGTACTATGCCAGACTAAAAGTCTATGGCTTGTATTCAAAAATTGAGTCTTCGTTTTGGAATACCTGTGGAGTATTTTTACTTCAAAGTTTTTGTAGGTCTTGGTTTTTCTACACTACCAAGGTAGACATTTTCAACATGGTCTACATGGTCCAATTACAAGGGCACTTAAAGGAGAATGAAACTCTTGGAGCAAGTTAGCTTTTGTGAAAGCAGAAAAATCAAAGAATAAGATCAACAAAAGTTTGAGTAAAATAGGACTAGCAATAGAAGAGTTATGAGCATTTGAATGTCGAGATCACTAATGCCATGGAGATCCTCCCATTGGCAATGCGACCAAGATCTATGATGTCACATATGAACAACTCTCCCCTTTTGGACACTGAAAATATACCCCAAAAACAACTCTTTTGCCTCATTCTAATCATATGACAAACGATTCATCAATGATATAATGTTGTGAAACCTCTGTACTTGTCCTCTCATAAAGAGAACACCTCACCTTGTGATAGACTCTATAAAAGTGAGAATATAAGTGAAATAAGTACTAAAGTAATGAGGGAGTTGTACGTGTGTGACATCACAGATCTTGGTCGTATTGCCAATGGGAGGATCTACATGGCATTAGTGATCTCAATATTCAAATGCTCATAACTTTCTTATTATTCATTCAATCTTCCTCAAACTTTCAACAATATGTTTCTTTGGTTTTTCTCTTTGATATGGATTCAGCTGGTTTCAAGGGTTTCATTCTCCTTTAAATGTGATGAGACCATTGATCCTTAGTCTATTAAAGAGCTTTTCTATTGGACTGGGGAAGTTTACTGGATTACACACAATGAAGATTATCAGCTTAATCTTCATTCTTCTATTGGCAGTTCAAAGCAAGAATTTTGCTGAACTCACATCGAATCTGTGCATCCTTAATTCTACACAAGTTTATTTGGAGAGTGTGAAGTACATTGGAAAGCATGTCAGTTACTACAGTATAACTCCTGTTCTGCTTTCCGGGTTTCGATTATTTTGATCTCTGGAGATGTCCACCCTAATCCTGGTCCAGGAGATGGTACCGGTAGTAGACCTGATGAATTCCATGATGAAACTACTCACCACTGTCGTATTACATATGCCAGGGATTCATTACTCAAGCTTCGAAGTAATCCTCTCAGCAAGGCATATCTTCCAAAAGATGTCTGGTCATCAATATGTAACCTTGAACTTGGATCAAAGCCTACTAAACACAGGAAGAAGGGTGGAGTTGAAGCTAAGCGGAAAGCAACAGAGAAATCCCTCTTTTCGAACTCAAATAACAATGCCACTCCTAGGTTCTGTGGTATTCCTCATCATGCCAAGGATTCGTTAGTTATCCACGCCTCTTCTAATTCTGATGATGTCTCTCGTAACACCATTCCTGTTAGAATTTCTTCTAGATGCCATCGTTCTTTTGCCAATACCGAGAACTCTTATACCAATTTGAAGCAGGTGGAACATATCAATAGTCTCAATTCCTTATCAGATTCTAAGATGTGTCTATGGAATGCACACTCAGTGAGAAATAAAACTGCACTCCTGCATGATTACATCCTTGAACACAGCATTGATTGCATGTTCATCACTGAAACCTGGTTACAAGAAGATGACAAAGTAATCGTGGGTGAGTTCACACCGCCAGGATATTCTTCAGTGAGCGTTCATCGACCAAATGACAGCCGTGGAGGAGGTTTAGCTGTAATATTCAGATCATCCATCAAGCTCTTTCGGAAAATGGATGTTCTGTCACCGTGTCGAACTTTTAAACATGTTCATCTTGTGACCAATTCTGGTTTACTCCATTTCTTGGTTATCTATCGCCCATCGCCTTCGTCTACCAATGGTTTACGAGTCACTGATTTCATGTCAGAATTTGAATCGTTCGCGAATGAAATGACGAGACTTCCTGGACACGTAATTCTACCAGGTGATTTTAATTTTCATCTTGATTTACCCACCAAACCAGAGGTGGCAAGATTCCTGTCCATCATTGAGTCATCTAATCTTGTTCAGCATGTAAAAGGCCAAACTCACACCATGGGCCATACTCTTGACCTGGTTCTGACAAGAACTGATCTCTCATCTAATGCACTGTCATATGGTATCTGCAGACCAATGGATGATATGACTTTTATACAATATCTTGTGATTCATGATAGTTTCATCTCCGATCATCACTTTCTACGGTTCCGGTTGTGTTAACCGTTACCGGTCAAACCAAAATCTGAATACTTTGTGAGGAACTTTAATCAGATTGATGGTAACAAATATGTTGATTCCCTGCAAAGAAATCTGTCTGCGATTCCTGACACATTGGCAGTGAACCACTCTTGTTGCGTTCTATAATGGAACTGTTCTTGGGACTCTTGATAGGTTTGCTCCTAAAAATAAACGATGAAAGTCATCCCGATCTAGGAATCCTTGGTTTAATGAGGACATCTTAATTGCTCGCAGAGTTAGGAGAAGAGCAGAGCGGAAATGGAGAAAGCACCCATCTACAGCTAATCGTAAGGTTCTCAGCGATAGTATCAAACATGTTAATGATACAATTAACTTAGCCAAGCAAAACTATCTGATTGGAACTCTGGAGAATGCCAACACTAAGACTGTATTTAAAACAGTTAATAATCTTCTCTGACGAAATGAGAGAGTTCTTCCAATATTTGACTGTCCAATGAAGTTAGCAAACTGTTTCTCATCGTTTTTTCACTCTAAGATTAAAAACATCCGCAAGAGTTTGGTAGATAATAGCCCTGTAAATTTTGATGACAATATTAGCTTTAATATCACCTGAAACTGTGTCATTCTCTGAGTTTGATGTAATCTCTGAGGACAATGTAAGATCTGATATCTCCAACATGTCTTCAGCATCCTGTTTATCGGACTCTCAACCTACTTGGTTCCTAAAGAAGTATGCATCGGCTAATGTTTCTTCTCTAACTAAAATTGTAAATACGTCTTTGCGAGCTGGTATATTTCCCACAGATGTCCACAATTATTATTATGTAATTACTCCAATCCTCAAGAAGCCCTCTCTCAACAAGGAAGAGCTGAAGAACTATAGGCCTGTTAGCAATCTAAGTAATGTTGCAAAGATTATTGAGAAGTTGGCAGCAGTTCAATTCACTGATCATCTAGCAAGTAATGGTTTGAATGATGAAATGCAATCAGCATACAAGACAAACTTTAGCACAGAAACAGCCCTTTTGAGGCTTCAGGACTTTGTTTTATCTGCTTTTGATTAACGACGTGGGGTTTTTCTTGTTCTTCTTGATTTAAGTGCTGCATTTGATAATGTCGATCATGAACTCTTACTTGATAGACTTGAATCTAAATTATGTGTATAGGACACTGTGCTAAAGTGGATGAGATCTTATTTGTCAGGATGGTCATCCCAAGTTGTAATTGAGGGCCATCAATCTGAATCTCTACCATTACAATTTGGTGTCCCTCAGGGGTCGGTGCTTGGTCCCATCTTGTTTACAAAATTATATTACACCAATTTCAGATATAATTAAATGTTATAACCTTCATTATACTGTATATGCTGATGATATCCAACTCTTTACTCATTTTGATAATGTTAATCATAATAATGTCTTGTCAAATATTGCTGCCTGTATTAATGAAATAAGAACATGGATGTCTGCCAACTTTCTAATTCTCAATGTCCAAAAGACTGATTTCATTGCCTTCACACGTACTCCATTATCCACAACTAATCTTACTCTAAAAGTAGGTAATGATGTCATTCCATTGTCACGCAGTGTAGTCAATCTTGGTGTTACTCGAGATTCATCCTTTTCTTTGACCAACCATATTAGCAATGTAGTACGCACATGCAATTATCATATAAGAAACATGTGGCGAATAAGACGTTTTATAGATCAGAAGACATGTCATCATGCTGTTCAAGCTCTGATAATTTCTAGACTCGATTACTGTAATGGTCTGTTTTCTCTCTTGTCTGCCAAAGATGTAAAGTACCTACAAGGTGTCCAAAATCAGGCAGCCAGACTTATTTTTAAGTTAGGACGGCGAGCACAAACTTCTTCTTATTTAAGACAATTACACTGGCTGCCTATTGCTCGTAGAATTGATTTCAAACTTTGTCTATATGTCCATAAATTTTTCACCAATCAAACTCCATCTTATTTCAACAACAATCTATCAGTCTACACACCCAGACGCACACTCCGATCATCAGATGACAAGACCCAATTATTAAAACCAAGATTCCTCTTCACACTCGTCGGCAAACGCTTTGGAATAGCAGCACCCAATATTTGAAATAACATACCAAAAAGCATTCGTGAAATTGCCAATACCCCTACGTTTAAGAAGCACCTGAAGTCATATTTCTTTAATGCATGATTTACTTTGTTTGTATGGTTTATGATTATGTTGTATTATTATTGTATTCATCATTTAAGTTCCCCCTCATCTCATCATTGCATCAATTGTTGCATAAAATTTCAAATTTACACCATGTCACAATCTCTTCTTCTTTTTTTCATTTGCAGGTGTCACTATTTAACAGAAATTCATATAACACTGTTGCATTTTATTAAATTACTAGAAATAGGGAATGACTTGCATTCAGTCAAATCAAATCATAATCTAATGAAACCACATGATAAATATAAAAGCTCATTAGAATTGACAGGTGGCAGCAGTGGGATATAAACCAATGCCATCAAAATGACTAGTGTCAGCAGTGGGATATAAAACAATGTAATCAAAATGACTGGTAGCAGCAGTGGGATATGAATCAGTGCCATCAAAATGACTGGTGGCAGCAGTAGGATGTAAACCAATGTCATCAAAATGACTGATGACAGCATTGGGATATGAACCCCTGCCATCAAAATGACTGGTGGCAGCTGCGGGATATGAACCAATGCCATCAAAATGACTGATGGCAGCAGGGGATATAAACCAATGTCATCAAAATGACTGGTGGCAGCAGAGAGACATGAACCCATGCCATCAAAATGACTGGTGGCAGCAGTAGGATATGAATCAATGCCATAAAAAAAAATGACTGGTGGCAGCAGTGGGATATGATCCAATGCCATCAAATTGACTGGTGGCAGCAGTGGGATATGATCCAATGCCATAAAAAAATGACTGGTGGCAGCAGTGGGATATGATCCAATGCCATAAAAAAATGACTGGTGGCAGCAGTGGGATATGAACCCATACCATCAAAATGACGGTTGGCAGCAGTGGGATATGAACCAACGTCATCAAAATTACTGGTGGCAGAGAGAAGATATGAAACAATGCCATCAAAATGACTGGTGGCAGCAGTGGGATATTGACCAATGCCATCAAAATTACTGATGGCAGTAATGGGATATTAACCAATGTCATCAAAATGACTGGTGGTAGCAGTGGGATATGAACCAATGCCATCAAAATGACTGGTGGCAGCAGTGGGATGTGAAACAATGCCATCAAAATAACTGATGGCCGCAGCGGGATAAAAAAATCCATAAGAATCCAAGGTATAAAATTTACAAAACTACTGAGCTACTAAGTCATGAAATATATTCTATTCTAACATATTGCTCCTGGCAGCTTTCCCATATATATATATATATATATATATTTATATACAAATCCACAAAACAAATACTCAAATTAAAAGAACTTACTTATTCTTGGTATCTGTGAGTTGTTTGATGACTTGACAATAAACCTCATCCTTCAGAGGCTCGGCCTTCAATGCTGGCTCAAAGATCCTGTCCGTTAGATCATTGCCATGTCGGGTAACCCTCTTGCCTGGAAAATCTCCCATATATCTCAAAATAGGTGCACAGAAGTCAAGGATATATTATGCTACTGAAAAAAATGCAATTACGATACCTAAATGCGGAGAGTATTTATGTTTCAGTGAAAAACTAGAATAGGATATATTTAACGGCTAATTGCTGTAAGTTAAATAATGATTTATTTCATATACCAACAACTAGATATGACATGTTAGGTCTTACCGTTATATAGAGTACATAGAATTGTGAGACTTGAACTCTAGATAAAATCTCACAGGAACAGGGGAGCATTTCATAAACATTTGTTATACAACAAGTTGTCAGATCTGACAACTTTCCTAGATTTTGATTGAGAGGCACTGTTATCAAGGAAACTGTCGGATAAATCAGGACTTGTTAGATAGAATGCTGACAAGTCCTTACATGAAATGCTCCCCAGGGATACCAGTCAGTTTTACAATTGGGCCTGAAAAGAAGCTGGATCATGGCAAAGACCCATAATTACTGTACAATATAAAAATGAAAGGCTTGCAGTTGTGATTGCCTGAAATCACACAAAAAGCCTGGAGACTAGCATCTCTGCAAGAGCTCTTTCTGCAGTTACTGAATATAGTTTATAGGTAAAGGATATCTTCAAATATTCTGCAGGCCTCCATGGAAAGTTCAGAGTTCTGAAGAAGTTTCTTGAGGAGAGGTTGTCTCATGGGCTCCTTAGCATGGTTCCATATGGTCTCTTTGGTGCGCCGCATGGCCTTTCCTATGGTGCGCTTGGGAGGTGGTCTGAAAAGACGATCCAATGACAGCAATAGTTTTCTTGTTTCCATATTTGCTACCCTTGTTGTATCTTGGTAGATCTCTCATTGTCTATTTATCTTTAATTGTCTTTTACTTAAAGATTATGACACAGTCTGCGATTGGAACATTCTTCTTTATCTTCCGTCTCTAACTCTTTCCTTTAATTTTTTGTCTCTTAATTTCAAAGTCGGAATCTATTTTTTTCCATTTTTCATTGATACAACTCAAATATCCACATAACTGATTTTGTGTGTGATACTTCGCATAAAATCCTTTTTATTATCATTTTCCATCTTTGTTCAAGAGATGTTTTAGCTCTCTTCAAATTCTAAAATTCAATTTAATCAAAGTGCTAAATTATGAGGCCACATTGCACAATATGTGACATCTTAAATGTCTGGTTGGGACAACTTCCTCAGAATGAGAAATGGGCAGTCGGTAAATAGCAGAAACAATAGAAAACTACCTGAAGTGATCGATGGAGAATTCTTCCAGCGTATGTTGTTTGTTTGGTATATCCTGATTCATGGCAATATCGGCTGGTCCAATCGTACGGTCATGATCTGTGGGGTGCTTTGTGAACAAAGCCTGTAATGATAACAATTACAGAAGAGAGAGAAATTTAAAACAATTCTCAAAATGAAGGGAAAGATCATATCAACAAATATGTTGATATTGCCTAAATCGTAAACCTAGCCCCTTTTATTGTAAATTACATAATATTTAGCACAATCATCATCATTATCATCATGATTTCATTGTCCTCATTCCAATCATTACTATTACCATCATTACCACTTCAACCACGAACACCAATATCATTTAAAACACTACCACTACTACCACTAGCATAGCACCAATCACTTGCCATTTCGTAGCAGTTCGGTCATTTATCTCTTTGACAGCCGTTTTGTTGTTAATTGGTCTTTTGAAAAGCAACTAGAAAACAGGGAACTTTGTTCATTTTGCACTTGCATTGTTCACTGTGACTACAACATCAAGTTCCACCATTACAACTACTACCATCATTAATAAACATGACCCTCTGATTACAAGGTGAGAGTCACAAAAGCTAAACCACAACGCTTCCATGCTTCAATTACAATTAATCTTCTGTTGACTTACCACGACCTCGTTGGGTGGTTTTGTCTTAGTTGGGAGAACATAGACGCATTCAGCCGGGAAGTCTCCTTTCTGTCCAGTGCTGTCGTTCTGACCGTAGCACCAGCCTTGGTTCATCCCCTGGTCACCGTTCTCCTGCTCAAGGATTATCAGATCTCCACGCTTGAAGTTCAGGTATGATGACCCTTGACCTGATCAGGATGACAGTCAGAAACAGGATATTATTAACAAGTGGAATGCCTCTGGCAGTCTCACCTGCATCATGCGATTCAATTTAGCAGCAGTGCTGACTTTTAAAACTACTATAAAATAATTATTCACAAAATATTATTCATATGATACAATACTACGTTCATTGATATTTGACCTTGATCATGTGACCTAAAACTTGTCAGTGATACTTGATTACCCCTATATCCACATTTTATACGCTATATCTATTGACTTTGAAAGTTATGACCGCAATCTAGTAATTACCTCTAAAATGGCCAAAGTTCAATGACCATAAATGACCTTTGACTTTCGTCATGTGACCTGAAACTCGCATGAGATGCTCAGTGATACTTGATGACTCTTATGTCCAAGTTTTATGAACTAGACCAATATACTTACAGAGTTATGATGGTAATTCAACAAATACCCCCATTATGGCCAAAGTTCACTGACCTCTGGCGTTGGTCATGTGACCTGAAATTCGCACAGGATGTTCAGTGATACTTGATTACTATTATGTCCAAGTTTCATGAATCAGATCCATAAACTTTCAAAGTTATGATCATGGTAATTCAACAGATACCCCCAACATGGCCAAAGTTCATTGACCCTAAATGACCTTTGACCTTGGTCATGTGACGTAAAACTCAAGCAGGATGTTCAGTAATACTTGATTAACCTTATGTCTAAGGTTCATGAACTAGGTCCATATATTTTCTAAGTTATGATGACATTTTAAAAACTTAACCTTAGGTTAAGATTTGGTGTTGATTCTCCCAACATGGTCTAAGTTCATTGACCCTAAATGACCTTTGACCTTGGTCATGTGGCCTGAAACTAAGGCAGGATGTTAAGTAATACTTGATTAACCTTATGGCCAATTTTCATGAACTAGGTCCATATACTTTCTAAGTTATGCTGTCATTTCAAAAACTTAACCTTCGGTTAAGATTTGGTGTTGACGCCGCCATCGGAAAAGCGGCACCTATAGTCTCACTCTGAGACAAAAATGCTTTGAAAAGAACATAGTTTTACAAGCTAGCCATTTTTTTTCAAATGGAGGGAGGGGGTGGGTGTAAGTCTATTACAGTGTAGCAAGCATACCATCCTTGACAATTCCTTTAATTGTCAAGAATAGTAATGTGCAATCCCAAAATACAGGCTTCTGATTGGTTGGAAATGAAGTGGCGTTTGATTTGTACGGTTTCACTGATTTGAAAATCTTTCTGCATCGGGTTCCTGAATGAGGAAAGAAGTTTTTGACCGCAGTCCTATATCACAAGTTTTTGGAGCATCACATGTATGTACAATCAATCTTTCCAAATCAGCTGTATGATCAGTCCTTATATTAGGAAAGAAACTTTCTGTTAGGGACCCATTCCACAAATCTGATCAACTGATCATGTGATTGATTTTTAGGATTGATTGTACACAGTGGTCCATTGCAATCAATCATGAAAATTTATTCTATGACCAATTAATAAGCTTTGTGTAACATGGCCTAGGCTGACATGAACAGGGCCCAGTCTTACAAAGAGTTGCGATTGATCCAATTAACCCCAACTATGGAAAGCCAAAAACTCCAACTTCAAAAATGCATGTCTGTTAAAAAAAATTTCTAGAAATGATGAATACTCATACATTCATTGTTTTCCCAACAATTCAGTGTGCTTTCACTTTGTTTAAAAATGACTTGGTGCCACTTTCGTGTTGGAAAAATCATGACAAAGATGGATTTCCATATGGTTGAGGTTAATCAGGGCTCCGTAACACAAAGATTAGCGATCAATCGCTAAATGAACTGACCAATCACTATCAATGTTACATGTGCATTTGGTTTCAAATACTGACCAGGAACCAATCAGTGCGATTCTTTCATATTTGCAATTCATCCCAAACCTTTGTGTTACGGAGCCCAGATCCATCACAATTCTTTGTAAGACGGAACCCAGGTGTGACTCACTGTGCTGTGGACAGTCCTCGAGCGCTACCACGTATCTGGATCTCTTCTTGAGTCCATCCAGGAAGTAGACGATGAGATCCCTGATGTCTTCGGCGTTGGAGGACGTGAAGGTGAACTCTTCCCCCTTGACGGTCAGCAGGGTGAAACTCTGACCATGGAGCTTACCCGTCCTGGTAGGGACAAAGAAATATACTGGATTGTGAACTACTGTCCTACTTTGACAAAAGGAAGGAACAAAAGTGTAATTGCCTATTCAAGAGCAAAATGTGGTCATGATTTACATGAACACTTACAGCTGGGTGAAGCTCGACCACGAAGCTTACCCCGTCCTGGGAGCTGTAACACAAAGGTTTGCGATGGATTGGTTCCCGGCCAGTATTTTAAACAGAGTGCGCATGAAACGATGATCTTGATTGGTCATTGGTATTTAGCGATTGATTGCAAACCTTTGAGTTACGGAGCCCTGGTGGGAACGAAAAAACATTACTAGATGATGGAGGTAATCTGTAGCATGGTGGCCCAGTGCATTAATCTTCAGACTTTTAAACAGACTTTTAAACAGAGGGTTCAAATCTCAGCCACACTTTATTTCCTTCAAACTGAAATTTAAACACATTTATGCTGCACTTGGCCCAGGTGAGGTAAACGGTTACCCGGTAAGATCAATTCCTTGAATGTACTGAGTGATACTGATTAAGTGGTAGCTCGAGCGATAGCTGGGGTAATAATATTTGCGCTTTGTATCCTCTGGCAAAAAAAAAAACACAATACAAATCCAGCTATAATTCCCACGTTTTCTAATTTGTATCATTATCAATTATAAGTTGCAATTTATTTCATAAAACAAGGTCCAGAGAGGAGAGAAGATGGTTACCTGCTGCTTGAAACCTGGGTGATCTCTGGGAAGGAGAGCTCCAGGAGCACCTGCTCTAGGTCATCCACCACATACACTCCTGTCCAGTTCACAGCAATGATCACCTCGTTCTTAGGGAGGCTTGGACCGGAGAACTTGAAGGCCTCGTAGAATCGCGAGAAAAGAAGTGGCCACCGGAGCTGGGCGTATCGCACAACGTCCTCCTTGACTCGTACCGGGTTCTCACGATCCTTGACGTAGTAGCTCTAGAAGAGAAATATTTCAAAGATACGTATAGATGAAAATGACATGAACAACAGGAAGAGTAAGATTCAAACTCCATTGTATGATATGGAGTAAGTGTATCTATTCATGGAGGGGAAAACTTGCAGTTGCGTGGCAAATGCCAAGAAAAGAGGGAAACATTTCAAAGTATTCAAAGAACTATACCTGAAAACTACATGTAAGTGAAAACACTTAAATTCCATAATATGTAGGTATATAGTAAAAGTTTGTCTGTTAATAGAGGGTAGGTAGTTCATGGTAGTGTGGCAAATGCAATTGCAAAACGGAAATATTTCAAAGCATTCAGAGAACCATAGATGAAAACCAGATGAAAATCTGGAAGAAAAATTCCAATTCCATAATATATATGTATAAGCATATCTGTCCATGAAGGAGAAAAGTGGCAGTAGTTTGGTTAATGCCAAAGCAAAGACAACTGCAATTACCTACATCTTTCTTTCATTAAACTAATGGAGTAGAGAGCGAATGACATGTGGTTGATAATACATGTTCTATAGACATAACGAGTCCATGTAAGCCATTTTACCCAAGTGTTCAGAGTTTTGTTTTCCTAGAATATCCTTACAAAGAATTGACCACCTTCAAAGTAATGGCAGTAGACTTTCCAACATTTGTGTCTATAAAATGCAATTATTGTTTTCAAAACTAGGGGAAAATACATTTCAAACGGATTGTGTAGTAAAATGGTCAATTGTCATATTGACACTCCTTCAAATCAAATTCATAATAATTGTGAGATCTGTTTTAATAGGTTACAGGTGAAGGGTTAAGTTCAAAGAACTTTTTCCTAGATCACTTCCGAGGTCAAAATTCACTTACACTAGTGTGTTGTCTACTGATCATCTGTGCCCATCTCTCAGCCGTTCTTGCTCCTGTCATAGCGTTATCAGGAATGTAGGATGGGACGAGCTTTAGAAGACGATCGTAGGACATATCACTCTTGTATTCCACATAGTATTGCTGAGCAGCAATGGCTGCTAAATCTTCATCCTACGGTAGGGAGGGAGCAAACAATGAGCATCAATGACTGAAGTAATTAGCGAGAATAAAAAACAGTAATTATCAGCATGATATAAAAATATATAAGATCAACTTTATAAGAGCACGAAAGAAAAAAACTTGATAACATTAGTAATAGTATTGGCCATGTCACTTGTCACCAACCTACAAGTAATTGCAATTACTATTATCAACATCATCACCATTATCATCATCATCGTGGTCATCGTCATCACCACCACCATCATCATGTTCACCATCATCATCGTCATCATCATATTTATCATCGTCATCACCACCACCACCACCATCATCATCCTCATCATCTTCATCATCATCATCATCATCATCATCATCATCTTCATCATCATCATCATCATCATCATCATCATCATCATCATCACCATCATCATCATCATGAGACCTGCCAACCTCTGGGAATGGAAAATTGTATTCTGTGATAAAAAAAAAGTGTATTTCATAATAAAATGCGTGGCGCACTCGCTCAAGCTGCATGCAAGCTAAAATGCGCACTGCTCTTGCAGATGAAAAACAAAAACATTGAAACATGTGTATATCTCACCCTGGTTTTAACAAAATGATTGAAAAAAAAAAAAGTTACCTGAAATTACTTTTATCTAATAACCATATTTGTCTAAGTTTTATGAAATAGAGATAGAGACATATAGCGATCATTTTTTTTCAATAATTGACAATTTTGTAAAAAAATATATAACAAAAAAAATCTACTGCCGTAATTTGGTTGCAAAAACGTACTAAATACGCCAAAAACATACTGGTTGGCAGGTCTGCATCTTCATCATCATCATCATCACCATCATCACCATCATCATGATCACCATCATGATCACAATCATCATCACCATTGTCATTATTGTCACCATCATCATCACCATCATCATCCTCCTCGTCATCATCAACATCCCCATCTCCACCAATGCCTTCCACATTCACTCATACCTTATCACACCGGTATTCTCCAAATTTGACACCTCTGACGATCTGTTGGTAGATCAGGTTGGTTCCGACGGGGTCAGCAGTAGGGTCGTGCCACGGGGCGAAGATCTCCTTCCTGAAGAACAACCTCCAGGGAGCGTTCCTCTCCTGCGCTCCTTTCTCTTTGGCGTACTGTTCGCACTGTGAGATGGCATCCATGACATGGTCTCCACCGCTTCCTAAGGATGACACCTGAAAGTGGTATCGAAAGAAACGATTCACAAGAGACACTAGATGAATATCAGGTGGGTGTTTCGTAAAGCTGTTCATAAGTTAAGAGCGACTGGTGATCCTTTCTTACGCGCTAAACCATCGCCTATGGTGTATACCATTTACCAAAAAAAAAGGATCACCAGTCGTTCTTATCTTAAGAACAACTTTATGAAACACCCACCTGGAATGTAGTCAAGGCCCGTACTTCCGAGTTACAAGGCCGCAGGAGAAAGCCTTCTACCACAAACTTTGTACACGTGAAAAGGACAAGGCCGGCAAAATCTGGCCTCGAGACCAGTCTTGACTATATCCCTGATGAATATGAACACCACCCAAGGGAAGAAAAGAGGAGTGGTCTTCTACCACTGACCACTTTCCATTTTGGATAGTTCCTAATGTAGAACATATCGGCATGTTTTCCTTCAGCAAGAAATTCATCATCACTGCACTGCACTTGATCCAGGGGAAGTGATGGGTGCCTGATACGATTAAGTCCTTGAATACCCTAGTGCAGCTAATATAGTGGTAGCTCCAGCTAGTAAAGCTAAGGTAATAAATGTTGTGTATCCTCTATGAAAAGAGTGTTTTATATAAATCCAGCTATATCTATTATAATTTTCAAATGAATTGAATAGAGGCCTTATTAATATCTAGTTAGTACACTAGCCCTATTTTAACAGGGCATTTTCAGATAATATTTTTCAAAGGGGATCAGTATGACCCTCCCCCCATGTCTCCTGATATATGAAATATCATGTCTCAAACATGAAATGCCTGATTGCATAAATTGCACTCAGACAGCTGCAAGTTTTTCTGCCAAAAACAAAAACCTTTGAGTAATTTACTTCACAAATTATCCAAAATAGAGCATATACAGTGCTGCTAAGAAGTAAGTGAACCCCACCAGAAAATGCACATATTTAAAAGTGTTCAAATTCTGCCATCTTTTGGATATTTAATTGTGAAGTCAGGTGATATAATATTATATTCAATATAGTTTGTTTCTTTGGGCTCTCCAGACATGAAGGAGTGCATTTTCTGGTGGGGTTCACTAACTCTTCAGCACCACTGTATATTGCTACAAAGAACAATGTAAAGCATAGTACCTTCTCAAAGAGGGCAATGTAGAGTGAGAAACCAAACTGGTCTTTGAGACCGATCTTCTGGGCTAGGAGCTGACACAGCTCCCTGGCAGTGGTAGCAGAATCAGCGAGAAGGGTACGGGTCGTTCCATCCATGAAGGTAATGGGCAGCATCAGAGGGTTCTTGGTCTTGGTAGCCTGGAGAAGAATATGATGGATGGTTGATTATTAGTGAGTATATAGGCATTAATTGCACAATGGAGAGATAAAACGAGAACAAGTCTTGTAAAGGGTTGCGACTGAGTTACAGACAGTTGCAGAGCGTTGCAATAGATTTAAATGAAAGTCAAATTGTGATTGACATAAAATTCCTCTCTCTTAATTTCACCGATTAGATCAATCACAATCATAAATTGGATGAGAGACCATCACAACTTATTGTAAGATAGGCCCCTGGATACACTTTTCAGCAAGTCTCTGTGACAATTTGGCGGCTCTGCCTATATGCAGATGACATTTAGTGTCAAAAGAAACATTTACAAAAATTTCCAGAAAAAGTTTGCAGAAAATCAACATTTTCTGGCAAATCTAACATGAACTTAGGTAGTTTGCAATGATTTTTACCAAAGATGCTTCTTATAGCAGCTAAAAATGGCAAAATATCAAATTACATTGAAATATCTCACATGAACTCGTACGATTGCAAAGATTCCATCTTAAACATGTATCGCATATGGACAACAACAGTTTGCAACATTGGACTTATGCCATACCTGAAGTTCCAGCCAGCTTGGCGGTTGACTCCTCGTTCCATTGGCTAGTGTTCTCCTTAGTCTCTCTTCACAGTAAGCTGCATAGCCAGGCGGACCTTCGGTCATGATGAAACACCTCAGATACTTCACAAACTATAGGAAATAAACAAAGAATAAGAAAAGCATAGTATAAGAAAACAAAATCATAAGACTCAGAGGGGTTGACTCAAATACAGATATCCTTATGCAAGTCAAACCATTATATGTTGCATACTCAGACGAACCCTATATCAGATTGAAACATTCGGGTACTTCACAAACTATAGGAGAAACAAAAAGGCATAAGAAAAGAAAAGCTGGGACAGATTGACTCAATACAGATAACATTATGTAAGTCAAACTGTTATATGTTGCATACTCGGAAGAACCCTATATCATATTGAAACATTCTGGTACTTCACAAATAATAGCATAAACAAAGCATAAGAAAAGAAAGTTTAACATTATTTAAGTCAAACCGTAATATCTTACATACTTATGGGGACAGTCTATCAAGATGGAAAACCCAAGGTACTTCACAAACAAGGTGGAAAGCAAATACATAAGAAAAGAAAAGCATAAGACTAGGAAAGAAAAAAAAAAGCATAAGACCAAGATAGGTTGACTCAAATACAAATATCACTACGCTAGTCTAACTGGTATATCTTGCATACTGGGGTGGGCAATCTTCTATCTGGATAAACTGTCTTAGGCTCTTTACATACAATGGAAAAACAACAAAGCAATAAAGAAAAGAAAAGCATAAGACAAGGACAGGTTGAATCTATACAGATGAGCATATACAAGTCAAACTGGTATGCCACAGAGTCAAGGGGGGGGGGAACTGTTAGGATGAATGAATGAAATCTGAATCTGTATCTGTATCTCAATCTATCTAAATCTAATCTAATCTAATCTAATCATATCTGTAGTGATGTACCCCGAGTCCAAGATCCAATTATATTACACAATAAGGAAAAGAAAATAAATTCTTCTTGAAAATATATAAATCAATAATGAGAAATGGAATAATCAAGGGCCTTACTTACCCTGTCGGTAGGTGCAAAGCATCCGACGCATAGAGAGAGGAGGATCCAACCTCGAGGTAGACTGGTCTGAGAAGGATTGTTAGTCAGCTGTTTACAGATCATACAATAGATCTCATCCCTGTAATCAAAAATACAAACAAGATGGTTAACCCACTGCTTACTGAGACATGGTAATTCACGGGCAACATTAGCAAGCATTCGGTAGGCAATGGATTGATAGAGGGAACAGACGGAAAACTGGTTACAAAAGTGATGTTAAAAGCTTTAGAAATAATGGCATTTGATAGACTTACGACTAAGAGCAAATTTGTATTAATAAACATGCATATCTATGCTTGATTGATAATCCATGTTACCCTGATTAATGTAAATATATCACTTCCATTCATAATATCATAACATTCATAGTAACATCACGAACATGTGAGAAAAAAAAAGAGAGAGGGTCATTAACTTAGGAAGATGTTCATCTATTATGTTTCAGACATGCTACTAGCTAGTTTGATAAGCAGCCAGGCACACCCAATGGGTACAGATGCACGCAGTGGCGTGAGCTGGCAGGGGCAGTGCACGTCTTGAGCGTGATGTGCATATGGAGGGTCGGAAGAATGATCAGTTTAACTTTTCCCTGCAGAGAAAATGAGCTATTCATGATGTCAGCCAGGGAAAAAAACTATTTCACAGCATTTTCTCTTCTTGCGTTCATCGTAAATGTAAAAATTTGAAGACAAGGTATATGAATAAGGGAGGCGCGATAGCTCAGTCGGTAGAGCGGGGGATTTGTATTCCGGTGACTCGGGTTCGATTCCCACTTGGTGCGCTAGTGCCCTTTGGTAAGGCATTAATCCTCATTACCAGGTCCTTCGGAGAGGACCTTAAGCCGTCGGTCCTCTGGTTGCTTGCTTACAAGCATTCATGCTTTCTTAGCAATCAGGTAAAAAAAATCCCCACCAATATAACATTACATACCTGAGCTCTGGGCGGAGAAGTCCATGGCCGGTGATAAAATGAAGCTTCTCCAGGTTAGAGGTCGGTCTATCAATCAACATGCTATTCCCGACGTCACCTTCGTTGCCGTCCTGTATCCTCTGAGCCATCTCCTGACTGATCTTAGACTTCTTCCTGAGCGTCATGGAAACCAGCTTGCGTCTCATCGTGTTCTTGTTGCGACCACCGATGCCAGAGTTGGGCGCATCGGTAGGCTGCACAGTGCAAAGACAAGGAAGAAAACTGTTATCATTTGTCAAGAGATGCTGTCATGGTAGTTGCTATATTGGATCTTTCCAAGTGATCAAAACATGGATTGTAGACCTCTATTCAAATGTTTATAGGTCACTTAAATAACAATTTCCTCAGCATCATGAAAAATCTAAAATGCTTGGTAGCCTCTATCTGTATAATTAGGGGAATGATTTAACAAGAGATAAATGCATACATAGCTCAATAAACAAGACTATATTCTGGGAATATATAAAGAAAAATACTTAATAAAGACGTTTTATATCATGTATCTCAGAATTTCAATAATAAAGAGGAGCACTCAGGATTTTTAAAAAGTAAGCCAACTGTAAAACAGAAGAAAGGAAGGAAGGGAGGGATGGGAAATGAAGAATAATGAAAGACCAAAGAAAAGAAGAATAAAAAGATGAAGAGAAAACAAAAATAGGACGAGATCTGGGTGGTGAAATTGAGAAAGGGAGAAGGATAATAAGTAGATGAAGAAGGGAGGAAAAAAGTGGAGGAGGAGGAGGAAGAGAGGAGGAGGAGGAAGAGAGGAGGAGGAGGAAGAGAGGAGAAATGGGTGAAGAAGGTAATAACTTACAATCATATCATCTCCAATCATCATCTGCTCAGCTGTAGCTTTTCCCTTTGATCTTCCTAATGTATTGTAGATCTTAGTCATCACTGACTTTCCATCCTGAAGAAGAAGAAGAAAAAAAAAACACTTGGTGCAATACACCTGAATATTCTACTGCATACTCCACTCTACTCACTCTAGATTGATCAAGTGTTTTATCATGATGAAGAAGAAAAAAAAGCGGTAAATTACTGACAAATCTTGATAAACAGACAACTTTCACAATAGCCTCAAGCTCTCTTGCCTTAAGTGTCTTACAGAATTCTTACTAATTGTATGTAAAGCTATGGAACACCTAATTTTTCATGATAATTAATTTCTCCATCTTGCCTTGACCTAACATTAGTTACAAGTATACTGATGACGCAAATTAAATTTCTGAAAGTTTCAATCAAGAGTGATACATTTTCATTTTTCCTGTAAGCTTTAAAATTAAGAATAGAGCAGTTAATTTTAGAAAAAAAAGCTTCATATAATCATTAACTTGTAGGCAATTGAATTATGTGTCTCATAATCAGAATACAAAGGATATCAGGTTTGCAAAATCAAACTTAAAAACTGCTTTATCAAACACCTCCATGCTGTTTTAAGCATGAAGTTACGTACAACAGGAACATGATCTTAGGTGCTAAGTCGGCTTCATAGTGATATATCAATCAGGACAAGAACAGGGGAGCATTTCATGAACATTTTTTTCTGACAAGTTGTCAGATCTGAAAACTTTTCTTGGTTCTGATTGGCTTAGAAGCACTGTTACTATGGAAACTAATCTAAAACAGGTCTTGTTGGATAAAAGACAAGTCCTTTCATGAAATGCTCCCCGGGTCGGCAGTCATGCGTAATGTCAGTCATAACATATGAACAGCGTTATGAAATATCCTTCAGAGAATGAGAGAGCAATGAGATATCATACCCTGTCAGCGATTGACGCAGATGCCTTTGGCTCTGGAAGATCTCCCATAAACCTCAGGATCATAATCCAAACAGCTAATGCAGCCTGGGAAATACAAAGATAATTTGACAGAAAATACAGATCATAATATGAATAAGCTAAGGATCAAGGTATGCATGGGGTGTACAATTATTATCATGAATATATTCAGCATTGAGTTGAGGGGCAAGGGGTCATGTTATACGTATACTTAGATCCTGCAGACATTCTTTACACCCAAGATTATCTAACCTTGTTCACTTCTGCCACTCCCATAGTCTTTATTCAGGGACCAGCACTTTCAAGTGGGCAACGGATTCATTTGTGACGCTATAAAAGGCGCGGCAATGTCCACATTGCCTGATGAAGACTAGCAGATGCAGTCGAAACGTCGCAATGACAGTTTGCTTTATCGTGAGACAACTCCTTTAGCGAATTCTACTACCACGATGATCAACATCTTCAATATTAGATTCATTATATGACAAAACTGCATGGTGTAAATCTAAATTCATGAACTCACACGTACGTACACTTCAGTCATACCTTAGATTTCAATATAAGACCATTGTCAAGCACATGCCTAGGAAAAATTAAGTTTAATTATTTTTTCAGTATCAATCTTTATTTTGAATTTCAACAATACATTAACATTAGTAATTACATAAACCTATAAGACAGCAAAAGCAGCACATAGAACATGATCATCAATACACATCTTTACGTAATTGAAAAATAAGAAGAAAGTAGTGAATTTAAGCTAAATGGCATGAAAATTGGGAAAAGTTTGGCAAAATGAAAGCCAATCTTGAGACTTGGAGGTTTTATGGTGATTCAGTACTAATTATTTGCTTTGATCAGCAATATTATGTAAAAACAAACAAACATAAATCGAACAGGGTTCAACTTAAAATGGAAAAAAAAAAAAAAAAACAGTGAAAAATGTTTGCATTTCTTGTGGGATTAGTAGATTTCAATAAAAATCCCACGAACACTTGTAGTAAAAGAAACCCCACCTGTCTGTCATTCTCATTCTTGAGGTCAAGCAAGGGCTCATGGATAGGTTTGCGTATGTGGTACTGGGTGTGGCCGGCTTCAAAGTACGTTGCAGCGAACTTCTCAAACCGATACTCTGAGATGTCTTCATCCGCATCCGGCACGTGAGGTTTCATGGCGTCAAAATCACCCGTACTGACCGCTCTCATGTGCGAAGCCTCCAGATCCTGAAGAGATTGGATTAAGTAAATCCAGGAATATTAAAATTAATCCAGTAATCTTTTTACTGAAATAGGTAAAAATTGTGAAATAGAAACTTACAATTCTCTGTGGTCACTGCATTTCACGAACTGCTGATTTGATTAAGTATTGAATGGAAGGAGAATTTTAGTTTCAATTAAGGGGAGTGGTAAAAATGTGAAAGCTTAATGAGTAAATATCTTATTGAATTCTATTTATTGGATAAATCTTTTTTTTTCTAATACTGTTTTAGATTATTTCTATAAATTCACTGAGAGTAGTACAGAGAGTTGGATGCATTAGTCAGCTTTCAGGAAGCATGGAAAAGAAAGAAATAGAAAATTGAAAACTGAGTATTGAGTTGGTCTACTGTCATAACCTATGTGTGGATTTAGATACACTCCTCTTTTCACCAACACCTTCATATTTTGAGTCTTAGTACAGATAGCCCAATAGGCTTGAGGCCAGTAGAGAATGGATCATAATGATCACTATTTGTCACTGGGGGATACCATGAAAGGACTTGACCAATGTTTTATCTGACAAAGTCTGTTCTATCCCGGAGTTATCATAGCAACAGTCAGGTATTTGTGCTTCTATGTCAATCCAAATCAAGGTAAGTTGTCAAACAAACAAAAAAATAACATGATGGTCATATGATTTCTACTGAAGAACATCAACACAAGGAAGCATACTAAAAAAATTGTAGTTCTTGGAAAAATATTGCAGTATGAATGTAATAGACATTTTTATAAATTATTATATATCATAGACTATCAAGGTGTTGCACCATGGATAAGGATGCGGGCATGTAATGAGGTAGTTTAGGCCATGAGATGGCGCTGTTCAAGATTGCTGTGGCATAGTGCCTTTAATTTCCCAAGCTTAATTTCATGACTCTACCTATAGCTTTACCTCGAATCCTTTTGGACCTTGTCCTTCCTCATCATTCCCTTCGATGTTGCCGAAGAGCTCGTCCACCACCTCCACGTCCGTCCGAGGTTGATTGCGACGGAGTTCGGCCTTCTCGATGGCAGCGACCTTCTCCATCCTCTCTCGCTTCTCCTGTTCTTCTTGTTCTCTTTCCAATCTCTCCTGCTCTAGGAGAAGAGCCTGGAAACAAAAAACAAAATTATTTGAAGAGTTTGGTTGCAAAAGGGTTACGTTAGATCAACTTTGGACCATTCCGAGAAATATCATGTTTTTTATTCTCATATTGCAATATTCTTCTGAGAAACTAAATTGTTATGATGTACTACCCTGTCGTGTGAACATAAAATTGGGTATAAAAGAAATCTACCTGTCTTCAATTTTTAAAATATTTTTTTTCAAAAAATTACCAGTGTGGATCTAACCCCTTTTGCAAGCAGACTGAAATGGATCCAATCAATTTTGAATAAAAAAGTGATTTTTCTTTCCAACTTTTACTCACATTATTTTTCTTTGTCATTTTTGTTCAGTTTTTAATGGGAAATTCAACTTTTCTTTGGTATCAAAGTCTAAAAGTCTATACATTGAGACCAAAAAAAAAATCAAATTTGATGAAAAATGGTTCTAACCCCTTTTTCAATTGAGCTCTTCATTTATTCATAATAAATTATCATTCAGCTAGGGGCTAGGCATGTATTCTATTCATATTCATAGTAAAATTAATCAATCCAAAGTCTAGAGTATGCAAATGCTTGGATGATTTAGAAGTTTATTTTGGGGGGAATCATGCCATGGTCATCGGCATAGAAGAGTTATATTACTAAATAGGTTCATTATTGCGGAATGAAATAATCGCTAGAGGGTATTCATTTGTCTCGCAATCTACTATGGTCAACAAGGAAATTCGTGATCACTCTCGCAAAAAGCGTTCACTAGCTTTCTAGGAAATTCGTGATCGAAAATTATCTGATACGGTAGTCTACCGTATCAGATAATTTTCGTCACTTGATAAAGAGTTGCAGCGGCACTCGAAAGCTCGTGAACTTGTAAGCTAGTGAACACTTTTTGCGAGAGTGATCACGAATTTCCTAGAAAGCTAGTGAACGCTTTTTGCGAGAGTGATCACGAATTTCCTAGAAAGCTAGTGAACACTTTTTGCGAGAGTGATCACGAATTTCCTAGAAAGCTAGTGAACACTTTTTGCGAGAGTGATCACGAATTTCCTTGTTGACCATAGTAGATTGCGAGACAAATGAATACCCTCTAGCGATTAAGAGTTATATTGCACTGCGCTTTAGACGTGCACACAGCCGCGCATGGATATGACAGTTCAAGCCACTGTGCACATTTATTATTTGGTGCGCCTAGCGTGGGTTTGCATGCCAAGCAATCAGCATATCCGAAAAGTTTGATTAAATTTTTCCTTTGTTATCAATTTTTCTTTCTTTATTTTCCCTTATTCTATGTGATGAGGAGTGATACAGATGGAAGGACATTAAACAAATATGCAAAGACTCATTCTCGAAACGGGGCTAAAACTATTCACACTCGGGAACATCAATAGTACCACCCTCCCTCGGTACTATTGAAGTTCCTTCGATGTGGAATAGTTTTAGCCAGATCCTCGAGCCTCATGGTATATTTGTTTACAGGTTTACCTGAGCTCTTCTTTCAGCCTCTTGTTTAGCCTTCTTCGCTCCCAGCTTCCGTTTCAGCTTCTCCTCTTCCTCCTTCCGAACTCTCTCTGCTTCCAGACGACGACGGTGCTACACAATAACACGACATACAAAGAAGATTTTAAGGTGAATAACAATGATATCCCACATATAGGGAGCAGGCAATAATTATTACTGTATCACACCCATGGCAACTATATCACTCTGTTAAACCTGGCCTGAATAAAGTTATGTTAGACTTTGCACCAGCTTATAGGCTTATTTCAGCCGCCACTTATTTACATAGACACCTCATAATCCTATATTTATAGGGATAATATTCATCTTTCCTACATATCAATGAAACGTTTTATTGATAAACATGAGACTATAAACACAGACCTAGGGGCAATTCACATGGTTGCTTCACATTTCATACTTATATTTCAATAAAAAAATCAATAATGTTAACATTTTCATTGGTCATGAATCATGACATGGATATAAAGAATTTTTTAAATTTAATATTAATCAACATACTGGACAAAAAAGAAAGCACTACGGTAAAGACTAAACATAGGTCTAAATATATTCACAAAAATTCATCATGTGTATTGATGATAACATAAATATAGGCCTACATGTATTGAATGGTAAAAATTTGATCACAATAAGAAATAAGTACATGTACCTACACTTGTGTTTTTTACTGTTCTTATTACTGTTCTAATGTGCTTTATATATCTATCATTATTCTTTTATTTGTTTTTTTCCCTTTTTTTTGGGGGGGGGGAGATTAGAGATTCAAACATAAGATGCAACATGACACTAAGTGACTTACTGCTGTCATGTAGTTCAATTTTAAGTCATAAACATAAAAATCACGTGTTTTATGGAGGAAGGTGCTGTAAATTTTGTTTCATTTCAAGATAAGGATTTAATTACAAACTTAAAGATTAAATTCAAAACCATCAAAAATATTTAAAGGATAACAGATTAAGAATTAGAAAGTACATATATTTTGCGTTGTTGGTTTGAATTTAACCTCAACTCATTTATAAAAAAAAATTGACCAAAGACATATCACAACAATGGTGAAAAACAGCATACATGTATGGGCAATTCCATAGGTTGGTGGACATGAGCTCAGTGTGTCTTTGTACTGTATAGCCCATCTGAACTGTAACGTGAGTAACCACTTTATCTGCACCCCTTGTGAAAACCATGTGTTCTTTATTTTTTTAATTATATACAAATTCGTCTCCCTAATATACTTCTTTGAAATGGATATAATCAACTTTCATAAAAGCCTTGCATGAGGACACTTTTCACTTATGTCCACTTTTCATTTTATGCATGTCCAAATCATGTAACATGAGTAACCGACACATTTCAAAGATTTGCCAGGAGCATAATGAAATTTCCCAAGTTTTGTTTTTATACAAAGGATAGTCAGACTGCGTACTATGTTGTGATAAAGAGATGTTTAGTTCCTATCAATAATAATGGAGTTACAGCTCCAAGTATGAGTCAAGGTGTCTCCAAATGTAACGTGAGTAACCGTGGAATAGCCCATATACTCATTGTCGTTTGACTTAAATATAAATGCAGCAATACTTCAAATTCATTAGCAAATATACGAGAAAAGTATTAATTTTTCATTAACAATTTTTACAAGAATTAGAATTACACATGAAGGGGTGTAGTTCATTAGCAATTATAAAAAGGTGCTATTAATCCAAATCAAACGATGAACTGAAGAAATCAATAGTATGACCAAGCATTTATGTTCACTGAAAGGAAAGTTGCTATCACCTGGTACTAAATGACTAATTCTATTGACCAGTCATTGCTTTCAGGGTTTAAGAGGATGATTTAACCAAGAACAAGGATCCACATCACTATATAAAACAAATAATACACAGAATTTTGAACGGGCATTAGAATAACTACACACATGTTACCTTTAAAACAGTTCAAATGCCTACAGTGAAAAATCAGGCATGATAACTATTACAAAGGTACATGTACCTCGATTTTCAATAAAGGCTACTTCGTTATGAAGAGCTTTATACAACAGATTATTTGCATCATAAAAAGCGTCTGCAAAGTTATTGCGAAAATGCCCTAAGAGTGTCATCTAAAACCAAAAGGGCTTACCTCTGCCACTAATTTCTTGTATTTTCTCCGGGCTAATACCATTCTGAAACCAGCTTGAATCTTGAGGATGCTGCTACGATATTTCCTGGTTGTCTGACGGATCAGGAATCCCCTGGCATGAGCCTGTTGAAAAGATTGTCTTGATAAATTCACTTGTTCTTAACAGCGATAGCTATCTCTTACAAACACAAGAAGACAAATAAAGCTATGTTTTTTTCTATACCTGTAACAGTTACCATAAACTAAACTTGGTGAAACCCTGAAATCTAAGCTGAAAACGATCACACTCTAGATCGCAAACACAGATAGGTACATATGGGACAGTGTATTATCATTGCTTGAAAAATTACTCAACATTCGCCTCGAATCACATGCTTATTTTGCTAATTCCTCAGCAAGTAAACAATTTTCTTCAAGAATCCTTTCGCACATATTTTTTATTCATGCAAACAGACACTTGGGTGGCCATTTTATTGGATTCTGTATGAACTCATTTTGAAATCATATCTACAACTGGCATTTATCTTTAAAAGAAATGACATTTGAATGAAATATATTTTCAGGGCTAGTGTTCTAATACATGGAGCAGACTAATCATACCTGAAAACCTCTAATTCTCCTCCTTGTAAACTCATATCTATAAGCCAGGATCCTCGCCCGTATAACAGCCTGAAGTCTGAGGTATCCTCGTTTCATCTACACAAGCAGAAAGAAAGACGACATAACATTAATTTTTTATCTGTTATTGCTTTACTCAACATGTTGTTAAGAGACTTTGAAATAAGGTAAAAGACAGTAGTTGCAGTAAACAATTATTTCATGAGCAAGTATTTTAAATCAAGGTTTATTGTCAAAAATATTATCATACATCTAGATATCATAAATTAATCTAAACTTATCTTTGTAAAATCATGAAATCTCAGTTCAAAATTGATAATTCTGATGATCACTAATACAGAAAAGCATATATAGGACAGTGTATTAATATTGCTTTGAAAATTACCCGACATTTGATGGAATTCCGTGCTTATTTTTCTCAGTAATTACGCATTTTCTTCCAGAGCTACATGTATTTGGCATGTATTTTTTATTCATACAAATACTTTGGTGATTATTTTGTTGGATTCTGTTCGAACTAATTTTGAGATCGTTACCACAATTGGTATTCATATATATCTAATGCATTCAATTTTACAGGTGCTGGCAAGGAATCAACCACATGGTAGATTCTGAAATATCATGGTAATAAATGATCAATATAACATAACATATGACACTTTGCTTGACTGGGGAGTATGAAGAATAAGCCTGTTCACTGTTGTAAACTGCGCACGAGCAGAAAAAGGTCATTGGAGACAACCATGAAGGTGGCTTTCAAATTCACTGACATAAGCATTTGTGATTTGATTCCTTTCAAAATATTTATCACATCCAAGCTGAAGAGTAATAAATAGAGCCTTCATAATCACTGGTATTTGACAGTAGCCTAAACAATAGTCAAATGTGCCAAAGGCAGACAATAAAACAGATTTCCAAACTTTATCCCTGATGTACTATTCTAGTCACCTGGTCTATACAATGCCTTTTGTTCTTAGAATTTGAATACTCTACCAGTAAAGCTTACGCAACATCTACATTTGAAATTGATAGTGCTTATCCTAATGAAAAATCACAAAGGTCATTTGAGAAAAGTTGATCATGAGCTAACCGTGAACTGGCTTATACATATAAAAGAGTTTAACGTTCCATGTGGAATACAATCCTCATTGTTTCTATCTTACATTATTTTATTTCTATCCTTTTGTTCATTCCTGTGCTTTTACTCTGATAAGTGCATGTCAAAAAGCTTCAGTATGTCTGAGTATAATGCTATTTTCCAAACATCAGAAATCATGACCGAATCTGTACTTGTTGCATTCTTCCTGCAATTGTTTTGTATATCAATCAAAACATGAAAAGAAATTACAATCAGATCAAAAGACGTTAAAACATGGGAGTTACTGCTACCCTGTTTGGCATTCAATGATTTTAAGGGATAGAGCAATGTCGATCTGGTGTGGCTCTGGCCAACAATTGATTGGGCAAAAATGAATTTTAGGAGGATTTATATTTGGAACAATAAAATATTGATTAAAATTATCATTATTATTATTGTATTTGTTAATTTTTTTCGTTATCACTCTCAAGAAATGAAATTAACCAACCTTGAGGTAACGGATTCTCTGGGCATATTTACGCCATGCCTTGCTGATGGTGATGGCTGCATTGCGCATCTGGAGGAAGCGCCGCCTGTAGAACCACCCTCGGAAGACCTTCTGGATGATAACGCACCTCGCGGTGAGAGCCTTGTCTCTCTCGCTCTCAAGGTACAAGTCTTGTGCATCCTGTAGGGGGAACAAAATCAGCAAGATATTTGTAATTGATTTGCTGGTGGTAGATTTGTCATAGAGATTTGGTATTGGCAACTACAGCAAATCTTTGTGAAACAGGACCAAGATTCATGTTAAGAATGATTTATTGGTGGCAGCGGTGGGATAACCCAAGTTGGGTTTATGTGGTTCCAACAAAGGCCAAAGCAAATCTTAGATTGGTCTGTGATCCGAATTTGGAATAACTAGTAATAACACTCAATGATTTGAAATAAATTGGGTCTTTAATCCAAAGTAAAGCCTCGCAATCATCCAAAGATATGTGTTATATTTGTATTATTACATGTACATGTACATTCAATTTGAACCTAAAGTAAAAAGATACTTTTCATTCACATTTTCAGAAAATATTAAAGGAAAACATGATTTGTTCCAAAATGGGATCATGAACCAGTCATAAGGTGCAAGGCCTTAAGGGCAACATACAGCGTTTCTTACCTTTAGGAAGACCTTCTTGTGTCCAAGTTGCCAGTCTTCACCTTGAAGGAATGCTTGGCCAATCTTCTTGCAAGCGGCGAGGCAATCCTCCTTCTGAGATGGTTTGATACCCGGTACAAGCATCCTGTAGCGATCCACAAACTCCGAAAAGGTATGGCGGATCGGGTATCCTGCTCGTCGGATTCTGAAAGAAAAAAAAATACAATTCAGATTAGGATTAATAAACCTTGCCATGACCTAACCTAACCTATTAAAACCTACTGGATTTTATCATTAATGCAATAATGATAAGGGAGAAAGGGCATCTCACCTGATCGTTTCCATCATGCCAGAGTATCGCAGCTGTCTTACTACCAGTTCTCTCTCAAAGTCCTGTCATGAAGCAGAGAAATATGATACAATAATTTAAAAGACTCATTCTGTACAATCAACTCAGACACAAAGTGACATGTATGGTACCAATAGATTACAATGCAGGTTGCAAATCAGGTGCATGGACTGGTGACGAATGTTCTATCATATTTAGTATTCTTACCACTTATAGACAATACACAGATCTAATCATTGCCTTACGACCCCGACATACATGAAACAGTGTTCGTGAATCAATCCTAGCAATATAATATCTTTCCAACAAGTATATTTCAATACAATGCAGGTAAATCAACTCCGGATGAACTTACATTGGGTTGTTTATGCTCATTAGGTTTGATGCAACGGACGAAGAAAGGCTGGCATTGTCCAAGGGTGTTCATCAGAAGGTCCAGAGACTTCTTGAACTGCGCTCCCAGCGTCGGTGACTTCTTGCGCATCTCGGTGGTGGAGGAGAGGTCGTTGGCAAAGAGGGTCTTGAGGTAGCCGTTCTGACTGGTGCGGATGAGCTGGATGAAGTCCGGGCTGAAGGTGTCTCGGTTCTTGTCCAGGAAACCTGGTGGCGAGAATGGAGATTCATGATCAGCAGGAATGTAGTGGAGGCCAGCCTTGAGGCCAGATCTTGCCAGCCTTGGCCTTTGGCTTTGGCTGGCCTAGGGCAAAGTCTTGGGCAAAGCACAAAGTCTACTCTCCAGCGGTCTCGTGACTCAGAAGTACCGGTATCGACTACATCCCTTATGATCAGTGCCTGTCATCAATGTTGGGTTATCAGGGATGCCACTAAAGACTTGTTTTTTCTATGGCCAATAATACGTCTCGTAGGACGGGCGTAGAAAAATACGTTGAAAAATTCTGAATTCAGAATTTAGTCTGAAAAATGGCAACCCTGGAACAGACACCGATAAAAACTGCTTGTTTGGAACTTGCACTTGATTGTTTGCATTGCATTTAAACACAAGTCTTTCTGCAATGCCCCCCCCCCCTCTTTACTGCCTGCAGTGGGGGGGGGGCTGATATCAAGGAAGGGTTAAGTACACATACCTGTTGCTTCATAGTAAACGGTTCCTGCGAAGTGCTTGATACCAAAGAGGGTGCCCTTCGCTGAGGCACCACTGATGTAGAGCTTGTTCTTGCGGTGTTGCTTGTTGAGCTTGGCCAACATGGTCTCATCTGATCCCTGTAAAATAAAAAATCAAAATCAAAATCTATATTCAATTGTTTGGAATAGAATTCTGAAATGGAAATATAGAAGAAACTTGTTCTTTTGTGTCCGTCATCTACAGGTATCAAATAAATGTCAGATATTTCGCAAGAACTTGGCACAATGCACGGCCTTCCTATTTGAAGTCATCTGTCCTGGCTGCTCAGAAACGCTGTAAACAATGCGCTAACAGAGGCCCTGTTACATGCCCGAGGGCACAACAACACGTTATTCACATCTTGGATCAATGCTTGACATCACAATCCAAAAGATAAGACTGTGCTTTTCTGTTAGTGCTAACAACATTTTTGTGCGGCCTGTACAGGTCTTTTGGGCTACATTAGGTCTAAGGTAAGGTCTAAATGTCGAGGAATCAAAGATTACCTTGGGGAAGCGAGACTCCTCATCAACGAGGGCGATGATGTTCATGGGTTTGACAGCAATCAGGTCCAAGGTTTCTTGATTATCCACAAACTTAATATGCTGCCATTTGATTCCTTCCCTGTCATATTCCTCCTGCAAAAATGATATCAAATACAAAAGTAAATAAATAGATGAATGTAATTTGTAATAAGACACTCAAACCTGTTCTTTAAAGGGATGGTCCAGAATGGAGATATTTATATCTCAATAAATAGAGTAAAATTCACAAAGCAAAATGCTGAAAATTTGATCAAAATGGATAACAAATAACGAAGTTCTTGAATTTTAAAGATTTGCATCTACACATGTATGAAAAAATGAAACGTTTAATATTTCATGTAATAACATAAAAGGAAAGTGGGGATGTGACATTGTCAGCCCACCTAATGAATATTCATGACGATATGCATATAACTGTTTTCACAAAATATTGATAAACTTTAAAATTCAATAACTGCGTTATTTGTTATCCGATTTTGATTAAATTTTCAGCATTTTGCTCTGTGAATTTTACGCTATTTATTTAGATATAAATATTTTCAGCCCGGACCATACCTTTAAGGCCATCTGAAGGAAATAGAAAAAGTGGCCACTGTATAAAGGTGGCTTTTTTTAGACAGGTTCTTTACACATATTCATTTAAATGGGATACAATGTTGGTGGCCAGTAGAGACACATTTCTCTATAGACAGGTGACCACTAAGACAGGGTCGACTGTAATATGTATCACAAAGACAAATGCAGGCCTCAAATTTTGATATTAGGCAACGTAACCTTTTCTACAAACCACATTTCTATGTTACAAATAGAACAAATTGAAAAAAGAAAAGAAAGGCACAACAAATCTTAAAGGTCTATCATCTTTCTTTATATCAGTGCATGTACTTATCATGTGGGGATGGTCGATACCCCTTCCCAACCTGTAGGGACATCCCTCCAGACATTATCAACAATTTATTACGAAATATAATGAACTTCATACCTGTTCAAGCTTGAATATATGCCTGACGAAGAACTGTTGAAGATTTTCATTTGCGTAGTTGATGCACATCTGTTCAAAGCTGTGAAACAATATTTGAGAAATGTATGTTACATGTAGTTGCGGGGAAGATATAATGAGGGATGAGCTACAATATCACAGATAGAATTTCTGATAGTTTGTTTATGGTTCAACAAAACGCACTTGAGTAATATCACCTCACAAAATCTATAACTCTTAGACTTGTAAACGTTCAGAATTCGGTCGCTGTTTGTCTCAAGTATATTCATTTAATAGTTTTTAGCTTTGCCTTAGTCAAATCTATTGGGACCACAAACATACATTCGACGTGGGAGAAAATGAACTTGGAGAGGTATACATGCTGTGGATAATTTGGGTGTCAATTCACAAAACTTGTTATAACAAATTTGCAAGTAACAAATGAAATCTACTGAAATCATTCAATTTGATTGGCTGATAGTAAACATGTTACAGAGACACCAGTCAATCTGATGTAGTGGGTTACATCCCACCGCTGCCACCACAACAGACAAATTAAAATAATAAAAGGCAATAATAAGACAGAGTTAAGGTTACGTGTTGTGCTTACAGGAGGCTGAATTGCATCTAGATATTGATAACACATGATTTAAAATACGATTAACCAAAACATCATATGACATTGGTGTTTGTTATTATCACAAGTCTTTACGACTTAGGACCCTGGTTTGAAAAAAACGCTTCAACTTGGGCGAGCCTAATTTTTTACTTATGGAAGGTAGTACTTTTATATTTCATATAAACCTTATGCATGTGACTTCATAATCTCATAGTGCCCTTCCTCAGAGGCTATATCATTATATGTAAAAGGAGTTGTCAGAGATGCGCCAGCTGCAGATGACCAATACACGCAAGGCAATGGCACTGAACTCAAAGATGGTGGAACAATGATGTCAAAGCATAAGGTCTATTAGAGGAAGGTACTTCAGTCAATTTCCCCACCCTTGACAACACATCTCACCTATTCTTGCCAAAGTTCTCAAAGCCAAAGATATCCAGGAGGCCGATGCTGACCCTCTTCCCCGTACTCCTGTCGTGCTCCTTGAAGGTGGCCACGTTGAGCTTGTTGACGATCCAGACGAAGAGCCGGCCGTAGATAGCCTTGACGAAGGCGTCCCTCATGTCAATGGCCTTGGCGTGACTGACCGGTGAGATGATCACCTCACCGGATGCTGTCGTTGACTTGGTGGTCAAGACTTCTTCCAGGGCCTTCTGGTTAACCTGTAGAAAGGGGTCAATCATGATGGCAATCATTGGTTTAATTAATACTGGTGAAAGAATTTTATCTGTGGTTCTGTCAGAATTTGACAAACATTTCATGAATATTCAAAAGAAACATATATACATTATATTCAAATTGTATCCTAAAGATATTTTTCTAAAAGAAATAAAATTCTCAAAAATCACTCGTTCTTATTCTTTGATGGATTATCGTCAAACCTTCATTATTTTTCTATATGTTTTTGCCTTTATTAAAGCCAATTTAATGGCAAGGTAAAATTCTCTCTTAATCTAAAAGTTACAGGTGGATTCTATAGATATCTCTCTATTGCTAACTTCAAAATAATAATATAGAGTATTCATATTGCATATAAGGTGCTCAAAACACTCCTTTTATAACCCCAGCTAAGCAAGGCTACCAACTACGGTGCTCACAGTTATAGGAGAAATTCCTTCCTGCCAGTACCCCTTTACCTAACCCGGGTTGAGTGCAGCATGGTATTGATGAAATTCTTACAGTGGAGAATAAGTGCTGTTACAGGGAATCAAACCTACGACTATTTACAAACTTTGACAAGGTAAAAGGAAAGAACTTATGCCATCTTCTGTCAAGGCCAAGGTCAACTTACAGCTAGGAGCTTGGCCACCTTGGCTGTCTGTGTGTGGTCTTTGAATCCCGTAGCATCCAGGTTGGACTTCTCAATGGCAGTGTACTTGATGTTACCAAGGTGCAGGATGGACGCCAGGAGCTTGAAGATATCCCAGATTTCGTCGTCGGTGAAGTTCAGGACCTTCATGGCAGCCCGGATGGTGGAGAAGTCCTCACGGTCGTTTCTGCCGGGGCATTCGATGCAGTTGCCCTACAGATTCAGATAGAAATAAAGATTATTATCATTGATGGAATTTTGTCTGCATTATTTGCCTATGCTGAACCAGAGCATATCACACAATGCCCCCAAATCTCACACTTTCATTGATTGCGTGCCAGTATCTGGTGTTGCTCTATGTTATGTTAGTCTGATATACGATTCCACGATTGCTCTGGCGACAATTACTCCATGATGAATTCCACACACAAATCAAGTTACTAACTTCAACCCTGGTTTTAACACTATACCCACCCCTAATTCTAACATAAAACCTCATTGCAACCCTATACTCCTAACACTACATCTTAGATTAAATAAAGCCCAGAGCAGTTGTTGCAGTAGCAAATGCCGCGTTACTGTATTATACATACCTGTGTGAGGTAATGGTAATCCGTTGCCTTGGTGAGTTCGAGTTCATTCTTCTCTTGATCAGGCATACCAGCCAAGATACAGTAGAAGATGTGATAGTTCCTCTCATCATTGAGCTGTTTGTAAGGAAACAATGAGATTACAAAATTTATGTTCAATAACCTAGTATAATTTAATAAATATTATTTATATCAATAGTCTTTATATCATATATTATCTCAGGTACCAGTATAAATCTTGCTAAATTATTTTTTTTACGCAGTAACATCAATGCACTGTTAAAGTGTTAACATTTTCTACAGTATTCTTAACTCATTGAGTGCTTCGTGCACGCTAGGTATCCTACTATAACATGCCACACTCGTGCTCGCACGCCTACTATTGATTGCTTTGTGCTTGCATTGTTTCCTACCCTCGCCTGCTTCGTGCATGACTGCGCACATTCGTAATTACAATCATTGTTACGCCGTTTTGCATTGTATTGCGCATCGCATGCACGCCGTAATTAGCACTATTGTGTGCAGTGCGAACTCTGCTTTCTGACAGATCAACTTACTCACGCTGTTTACATTCGACTTTTTCGAGTATTTCTACATTTTTTACAAGATATGGCTCCGCCTCCGAGAGGGAAGAGACCTAGGTTTTTTTATCCATACAAAACACTCCACAAAATGGAACTACTTGATACAACTCATATTTTAGCGGTAAAGATAATAACCAATCCATATAATGAGGACACCATTATAAGGGGTATGAAATTTCCTACAACTTTACTACACAATATTTTGTGGATAAACTAATCGTTAGAGAGTTACAAGCAATTGTAATCATGACTATTGAAAGGAGTGAATACGACTCGCGATCCCAAAATCAATGTGGCACAGGGGGGTTTTGTGGCTGGCACAGGGGATTAGCATCGGATTAGCATCGGATTTGCACTGTGGCGTTGGGTTAGTAGTGTGTATGGCATGTTAAGAGTTAAAAAGACAATTCAACAGCTACATTCAACATCATCATCACATTTTGTCATCTCCATCATCATCATCATTATCACCATCATCGTCATGACAAATCATCATCATGATCATCTTCTCCACCACCAACACCACAACCACCATCATCATCATCATCATCATCATCATCATTATCATTGTCGTCCTTGTCATCATTATCATCACTATAATCATTATCATTGTACATTTTGTCATCTCCATTTCCATCATCATCATTATCACCATCATCATCATCCTGTTTCCCCTACCTGACCAACAAGTCTTGATTTCTCTAGAAGATACTGGTCAATCTTTGCACCTTCAATGACACCCCTCTCTTGAAAGTGAATGTCAATGTACTTTCCAAATCGACTTGAGTTGTCATTCCTGATCGTCTTGGCATTCCCAAAGGCTGCAAAGACAGTGGAATGTATATGAAATTCTGAACACCTACATGTACATTAATTGTACAAAGACATCATACAATTTATAATGATCCTATTTAGTGCAGATAAAGCATTCTTGCACAAAATTATCTTTTCAAAATGTCAATGTATATAGCCTTCTAAATTTGAAGTTTTTGTTTAAATGCACATCAGAGATAGTACATGTACATGACCCAAGTGAAATCTTAGAATCTTTTGTAAATTTCTTGAAATTACTTAACTGCTATTACTTCATTCATGAACAAATTGATGATATATCTGATTCATTACATCTCTAGCTTTCTCTACCTACGAACCTCAGAATATAAAAGCTTAATTAACTTGCAGCAACCAAAGATGCAGCTTCATATACATGCACATTTGAAAATAAAGTTCTTTACACTTTTGGAATGGGATATGAAAACACAGAAAGTAACTACTACATGAAAATAAGAAAACAAGAAAATACCGACTTCTTTTATTTTCTCAACTGTATTTATGTTGAAAACATTACCTTTTCAAGGTATACATCAAGTAAATTGAATTGCATTGAAAGCATGAATCAGAAACACATTGAAAATCAATACTTTTTCTGGCCAAATCATTTACTTTTCAGGAAACCTTTCAGACTAAAATAAAGACTAATTCTGCTAAATACCTCCTACTGCTACCATCTCAAAACAAGTATTCCCTATTCACACTGCGCTCAGCAGCATCAATTTACCACTCACTGCGGCCCATGTTTGTTTGGGGTAGGTAAGAAACACGAGCCACTCAATGAACAACTACTGATGGCATCCAGTTACATAGCAACATGGGGTCAAAGGTCGTGATGTTGACCTGGGGGGTGTGGAACAACATGTAATTTGACGCTATGTCTGGAATGGCGAGGCCGATGAGTATAGTATTTGTTGGGTAGAGGATTGTTTACAAATGAATTGGCAAACTTTTCTCACAAGTGAAAGTAAAATATTTGGACTTGTATCTTGTATCCAGATTATATGAGTGAAGTATACAAGGGACAGCATAATAGCTGATCGCTCAGAATAAGACACCAAGGGACCTTTTCATTTTAATGGGACCTTCAACATAATTATATTTACAAGCAATGTTTGATATATGTTTGGTTTTATATTGCGATGTACATGTATGCTTTTTTCCGTATTAAAAAATGTATTTTTCATACTTTTCACAAGAGCAAAGCATTGTTTGAGTATAAACTTCAGAGCAATAAATGTAAGAAAAATAAACTAACAACAGATGGACAAATTGTATTCATTTTATTTGTAACTTTTCAAAAAACATTGAATATATTCACTTTCAAAATTAATAAGCTTCCTAAGGATAGGAGGCGCGATAGCTCAGTCAGTAGAGCGGGGGACTCGTATTCCGGTGACCCGGGTTCGATTCCCACTTGGTGCGCTAGTGCCCTTTGGTAAGGCATTAATCCTCAGTACCAGGTCCTTCGGAGGGGACCTTAAGCCGTCGGTCCTCTGGTTGCTTGCTTACAAGCATTCATACTTTCTTAGCAATCAGGTAAAAAATCACCACCACCAAACGTGTAGGCAAAATTACAGAAAATAATGAAAACAAATATCAATCACTGATTTCTTGCGAAATTATGTTTCGTTATGTTATGAACAAAAAATAATTCTATGAAGGATATGAATGCAGACAAAATGAAATAAAATCAATTTGAAATAAATTAACGAAATGTAAACAAATAACATAAGTATTTACCTTCCATGATGGGATTTGATTCTATAATCTGTTGTTCAATCCATGAATGCTGGCCACTCACTGCTGCTAAGAATTGAAGGATCAGCTTAGCACTCTCAGTCTTTCCTGCTCCACTTTCACCACTAAGATCAAGAATTAGGAACAATATATGATTTTTATATAAAAAATACTGTTACTTTAATCATTTTAGTAAATCAAATTATCAATTCTGTCTTCAATTGACTATTTTTCACAGTGAATCTTTGAGATCATATTAATAATAGCAAAAAAAGTGCAATATTATGATAGGAATAATTTTCACTTCAAATTCTGATTCCACAAGATTTGTGTCCATGTAGTATTCAATTCCTGATGGACAAGTTTTTTTCAACCTTTAAACGAATTTAAAAAGAGTGATATTTTCTCTGAGTATACACTGTATCTGATTCAGGCTTAAAAACTATTAAAACAGTATCATTAATTTCATATTATATGGCAACCACATCTTTATAATTTTGTATGGTAATAATGTATTCAATAACCCCAGTTGTAACTAAAAAATATACAGAAACTCTAGAAACATCCTCAGAGATAGAGGTACTTGCTACATGTATAGTAACTATATATGAAACCTCAAAACATTTACATAACATGTTAAATTCAATTCAGTTCAATTCCAATACATTTATATTTTCAATGACTAATATGTTTGTGATAATCTTTGAATGACTAGAACTAGAAAGCTCTGAAAACAGTCTACTAATTAGCTCCTGAAACCACAACCAGTACAAGGTCACTGTGACCCTTCTGCCTGGGGACACACTGCTGCTGCAGTGCACATGTGATTCCGATGTTATTGATATTATCATACCACATCAATAGAACAATATTGATTTTCTTCCACGCAAGGGTTTCCCATACAATCCTAATATCGGCACACATCAATAGCCATGTACATGTATATGAAGAGCTTTGAGATATCGAGATCAGGGCCTGTAACACAAAGCCTAGCAATGATCGTAGAACATTTTTCTATGATTGATTGCATTGACTACAACGTACAATCAATCGTGAAAATTATGCATACGATCAATCACTAACCTTTGTGTTACGGGACCCTGGATTATTAAAGCAGCTGTGGTAAAATGAATGGTAGGCATAAAGTACTTCTAACCATTTCAATACAGACCTTACTTTATTAGAAATAAACTGAGAAAATGCAGTCTTAAAATGAGAAATAAAATATATCTCTCTAATAATGCTGAAATAAAACATCAACTCTTATTTTGTCTGAAGACAGTATCATAAGTTCAACATGTTTAAAAATACTTCCAATTTTTTTTCTTTAATTTGTTTATATTGTCAATATTCAACAGACATTTTTCATTTCTTTTTTAGCTCTTTATATACATGTAACTCTTCCATGATACAATCATACAACAGAGTGACAGCTATATTTTGTAATTTACAAAGAACTTATATACAAAGGCTAGTCTGCTGTGCAAACCCTTCACTCGATTTATGGGTCTGAATGTGCAGCCTACTCATGCCTTGTGTACTGAAGGCCCTCTCGCTCAGGGATTTGAAACAGCAAGTTTTGTATGTGCTAGTCTAGTGGAGACACACTTGCTGATCAAAGTTTCAATCAGGGTCTGTGCCTGCAGACTATACAAAGGCCACCAAGTTCCAGAAAGCAAATGGTTACACCAATTTCAGATGGGTCCCAGATATTTTTAAGGTGATGTGCTTTTTCCCAAAAATTAGATATCAAAGAAAAAAGGTCATCGCTCACAAACGAAGCACATGTTGTCTCCTGAAAAAAAATGACAAGCCACCCCCCCCCCCAAAAAAAAAATACAACACACAGCATCACTCCCAAATGAAGGCATTTTGAAGTCTTTTCTTTCCTTTCTCTTTTATTTGTTGTAATTTTACAGGGTCAGGGTGTGCCTTTTATACAGACTCACTATAAAGCAGATTTGGCAGTACTTTTAAATAACAATAAATCGACAAAGCTTTTTTTTCAAGTGCACTTCTCATTTAAAGCACAAAATAAGTACGAACAGTGAGCAAAAAACAACAAATAACAAAAAGCATTTATGGAAGCTTAAAGATATGAACAGAAACCAAAAATAAACAAATAAAACAATTTAAGCTAAATAAACAAATGGTGCATATAAACTAATAGGGCTGTGATCAGCTGTCTGAACATCCATTCCAAAGATAATAAAACCTAATATAACAGCCCCTTAAATATTACAAACAGAAAAATGCTTCAGGATACTCAAACAAATATTGTAAATAATCCTGTTGATTAAGGTGTCTCAAGGGGAACAGAAAAAGTAGCCACTGAAGACAGATGGCCTTTATAGACAGGTTCTGGAACACTTCAGGGCCCTGTTGCATAAAAGTTACCATTATGGTAACTGTGCCATCCAATGGTAACTTGCATGGAATCCTTGATTCCGATTGGCTGGTGATAATTGTTACCATGGTACTTATGCAACAGGGCCCAGGTGTTTTTGTGCTTGTCAAACTTTTCCGGCAAATTCAAATTTGCACCCCGGTAAAGTCCGAGTCTGGACCCACACCTGCTCATAATCCTTTCAAACGTTGGACGATTTAGGTGGCACAGATATTCACATGTGTCAGTATATTAAAACAAGTTGTTGGCTCAGTTGGTAACGCGTCTGCCCGTTGAACCAAAGATCGTGGGTTCGAGTCCACCCCGGGCGGATGACTGAAGCGAGTGCATTGTGTGTAAACGTCTCTCCCATGTTTCATTGATGCAGGCTATGTTACAATGGAAAACACTCCGTCCCTCGGATAGGACGTTAAATGGAGGCCCCCTGTAGAGGAGAGTCACCACCTTTGCACGTTAAGAACCGACTGCACTATCCGTATAAGAGTAGGGGGAAACCCCGGTGTAGTGGTCCACCTGCACTCCCCCCAATCAGTTATATCAGGAGAGACCTGCGCGTCATAGTGATTCAGTTTGCTTTTTGCCTTCAGGCACAGGTGACGCCAAACAAATGATAATAATAATAAAAATAATGGAAAAAGAAGTTTTGGTACCTGATGATGACACACTGATCCTTAAGCCCTCGTAACATGCGATAGTAAGCATTGTCGGCGATGGCGAAGATGTGAGGTGGTAATTCTCCTATTCTTCTATCCCGGTACAACTCAATCTGTTCCCTCATGTAGATGGGTAAGACTTGATACGGGTTGACAGCTACAAGGATCGTTCCAGTGTACGTCTACAAAATGAAATTATAATCAATAATGGAATGAATCAGGATGAAACTATCCAACATAGTATAGTCCTCCTAAAAATGTTTGACAATATCTGAATGCTTAACCCTTTGGACCCTAAATTATTAGGGGCGGCGGTGACCCATACCCTGAATTATTTGCATGTACCAACCATATTCACAAACTCCCATGATTCAAGCCCAAACAGCATCTTCCCCCCGGTAGTACCCGGACCTGGCCGGCTGCATGAAGTCGTTTAGCTTCTCGTAGACCTGTTTTAGGCTCAAATTCACTGTTTTGACTAAAGTCAGATTTATCAATAGCTTCTTCATAGTCAGCACGTGACTTGCCGCGTATTACACCGTGCATTACCACACATGCCACACAAGCCACCACAGTAGAGTGGCATATTTTGGCCATTTTTAATGCTAAAACGTTCCGAAATCAATAACAACCTTGACTGAAATTATTGACTAATTATCCCTATGTGCATGTACTAGAAAGATGACGTCATTTTTAAAAGATCACCTGACATTTAGAACCCATGTTTTTTAAGTCACCTGGCTTCAGGCCGGTTTTCTGGACTATCGGATATATACGCGTTCACTAGTAGGCCTATCGGGTTCAAAGGGTTAAAACTTGAAAGATGTTAATCACTATGCAACCAAGCATTATTATACTGCATCATCAATCATGGAAACATAAAAACATAGACTTAGTTGCAATATTTCTATCCAGGCATATATTGAGACGGGGGCATATAGGGGCATGTGATCCCTCCCCCAATTTTACAATAAATGTGCTTTTCTGAGAGCTTGTGTGTGTCATTTATTTATTTTTTTACAGACGTGAATCAATCAGAACAGATTTGTTAAGTCTGAGACAAAACTTTGCTTCACCGTCCGAAAGACATGACCAGGGTTTGAATCAACTTCAAACCTCTGCATCAATTTGTATAACTTCCTCCACATAACTTTTATTACAGGCGTACGCCACGTATGCTCAGTTAGAAGTCAGGGTTCCCAGCTTTACAAGGAAACAAAATTCCCTGATTTTAGCCTGATGAAGTTTGAAAATTCCCTGATAATTATTTATACCCATTTCCACTTTCACATTTTTTCAAAGTTGTTGCAGTGAATTACATGTATTTTAAGTATAAAACAATAATGTAAAACTATTTACGGTACTACATGTATTACGCAGGCATGTAATGGCCTCCCTTCTCCCCATACAGCCATCCTTTCCTCACCTTATACAGAAAGAGGTTTGTTCAAGGCAACAAAATATTACAGAGTCTGACTGACTACCGTGCTTTCGACTTTTGGGCCGATCAAAATTCCCTGATTTTTCCCTCATTTGAGGCATTTTCCCCTGATTTGAGGTGTTTTTTTAATCAAATTCTTTGATTTTTCCCTGACTGGAAAAAAGTAAAATACTTTTTCCTGATTTCACTGATGGGCTGGGAACCCTTGAAGTCCACCCCATTGTTTTTAAATGATAAAACTTTTTTTCTCACTTTTTAATGCTAATCAGAAGTCTTATGTCCCTCATCTATGAAATCCGAGATATGTCCCCAGTCTGAGTAACTAAAATGCAGGATTTGAGTGAGTGAACTTGCATAAATGAAATTGAAAACTTACATAAATGAAATTGAAACTTACATAAATGAAATCGGAATTTACATATGGAATTTACTCCCATAAATGAAATTGAAACTTACATAAATGAAATTGGCCTTATATCTCATGTGTAGATTCCTCAAGATGCCAGCCTCGTGGAGGTCACCCAGTAAAATCATGTCTTCCACACCACCAATGGAAGATGTGTGCATGGTACGCAGCTTCTGCGCCACATTGTCCGACAACCAATGCTCCTGAAAGAAATGAAATCAAAGAGAACAATAGACATCACAAATGCAATTCAATTCAATTCAGTTTTTAATTTTAATTATGATACAGTTAACACATTCACATCATGATGAATGTAGATTAACATAAACAGTACAATATTAAAGGATTCACCAAAAATTGAAAGGGAGGAATGAAATATATACATGTACACTTTTCGCAGTGCCGAATATAATCATCTTCATTTACACGTACATTGTCATTTTGATTATGTTTATACACCAAAGTGATCCCTTGAAAATGAGAACCTTTAATAGATAATCAAGTATAAAATGCCATATTTATTAATGCAGATGAAATAAAAAAACACCAAGAAAAATAGAGATTTTCCAAAACTTAAGGATTCATATATAGAAATTATAAATAATCATTAACGAAAAAGGATATACCTGAATAAAAACATTTTTTCTTCTTCAAAATACTGTAATCGTAAACAGATACAGAATTCAAAGATTGACATGAGTTATCAAAGACAGATACAATCATTTATGCAAATTGTAGTTTCACTACTGAAATGCATAATTAAGGCAACATTTTTTACAGGGTACATACCACATGTACTTGGTCGCAAGTGATTGAAGCGTGCGAGCGAAAATTCATACCCCTTTTGAAATAAATATCTAATAATTTTTGTGATAGATTTTAATAGACATAATAAAATATTACACCCCTTTTCCTTTACGTTTTCATTCTCTTCCTCCTTTTTACTTCTTTGGTCATGAAGGTTTATATGCCAATGGCACTATACCCATCCACTTTAAAAGAAACATACCAGCACCAACACCCCCCCCCCCCCCCATCCCTCCCACCTAACCCATATGTTGGCATACGACCACACAGTGACTGGTGAGAATTTGCTCCTGAACCGCCCAACAGAGCCCTGGAAAATGAATAAAAGCCCCTGAAACACCGATAGCGTCCAACGTAAACTGTAATACTATGTACATGGAGTAAAATTAGGCTTGTGAGCCCCCAAAACTAGAACCGGAAAAAAATATATTTCCCTGCACCTATCTCTTCACTGCTCACAGTATATCAATTACAAATGTTCACAGTCACAAATTTCCATATTTCATCATAGCTGGATTGTGGATATGTTAGTTCAGTGTGCAATCAATGCAGTCTTAACTGTGTACTTTTGAATTCAATTTAATGCCTCAAAGGTTTTCTTTTCATTTCGTGAATAGAGCTGCCTTGAGAGTTGGCAAACTAAATGGCCAAGACACAATCAAAGTACAAAGACAGTCAACACTGTTCTCAACTGGAAAATTATATAATTTCATATATACATGTATGTATGCAACCCATTGTATATATCCATAGCTATGATCTAATACATAAAATCTACAGGCTGTGCATTACTGATGTTTTATATCGCTTAGGTTTAAATGAGAATAGACTTAAAGGAAATAACTTTAAATGAGAATAGACTTAAAGGAAATAATTTTTTTAAGATTGAATAATTTGAAACACAAAATATATTATCTCAACACAATTATTAATTCTTTTACAACACAATAAATACACAATACATGTACATGCACTTGTTAATTACACATCAAATCCATGCCCAATGGTTTTCATCTATGCTAAATATTGAAATGTCATTAGGCACCAGTTGTGTTTTACATGTAGATGTCAGTTTTGAATTTGTAATATTATATGCATAAACACAATATTTATCACTTAAAATTTTCATACTTTTTTTTTATCTCTGCAAAACCCTTTGTTTTTAAATAACTTGAATCTTCTATCTACATGTAAGCAAAAACAGAATCTACTTTTAATACTTGGCAAAATATCTGCAATAATATAAAAATAAGAAAAGTTTTCATTTGGCCCTGGTCCCCTTCCTGAGAGAGATGCATTTAAACACAACAACAAAAATGAAATACATGCCTCAAATGCGAGCTTGTGAATGATTAAAATCTAAATATCACGTTTAGTTTTCTTTTGGCCCTGGTCCCCTTCCTGAGAGAGATGCGTTTAAACACAACAACAAAAATGAAATACATGCCTCAAATGCGAGCTTGTGAATGATTAAAATCTAAATATCACGTTTAGTTTTCTTTTGGCCCTGGTCCCCTTCCTGAGAGAGATGCGTTTAAACACAACAACAAAAATGAAATACATGCCTCAAATGCGAGCTTGTGAATGATTAAAATCTAAATATCACGTTTAGTTTTCTTTTGGCCCTGGTCCCCTTCCTGAGAGAGATGCGTTTAAACACAACAACAAAAATGAAATACATGCCTCAAATGCGAGCTTGTGAATGATTAAAATATAAATATCACGTTTAGTTTTCTTTTGGCCCTGGTCCCCTTCCTGAGAGAGATGCGTTTAAACAGAACATTAAAAATGAAATACATGTACATGCCTCAAATGCACGCTTGTGAATGATTAAAATATAAATATCACATTTGGTCAGATATTAAACTTACTTTGCCTTCATCGTCGGTCAGTTGAAGTTGACCAGAATCCGCAATTTTAACCTCTGCTCCGATTGGAACCTTCAGGCCATCTTTCCTGGGGTCCTCAAGCCACACAAAGTCTCCCTATAAATGACAACAATATCAAGTGATAAAAATAATACTATTACTACTAATAATAACAAAAATAATAATATTAATGGTAACAATAATCACAACGATAATGATAATAATTATTAAAAATATCAATATTAACAATGAAAGTATATAAAGATGATGATGATGTTGATGATGGTGGTGGTGGTGATGATGATATGAAATAGATTTTGGACACAAATGATATCCACAGGTCTGTTATTAATGGAAGTGAGCCTTCTGGGTTATCAAACCTTCACTTAACCTTAAAGGGGTACTGAATAGCATGCTGAAAATAATTACATCTAATAACTAGAGTGAAATTTACCAAGCAAAATGCTGAAAAATTTATCAAAATCTGATAACAGATATTAAAAACAAATTTTAAAGTTTAACAATATTTTACAAGTGAATACCTTTATATGCACGTTGCCATGAATTACGAGGGCTGTCGAAGTCACAGCCCAACTCTCCTTTTTCTTATGATATTACATGAAATCTTTATTTAATATTTCCATACATGTGTGCATGATATAACATAAGTTGCATTAAATGCATGTACATGTAAGTTGTCAATCCACTTATTTTTTACTTCATGGAAGACAAAATTTGAATAAACTAATTTCATGTAATAAAATACAAAAGAACAATTATGGGGATATGACATCATCAGTTTGCTAATTTGATTCAACAAGACAACAAAATAATGTAATAATTCAAAATGTCATAACCTTGTTTATATTCCTTGTCAGATATTGATCAAATTTTCAGTGTTTTGTTTGTCTGACTTTTCTTTATCTGTTCAAAATTAAATTAATTTCTGCCTAGAGTATCCCTTTAAGACCTGCAGGGTTTAACTTCCTCATTTCATTCTGTGTGCAGACAATTAGTGATGGTGTAGATCATTTCATTCTCACGGATTGGGAATAATGTTTATTTTGGTTTTCTCCTTCATTGAACATTTTGTAACCTACCCAATGCCCTAAACTATATTATAACAAATGAATACAAAAACCCATGATGATTTATTTTTTCAGTAAATCAAGAACAAACAAATCAACTTTTGTGTATGTCCAATATCAGTTTTCACTCATTTTGGGCACTTTTGGATTGAAATCTGGTATATAAATTACACATTAAAGATGGACCCCTGTATTGGCAAGCAACTCAATTTGGACAAGAGATGGAAGTTATTCCAGTAATATACATGTATCATGGATACATGAACTAGGTCCTAACTAGCATAAATCTATTCAAGGGGGAAAAAGAATTTAAGAAAACTTACAAATCTGAAATGGTTTTGCCTTTTTTTTTAAAGAGTAATAAAAATACATTGGTAACCTTACCACGAAAATGAAAGTTTCATTTTCACAAAGAGCTCTTTGCAACTCATCCCATACTTAGGTTTTACAGAAGTTTATCAATTCATTTAAATTGTTCATCATAAATCCAGAATCTTACATTTTGCAATATACATGAAGCTCCATCATAAATTATCTTTCAGCAAAGAGAATGCTGTTTATACATTCTGTATATTTCTGTGTGTATACATACATTCGACCAAACAGACTTCATCATGTACATTAAACATTTTTTTTGACACTGTGCATATAGCACTTTAGAAGTTTAAACAGTGGGCGTGTGCCGGGCAGACGGTGCTCAGGTACATAATTTATTGGCCTTCTTCATTGTATAGGATGACACACACCCAAGAGCATTCTGCCCCGCGCTTCCAGTCCATCTCTCTCTTTCTCTCCTCCGCCTTCGCCCAGGCAAGGGGTGGCCTAAACAGTGATCTATGCGAACCCCTACAGAAAAGCTTTCTAGCTACATGTAACTTAGCTGGCGAATAAATTTCATTGACTCTCTACCAACTTTCAAGTACATGTAATTTACCTTGGCCAAAACACCAAGTCCTAAATTTGAGTGCCAAATCTATTTCAAATTGAAATGAAAATTTTCAAGTAAACTAATGTGATCTACAGGAAATTGTCCAAACTATTAAAAAGACCCCCAAATGTTACCCCCACCCCCACACCCAGATCTCCAATGATCTTGCACAACACTATTGATTGACATGAAGCTGCACGTACAGTACAGCATGTACACGAACCCATTCACTGGTAAATATTGATAGCCCTCTCCTGTATTTTCATTTCACTTCAGATATATAGCAAATTGACATTTTGGGGGAGAAAGTAGGCCTACATGTACATGGCATATACATGTATGTAAGCCACATATTACATGCAGTATGCACAAAGAAGGATCACTGAAAAGACCCAATTGAAAACAGAGCATTGTAAAGGTCTGAAAGCTTTTGAATGACTTTTGGGCTAAAATACTGTAATTTGAATGAACATAATTAAACAAGGAAAACACTGAAAATTTCATCAAATTGGATGAAAAATAATAAAAGTTCTTGCATTTATAAGTTTACACTATATAGTGAAAAGATTTGATGAATGTCTTGATAAATGCTTGTCACCACGAATTTAGGAAATCAATGAGCTAATGATGACACATGAAATTTGAATTATTTTATTTTCTATAAAAAATATATTCCTTCTCACAAAATATGTTACATGTATGTACAGATCAATGACCATAATTCACAAAGGAAAACTTGATCACATGTAGCCGTTACTTCTTCAAAAGGTGGTTTCAGACCGCCTCGAAGTTCGCCAGTTCCAGGTATTCTCTGATCGGGAAATTTACCCCGATCAGAAAATACCAGGTATTTTGGCGGTGTGAAAGCAAACTATGCGTAATATCCCCGAAAGAAAATACCCGATAAATAGTAGGTACTTGGCGAAATTACGAGAACTTTCGCGGGGATTTTTCCAAAGTCGTGGGTATTTTGGCGGTCTGAAAGCAAATTACGGGAACTTTTAGCCCAGCGTGTCGTTGGGTGCGGCGCCGTGCATGGGTTGCTGCTGGGCTAGTGATTTTGAATTTCGCGCCTTGCTGCTTATCAGACCATACTGCGCATGCTCGTAACTTCAGGAACTTATCCCGAAGGGTATGTTTCAGGGCGGTGTGAATGCAGGAATAATTAATGGGTATTTTTCAGCCTAAAAAAGTTCTCGTAATTTAACGGGGATTCTTGTGATCGAGGCGGTTTGAAACCACCTATGTTCAGAAAGCATAGTGTGATGACCTCATCAGCACATCCATGTTTCACCAAATAATTGTCAATATTTTAATATCTATTGATGCTTGCATTTAAAGGGATGGTCCGGGCTGAAAATATTTATATCTTAATACATAGAGTAGAATTCACTGAGCAAATGCCAAAAATTTCATCAAAATCAGATAACAAATAATAGAGTTATTGAAGTTTAAAGTTTAGCAATATTTTGTGAAAACAGTCGTCATGAATATTCATTAGGTGGGCTGATGATGTCACATCCCCACTTTCCGTTTTCTTATGTTATTACATAGAATCATAATTTTTTCAATATTTCATACTTGTGTGAATAATATGTCTCCCTTATAATGAAATAAGTTGCAGCAATGAATATCTAATGCACTAAATCAATTGTCAATCCAATTGTTCTAGTTCTTGGAGGAAAAAATTTGAATAAACCTAATTTCATATAATAAAATACAAAAGAACAAGTGGGGATGTGACATCATCAGCCCATCTAATAAATATTCATTTCAACTGTTTAAAAAAAATATTGCTAAACTTTAACATTCAATAACTTTGTTATTTGTTATCCAATTTTGATGAAATTTGGCATTTTGCTCAGTGAATTCTACTCTATTTATTAAGCTATAAATACTTTCAGCCCGGACCATCCCTTTAACTAGAAAACCAATTAATAGGTCTAAGTTTTGTTTTAGAAAACTACCTACTAATGCACACAAAAAATGCTTGCAGTACTTACAAAAGAAATATTAACTCTTTTTCATTTCATGAATAAAAGATAGCTGGAAATTAAGCACAGGTTACAACAGAGCCAAGTATCTAATATTTTGTTTTAAAAAATACAACTTTCTGTAAACTAGCTTTTCTTTAAAATTTTCATTTTCCCCAAGAGTTCAGAAATAAATATGCTAACTTTTTATTCAATTTTGTAAATAAACTATAGCTGGGACATAGATCACAACAGACAAAAATACTTTATAGAAAAATGCAAGTTTTTGGATCCTCTCTATATAATATAAACTTGAATTTTCCCCCAAATAGTTAAAAAATAAATATGTTTCAATTTCTATTTAATTTTGTACATAAGTACATAAGATATAGCTGGGACAAAGATCACAACAGACAAAAACACTTTATAGAAAAATACAACTTATTGGATCCTCTCTTTTATCTTGAACTTGATTTTTCCCTAAAAGAGTGAAAAAATAACTATTTTTCACTTCCTTCTACATGTGTACATTTGCCTCTCTCCCACGATTTGTAAAAAGGAAGAGCTCAATGAGAAAGAATAACAAAAAGCATTTATTAAAAGAAATGGAATATGAAATCATCCATGGGCAAAAGAGTCACACTTTTTTATAGCAACGTCACAGATCTGTATTGTGTGCCTGTGTGGAGAGTTTTGCTCTACAATGACACGATCCAGTCCTCAATTGAAAACCATCTAGCACGTAAATATTCCATTTGTGGGGTGTGTGTTGCGTGGGATTTTAATTATATGGAGCAGACGGTACACACATGCATATGTCATGAATCATATTAACAAGTTATTGTTAAGTTGACATTTTTTGAAGTTGTTTGAAGATCTTGCTATATTCAAAGCCAAATGGATAATTAAAGTACAAAGTTCATAAAAATGCTGATACATTTCTCATTAAGCTAAACCTGAATTTCTTTTAAAATACACTGTAGAAGACGTTATAGGAGTACAAGTGATCTTATATATTTATGTCAAAATATGAGTTGAATATTTGTCCTAAGTTTCTCTTAACACATTTGATTTTTCAAGTAACTAAAAAAAAACATGAAACCAAACGAGGACTTTCACTATAAACAAGAAGAAACTCAAATAAAATCATTTCACTTACTTAAACATTCAGATACAAACAAAATCAAGAAAATTCCCCCGACAAGAAACATCTTGTTAAGTTTTCATACCTTTACGAGGATGACCATGGTGGCTGTGTGTCGGGTTCAAATCTGACAAGAAATTAATCCTAATTATTTATTCATTCAGGGGGCTACATCCGACCATCAGATCTGAAAAACAAAAGATGAAAAAAAGGATTCCATTATTTGAAAAGTTAATAGTATGCACCTACAAATGGAATGAAAAAAGGGTTATCTTAATTTCAAAGTTAAAAGTAAACATTTGTTTTAGTGTGGTAAAGACAGAACTTCTTTTTCTAAAGAGATATTAAATCCATTGAATGTTACATTGTATGTGATTTATTCAAATACATGTATAAGAGAAACTTTCATACAATCAGGATATAATCAAATGGACAATCTTATTACCAAATAGCACACATTCTTACAAAATATCACATTATATGTAGAATTTACATTATTCTTAAAAGTATTGATTTCAAGCCAGTGATCACTGATCAGTGAGGAATTCCACTCCAAATGGAGTTATCACTGATTCACTTGCTGAAGAAAGAGTGACATCCAATCCTGCAAAGGATCTAAAAATTCTGTTATGACAAGTAATGAGATTAAATCAAACATCTAAAGTTGTAAAATCTAAAAAAATTAAAATCATATATTGAGAAAAGGCATTCCCCACATGGCTATATGCTCTATTTAACAAGAATTTGAGGTATTAAAATTGCACACATTTTTTATGATAGAATTTCTTTCAAAGATTAGACCGACTCTTGCCTAGAGCCATACATTTCGACAAAAGGTGAATGAAAGAATTGCATGAATTGTTCAATCAATAGTCATTCTAAAACTATTGTATCTACACAAGAACCATTCACAAAAAATGAAAGATTTTTTTTAATACTATTTTCCCCTTTTCAGGATCCTTAACAGTATTCATAAAGTTCTCTGTTTTAAAGGGGTTAACTCTATAGGCTTTCTTTTTAATTGTAAAGGACAAGTCCACTCCAACAAAAAGTTGATTTGAATAAAAAGAGAAAAATCCAATAAGCATAACACTGAAAATTTCATCAAAATCTGATGTAAAATAAGAAAGTTATGACATTTAAGTTTTGCTTAATTTCACAGAACAGTTATATGCACATCCTGGTGGGTATGCAAATGAGGAGACTGATGACATCATCCACTCATAGCTATTTCTTTTATTATATGAAATAGGGAATATTCTATTTTTCTCCTCATTGTCAAGTGAAACAATGATTAATTCCTCCCTGAACAAGTGGAATTACCATTGTTTTAACATTTTATGGTTCAGTCAAGTTGGTTATCATTGTCAAATCTGTAAAAATTTAAATATTGTATAATTCAAACAATGAAAAACAAAAGAAATAGTGAGTGAGGGACATCATAGCTGTCTCAATTGCATGTCGCTGAGTCGTGCATATCACTGTTTTGTAAAAAAAAAATAAGTGAAACTTTAAAATGTCCTAACTTTCTTATTTTATATCCGATTTCAATGAAATTTTCACTGTTTTGCTAGTTTGATTTTTCTCTATAATTTATTCCAATCAATATTTTTCTGGGGTGGACTTGACCTTTAAGTGCAATATGCATGCAACAATATTTCAAGAGGAATCCCTGAAAATGTCATTCCACAAGCACCTTTACATGCTTTGAAATAATGGCAAAAAAAGTGATTATTTTCCCTTCATGGCTTACAGTGTTAGGCATCCAAATGGATGCTTACGATTGTAGTCATCGTTATCACAGCAATTAACCTTTATGATGTGATTAGAGGAGCTTTTTAAAACATCTCAGGTGATTCCTGTCAGTGTAAAGGTTTGCAGAGTCGAAGAAGAAATAAATAGCTCCTGAGTAAAGTTGAGTGATCCCTTTGGTTTGAATGAAGGTACATGTAAGAAGTGCACAAGTTTGTGTCATTTACAAAGACTAGATTTAAAGGGGAAGTTCACCCTGACGAAAGGTTTGTTGCAAGAATACCAGAAAAAAATAAAAATAACTATTGGTAAAGGTTTGAGGAAAATTCATCAAAGTTATCAGAATTTTAAATTCTTGATTTGTGATGCCAGGTTGAACTTCCCCTTTAAACTGAACATTTTCTCATAAGTACATTATAATATGAAAAATATTCACTGATTTCCAATTATTCAAAAAGAATTATTTTTAGGATGACCAGGATGAATAATTGAATAATTCTTGGGGGATGGGGGTTAAAATAGAAGGAAGTACATTGTGAGTCATATTACAAAATCTTTTCAATAATTTACTCAGCCGATTCATAACTTTTCCACATACTGTACATATGTAATAACACCCATAAAAAGACAAAAACAGTAATAAATTTAAGGTCCTTAGTACTTACAGTGTGTGTACTGTACAACTAATGAAACTGTGTGTGTTATTTCTGTCACAAATTCTGACAAATGTTTCAAGAAAGAAATTCTAGAATTGTACAAAGAGAATGAGTATATCTAAAGTAATTAATATTCATTCAATCCATTATAACGGCTATCCATTCAATTCATTGCATTTTTTATCCACCATATTCATGTACTTTGAAAGCTCAAAGGTCTACGATTTTGTTTGATATATAAACTAGATGGGCTGTCCTCTTTTCTTGAGTAAACAATTAGCTTTTATTCATGGAAATAGCCATGTCATGTTGAGGGGATAACTTCCCAGTTCTTTGCGAAAAAAACTGTTATATTTTGTACTTTGTTCTCTACAAAGAAATAGAAGTTTGTTTTTAGATGAAAATGATTTTGTTTATTATGCAATACTGAAAACATATGTGGAGCTTGAATGAAAGTTATATCACTGTAATCTAATGACTAAAATATTAATTTCTTAAGGTACTTTCACCTTAGTTATATTCATGTATAATAGTTGAAATATCATTGTATTGCAATACAAAAGTTATTGTAAATATAGCAAAAAGAAATTAGAAGAACAAAGTCATATGAATTTGAATTGTTTTTCCTTTTGCTTTCATAATGAAGAAAAATATTTCAATTATCATTCCCAGACAATTATGAATAATTTGAGTGTCCAATAAGTTCATAAATTGAATGTGTACTGTTAGGGATTTTTGCCCCATTTGGCTCTCCATACTTAAACCACAACTTTAAACCAGGGTTCAGTTTTAATAAACCCGAGTTCAGAATACGGGCCATATTGTTTTCAGTCCCCAGAAGAAACTACCAATTCCTGTGGGATTTTATTATACTCAAATAAAATGGCCATGCATAGATGTGGAAAAAAGAAATATTGGACATAATAAAGTAGGCCTACACATATTCAGAGCTGCCAAGTTGTATTTTGCATTTTCATTATTCTTATCCCCCAAAATCAGTATTTTGACAAAAAAATTTGACAAAATTTTGACAAAAAAATTTACCGTGTGAGATAAATATTTTGTATTTTTCCCCCCAAAAGTGTATTTCATAATAAAATGCTTGGCGCACTCGCCCATCACGGCGCTCAAGCTGCATGCAAGCTAAAATGTGCACTGCTCTTGCAGATGAAAAAAAAAAACATTGAAACTTGTGTATATCTCACCCTGGTTTTTACAAAATGATTGAAAAAAAAAAAAGAAGTTACCTGAAATTACATTGATCTAATAACCATATTTGTGTACGTTTTATGAAATAGAGACATATAGAGATGATTTTTCTCAATAAATTTTTATTTTGTAAAAAAAATAAATAACGTACTACTTGGCAGCTCTGCATATTCATTCTTTTAAAAATAAATGTATTGTACATTTTGTACTTGTTGGATTGCAAGGTAGATCTGTAATAAAAACAAATTTGACACCTTGTTCACATGGGACTAATAAAGCAATAATAACACAATAATAATGACTTAATCAGATATACATGTACGAGACAAACACGTACGGTAAGATAATTAGATTTTTAATTATCTGTGTTGCTACTGTACACTGGTACAAACGGAAATGTACAAATGTAATAGTGATATTGAAATATCTAGATATGAAATTAACTGGTCTTGACAGGAACATCAAATAATTATCAAATAATTGCCTGCAAAAGAGAATCATATATCCTAAATCGCTATGGGGGCAGTCCAAACGTTAGCAGCAATAAGTTCATTTTCCCTAAAACCAAGTGTCGGTCAATTATTATACCGTACAGTTGCAAATACTAAACAATTGGTTTCCAATATTCTTATTTTGTAGTGCTCATTAAACTAACAATTTTGTATCTGCTAGGCTGTCAGTCCTCTGGAAAATGTTGGCATATCAATTATAATAGGCCTATACAATAAACTTTGACATGTACAGTGACTAAAATGCAACATTTGGTTCTTTGGTTCATTATGAAAGTGAACCAAGAAGAGAGGAAACGATAAAAAGGGAGCTTTTGAGGGGAAAATATGAATGAACATGGCAAACATTTTGGGGTAGTGTGCAGAAGTTTTTGAAATTACAGCTATTTGCCTTGTTGATTGTATTCTTTTTAAATCATGATGAACAAAAAAAGGCTATATCAATATCAAAATTCTTCACACACTCATGATAAAACCTTGGAAAGTATTCTTTTTATTATGCCAGAAGGGAAAAAAAGAGTTTCAACAGTCCAGTAGGATATCATAGAAAAATTTGCAGGTCAATTTTCAAATGTGACATAAATTTTTATCAAATACTGGGCATCAGCAGAAAAGCAAGACAAGGCAAGATTGATCAATTCCTTGAATTTCTCAGCATGAAATGAGATACAATTACCCTTCTGAACTTAGAACACATAACTAACACATTATACAGAATATGCCAATTAATGGTGAATTTGTTTGCATATGAACGATGCGATGAAGATTGTACTGATCAAAGAGTTCAGTGAAGTTTGTTTAGTTTACTTTAGATAGTGGTAAAACCACACATACCACCCTCTAAATAAATAAATTTATAACTTTATATATGAATATATTATGCTATACCAAATGGGAAATGTATCAAAAGTATATTACATCCATAAATACATCATGAATGTTCTGATTCACTTATACGTTGAAAGTACATTATATCCCTGGTAGGAACGCATTTAAAACTTAATTCTTATCACTGATAAAAAACTTGAAAAGTGAAGATCAAAGTATTTTGTTTAAATACTAAGTTTAAAAATCAAATACCTGTGCAATTGAATATAAATACTTTGTATTGTAATGTCTACTGTGGTAAAATACTAAAATGTGATAGAATTTGAGTGGAATGTCTTTTTTTCATGAATAATATTACCAGGTGATAACACAGTAAACTTTGATGGGAAATTACAAAAATGCATGTTGTTTCATTACATGTACATAATTATTTACAATATCTGTAGTAGTAGTAGTACTTAATTTAACAGAATAGATTAATCAATTATATGCTATAATGAAAGAAAACGGAGAAGGTACCTGTTTCCAGATGGCCAATATTTTCATTATTTCTGCTTAAAACTCTGATCTCTACTTTTACTATACATACAACCTCTGTAGCTATATGTATCACCAAGCTATCTTTTCCAATTTATCTTTTCCAATTTACTCAAAATAAGTATTAACAACAATACACTAAAAGGTAAACTAAACATTGACAATCATCAACCCACTTAGAGTTATTACTTGCCATTAAAGGTGGTCAATTAAGCCCAGTAGCCCAGTCACTCACGTAATTAAATCCGATGTTATCTCTCTCCGATGACCAAATTAACAAACACTCCCCCTTCCGCTTAAAGTTCAATACCAGCCGGTTAGTTGTTGTCGGTGTCGGTCTTTTGCCAATGTGGCAGTGCTGAACTGACTGAACAAATCTCTCTCTTTCTTAATACAGAGATAGACACACACACACCACTAAGAAAACATGCAGCTGGACCACTATGGCTAAGTTCTCAAAGAATACACAATAGTTCTATTCTATGCAAGAATGGATCCTCCTATATTGCAGCGCACGATACTCCCCGGCTTCCCCCCTTTGGTTTAGTGGTAGAAGGTTCATGTATTTCATGCATTGCCATTGGAGCGAGCACACTTGGTATGTACTCTGAGGGGTGCTGCCCAAGCTTTGGGCTGGGCACACAACCAAGAACAGGGGTGTATGCGTAATAAGAGCGAGGGTGAGGGGAACAATAGGCGGCATACCTATATGACAATAGGAGAGCTCAACACAAATATATGTGACTCACTACACAAGGGACACAGTTCAGTGGGCATAGGGCGAGAATAGTCTCCGGAATCAGACCGTCATGTTATTATATAATTATCATCCAAATGGTTGTAAAGTTTATATCGTTAAACTCATCTCCATCCACTAATGTTAAGTTGTTAACAATAAAGTTGTTATGAATTCTTTTTTTTTTGGAACTTTAGATAAAAGTATCGGTTAGCATAATGTGCCCTGAGTGTCGATCTGGGAGACAAACAACAATGGACTTGATTTCTCTTTTTATTCTATCATTTTTGCTTGTAATCTTTATGGGAGAGGTGACGATGACACAAGTTCTTGCCAACAAGAACCTTTTTTGTTCTTTTTTTTTTTTAATCCCACACAAAATGGAAGTACCCTATTAAATAAATCCAGGGCCCACCCTTGCTTGAAAACATATTAAAACATTAGGGCATAAATATATAAAAGCCAAGTTCAAAACAATTTTTTTTCAGACTTGGAGTGTGAGATAATAGATATATGTATAGTAAGTCTACATCTCCCTAAGATAAGACACATTCAACTTGTTAACACTCGATACGAAATGTTATAACAAGTACATGTAGTATGCCACTGAAATAATTATAGCTTCAAAACTGAGAATTGGAAGTAAGTTATATAAAACAAATGCTGACTTAAGTTAAAGTTGATAAGATTCTTTTTATTGTTCAACTTTAAAACTTAACAAATATTACTGGGTCATGGGCAATAAAGGTGACTTCCAGAGTCATTCTAAAGTTTAATATATGAAAATAATGCATACACCTGTAGGGAGGGAGGAAATGATATTCTTGTGATTTTTCTGGCTTGAAAATTATTTTTCCCATGATTAGGATATTTAAAGCGAAAACTTACAAATGATTATAGTTTGCAAATTTGATAGACGCTTATGAAGGAAGGAAATAAATGTAACTTAATGAAATCACTAAGGATAAAACATTTTGCATTGATCCTGAAATTCTGAAGTATATTTTACGGACCAAAACAAGAATTTCAATGACGAAGCAGTAGTCAACAATAAAACAGAGTCTGAAGTGCAAGACTAGAAGTAAACTGTGAAAGAGGCGAGGCAGTTTTGCACCGGGTGAACTTTGCACAGTTTTTATTTATCTCAGATAGGATGATCATCATTCTAAACATCTTCATAATATCTGCCTCGTATCATCGAATGCAAAACATGATTAGACTAAGTTGATGTGCTGCCAGACTGAAGCATCATGGGCCTGTTTCATATTTGCGATAACAGTCAAAAGCTACTGAAATACTGAAATTTGATTGGCTGACTGATGACAGTAAATTTGTAATAGAAACTACAGGTGAATTTGTTGTTATAACATGTCTATTTGAAACAGGGCCCAGATGTAAAATTGCTGAAATAGTTGAAACTGTATAAATTCAAGCTTACTATTATGCTGAGAAACATTAGTCCAGGATAGGCCCCGTAGAAACTTGACCAAACCTTGTTTTCTTATATATACAATATTTTTTAATGGTTTCTTGTCAATTCGAGGGTGCTGATTACGAATCTGGATGATGCCACTCGTGTAACCTTGAGCATTTTCCGCAAATTGGCGAAATCAAATATGGCCGCCAAAATATGCAAATTACCCATAAAAATCCTAAAATTGTCCGCACATTGGCTATGAAATGCATGAAATCGTGTAGCAGGAGTGAAATACTCTCTGAAAAAAATAATTTTTGACAAAATATTTATTTTCTGATATTCAAAGTGGCCGCCATAGGCCCTTGTATACTCTATTATGTACAATATGAATAGGGAAAACTAATTTTCACAAAAATGAGCACTAAACCGCAAAAAAATTGTGATGTATGAACGAAGTAATATATGCAAATCATCATTACTAACAAGATATATCATTTATTATGTCATATATGGGGATATTGCTGTATTTTGATATCTAAAAGCCCCCACTGGCCCAAGAGTATTATGTACAATGGCAATGACCGGGGTCCAAAAAAATGACAAGAGTGAGCACTAAAATGCATATTATTAAGATAAACGAGTGGAATACTGACTAAAAGCATAATTGCCATCATTGCCATTAATATACCATTTATGTGATAAATGCTGTATTTTGACATTCAAAATGGCCGCCATAGGCCCTATATTTATCATGTACAATGCGAAAGGAGAAACTAATTTTCACAAGAGTGAGAATCATAAAATGCATATAACTGTGATATACGAGTAAAAATATTGTCTTAAATATGATTTCTAAGTGAATAGATCACATATTGGTCGTGGAGGTAATAAATGCAGTACTTTGAAATCCAAAATGATTGCCATAGGTCCTAAAAGTATTGTGTACATTGTAACATGGGACATATAATTTTGACAGAATTTGGCTTTGCTTGACTCTAAATATTGCATATAATTGTGAATTGTGAAAGGGTGAAATATTGTCTAAAACCATGGTTTCTACCGAGATATATCATATCATGTGTAATTAAGTTGATAAATGCTGCATTTTAAAATTGAAAATGGCCACCATAGGCCCTTAACGTATAATATACAATATGAGTGGAGACAAATAATGTTCACAAAAAGGGCATATGGCAGCCATTTTGAATGTTGAAATACAGTATTTATCACCTAAATTACATAGGATATGATATATTTTGTTATAAATCATGTTTTCAGACAATATTTCCCTCATACATCACCATTTGGCCAAGCAAAGCCAAATTCCGTTGAAATAATTTGTTCCCATTCACATTGTGCATAGTATCATAAGGGCCTGTAGCGGCCATTTTGACTTTTTAATAACAGTATTTATCACCTAACTGGCAGAATAAATGATATATCTTAATAGAAATTATGCTTTCAGACAATATTTTACTCATAGATCACTATTACGTGCATTTATGGTGCTCACTCTTGTGAATATTGGTTTCCCACTTTGCATTGTACATGATACTGTTAATGCCTATGGCGGCCATTTTGAAAATAAAAATACAGTATTTAACACAAACTTGAAACCTGAATGATATATTTCGTTAGAAAATATGTTTTTAGACAGTATCCCATTAATTTATCACATATATATGCATTTTAGTGCTCTCTCTTGTGATTTCTTTGCTCCTCTTTCTCATTGTGCATAATACTTTTAGGGCCTTTGGCAGCCATTTTGAATATCAAAATAAATCATTCATCACATATATGGCATATTAATAATATATTTCGTTAACAATTATGTTTTTAGTCAGTATTCCACTCGTTTAATCTTAATAATATGCATTCTAGTGATCACTCTTGTGAATTTTTTGGCCCCCATTGCCATTGTACGCAATACTGTTTGGGCCAGTGGCAGCTATTTTAGATATCAAAATACAGAAATGTTCCCATATATGACATAATAAACGATATATCTCGTTAGTAATGATGATTTGCATATATTACTTCGTTCATACATTGCGATTTTTGCACTTTAGTGCTCATTTTTGTGAAAATTAGTTTTCCCTATTCATATTGTACATAATAGAATATACAAGGGCCTTTGGCGGCCATTTTGAATATCAGGAAAATAAATATTTTGTCAAAAATTATTTTTTTCAGAGAGTATTTCACTCCTGCTACACGATTTCATGCATTTCATAGCCAATGTGCGGACAATTTTAGGATTTTTATGGGTAATTTGCATATTTTGGCGGCCATATTTGATTTTGCCAATTTGCGGAAAATGCTCAAGGTTACACGAGTGGCATCATCCAGATTCGTAATCAGCACACTCGAATTGACAAGTAACCATAAAAAACTATTGTATATATAAACAAGTGGAACGCCTCTGGCAGTCTCGCCTGCATTACGCAATTTAATATAGCAGCAGTGTTAACTTTGATAACTACTATAAAATAATCATTCACAAAAACACCATTCATATAATGACATAATACCACGTTCATTGACCATAAATGACATTTGAACGGAGACTTAAGACTGTCAACTACACCCATATCCACATTTCATTCACTCTATCCATAAACTTTCAAAGTTATGATGGCACTTCAACAATTACCCCAACATGGCCTAAGTTTATTGACCTTAACTGACCTTTGACTTGGTTTTGTGACCTGAAACTCACAGGGGATGTTCAGTGATGCTTGATTACTCTTATATCCCAAGTTTTATGAACTACCGGTAGATCCATAAACTTCAGAGTTAGGATGGTAATTCAACAAATACCCCCAACACAGCCAAAGTTCATTGACCTTTAATGACCTTTGACCATGGTCATGTGACCTGAAACTCGTACAGGATGTTCAGTGATACTTGATTACTCTTATGTCCAAGTTTTATGAACTAGATCCATAAACTTTCAGAGTTAGGATGGTATTTTAACATATACCCCCAACACGGCCAAAGTTCATTGACCTTAAATGACCATTGACCATGGTCATGTGACCTGAAACTCGCACAGGATATTCAGTGGTACTTGATTAACCTAATGTCCAAGTTTCATGAACTAAATCCATAAATTTTCAAAGTTATGATGGTAATTCAACAAATACCCCCAACTTGGCCAAAGTTCATTGACCCTAAATGACCTTTGACCTTGGTCACGTGACCTGAAACTCGAGCAGGATGTTTTCTTATACTTGATTAACCTTATGCTCAAGTTTCATGAACTAGGTCCATATACTTTCTAAGTTATGTCATTTCAAAAAGTTAACCTTCGGTTAAGATTTTGAAAATAATTTTCCCAACATGGTCTAAGTTCATTGACCCTAAATGACCTTTGACCTTGGTCATGTGACCTGAAACTCGGGCAGGATGTTCAGTAATACTTGATTAACCTTATGTCCAATTTTCATGAACTAGGTCCATATACTTTCTAAGTTATGATGTCATTTCAAAAACTTAACCTTAGGTTAAGATTTGATGTTGACGCCGCCGCCGCCGCCGCCGCCGTCGCTGTCGGAAAAGCGGCGCCTATAGTCTCGCTCTGCTATGCAGGCGAGACAAAAAACAAGGTTATGCCTCTTCTATCCTGGACTACATGTGCATGTACATGTAGCAAAAAGCTAATAGAATGTACACTAAAAAGATCTCTTGCAATTAAAAAAATATAATAGTTGATCAGTTAATGTTACAATCAGTATATGAAAAAGGCAAGTGTCACTGCCATACATGTACATGTAGAACTTTGTTAACCTCTACCGTGAAAGTGGTTTTAACTAATGTTAAGAGCCTCCTGCTACACTAAGAAAAGAGTATGAATATATTTGCAATCAATTTGATTTTATTTCAATTTTAATCAGGTTACACTCATTGTTGTATGAAGTAATCAATCAGAAATCAAGAGCAAATTTGCAATTAACGCCAATTCTTATGATCGATTTTGGGACCAAAACAGACTTGCAATTAATTGCAAACAACACCCCCAATATAGCAACACCCCAATAGTAATTTTGTGGAGTTTTGAGAGGTATATTGTAAATAAAATGCAACAAACAAGACCTGCCACATAAAGAATGACAAGACACCGTATGGTAGAGTCAGTAAACTGTAATTCATCATCATAAAGTGCTCCCACATATTCACACAAACTCAACATTTACAGGTATGCATTTTCAAAATATGAATTTCCTGACTTGATTGAAATAATAATAATAATGACAATAATAATAATAATATTGATAATAATAATAATGATAATAATAACAATAATAATAATAGCAATAATAAAAATAAAATAATAATAATCATCATCATCATCATCATAATAATAATAATAATCAAAATAGTAGAAATAATAACATAATGATAATAATAGCAATAATAAAAGGCATATATTTATAGAGCGCAATTTAGAACACTTTCAGTTAAAATAATTCATACATATTTCTTTGTTTCTCAGTTTCAGTTGTAAGGTAATTTTATGTTTTGCCCTCTTGCAAAACACACATCCAGAGGCCTATAATCATGTACTGTAGACCAACCATAACACCTCGTGACCCGGAAAAAAGTAAAGTTTTGCAGGTGAAATGTGAAACCCCCCTGGCAGTTTCTCTTGTATTACGCTTACACAGTGCGTATAAAAAAAAACCGGACAGATTTGAAAAATCTATAAAATTTTTGTTTCAAATTATGATGTCCATATTTTGGTGTTAAAAGGTGCTCTGAAGTCTTATCTTTCAAATGTTATTAAAAAGAATTAGTTTCGTTCATGCTTGAGCGAACACGGAATGTTTTTTGTCTGGGGTTAAAAAGGAGGCTTGCGCCAAAATGGCATAAAATGATAAATATGATGATCGGACTTCTTGCTAATCAGCAGACTTCCTCTTAACCATTTCATTATCTTTGCCATAATTTTCAAATTATGTGGTCAAAATTCATTTTCAAATCTATTTATATGCTTGAATTGTTCTGTTGTTTCTTTTTAATATGTTCTCTTTTAGCTTTGAATATTCCTTCTTCAAGCAAAAACAATTTTTTTCGACCAAAGCATGGGAGAGCGTGTATCTTTTTTTTCAATACCTTTTATTGTGTGCTACAAAGGTTATGGTGCCTTTTGAACAGTGCCATATAGATGGGCAGGGGCTCGGGGATGCTCCCCCCCCCCTCAATAAAAAAAAATAATGACCAAGAAAAAAAGTGGAAAGGAAATAAAAGGAAAGATAGAAACCAAAATATATTATTTTCTGAATATGTCAAAATCTATCACAAAATTTGATATTGTAATAAAAAAGTGGGAATATTTGCGTGCTCGCTCACTTCACTCGCTCACAACTTTTCAATACATTTTACCTGATCTGCCATATCTAGCTCCTTCAAAATTGACTCAATACACCATCATTGCTATTGAAAGACATGAATCCCTTCATGTTTGACCTATCAAGCTTATAATTAAACTTGGTCAAGGAATCAATAACCCCTTGAAAAATGGATTCATGTCTTTTAAAGGTACCATAACATAATTTGTTTCACATAATAAAAGGAGATTTGAATAATTACAAGTTTTCCCAATTAATAATGCAAATCTTCTTGCTCGGGTTGACAAAAAGTCTTCTTTTCTTACTTATGAAGGAAAATTCAAAGGTTAAAGAAGTTTAAATGAAAAAACAAAATAATTCAAGTAAATACATAAATTTGTAAATAAAATTTGACAGCATAATTCAAAAATTATGGCACATATAATGAAAAGGTTAAGAGGAAGTCTGCTGATTAGCAAGAAGTCTCAGTGATCATCATATTACTCATATTCTGCCATTCTGGTGCAAGCCTCTTTTTGAACCCTCGACAAAAAGTCCCATGTTCGCTCAAGCACGAACAAAATTTATTGTTTTAATTTAAATTGCATTTCAAAGATAAGATTTCAGAGCATCTATTAACATCCAAATATAGATATTATAATTTGAAACAAATTTTTTATAGACTTTTCAAAACTGTCCCGTTTTTTTTTATACGCACTGTATAGTAATTTTTCTTTGTGACATTCCAAAATAAAATATTTTCTATTTCTCTTTAACCTGTTGAATTTATACTTAATAATAAAGCCAAATAAATAAATAATAAAGTTTAAAAAGGGCCAATGCTTTATGGTGTCCTATTGACTGGTCACATGCCCCATATTATTAGCCTTAGAAGTTTTTTGCTTGCATTTTCTCCATTTGTACTGGAATACAGAAATGTATATGCCAATATCAAAGTGGCCTTATTACCTGAATGAAAACAAAGAATTTTCTTGAAAAGTTAAAAAAATATGGAAAATACATGAATATAACCCAGTGGCAAAATGGGCCAAAAATTTGAGAGGCCCAGAAATGGTCCATGAAGCAAATCTTTTAAAAAGCTGTGAAAGGGCATATTTTTTTAACTTTTTAATCCAAAATTCTAATTTGTGATAATTTTGCCGTAATATGCAGAAAATCATATATTGAACTTCATCCTTTACTTTCCTTTTGTTTTCTCCTTATTTTTTCTTGGTCATGAAAATGTTAGAGAGCCCCCACTCATCGGTATGCCAATGTTATAACCATCTACTTTTGAATGACCTTTTGACCTTGCTCTAGTCGTCCATTGATCTAAAATTTTACTCATGGACATAATAGCTAAACTGCTAAAGCATGACACTCCTCCTGACAAGCTTCATGGAACATAAAAAAAATAAATAAATAATATACTTTGTATAGCGCACGTAACCACCTTGCTAGGTGCTCAAGGTGCTCCTATATTACCCCGGCTTAGCTAGTCTACTGATTCTGGTGCACACAGCTTTTTGAGGAATTTCTTCCTGCCGGTACCCATTTACCTGACCTGGGTCGAGTGCTGCACAGTGTGGATAAATTTCTTGCTGAAGGAACACACACCATGGCTAGGATTCGAATCCACGACCCTCTGTTTGAAAGGCGAGAGTCAGAACCACTAGACCATGACGTGCCCACGTTAACAGGCTAATATTTTTTTTCAAAATTTGAGAAAATTCATTTGGTTTGTAATAAGCATCTAAGTTCTTTGACCTTGTATAACCTTTGACCTTCATTTGTAAATGCATTATTCATTTCATATCATTTGTGATATGAAAAATACCAGTTTCATTTCATTTAATGAAATATCGAACAAAAATGTAAATTAATTATCAAAATAAATCTGAAATAAATCTAATCTTAGGCCTCATCCAGTTACCAAATACTATTAAAGCTGCCTACTCACATTGTAATTCAGGCAGGGGGGGGGGGGCGAGCAGGTGGTGGAAGATGCGCACCCCTTAAAATTTTGAAAAAAGAATGGGGCGCCCCGTAAAATGACCATATTGGAGATTCTTTGGCCCCCATCTGTTGACCAAGTAACCTTTTTTCTTACTTGTCAATTTTTGTTTGCAGACCAAATGCTAGTTATTGGTGATACCTTTATTTAGGGGGGGGCTTGAATGGTATCCCTTCAAAAAGATCCTGGATTTAAACCTGTTTAATGCTGATGCCTGATAATATTTATACATGTATTTGAACAGAATACCTATGGTTATAAAGCTTAGAGTTGATAGGCCTACTGCTTTCCTAACCCAAAATGAAATTTAACATTGGCCTAGTGACCTGAAATTATAACATAAATTTGCCCATTTTGGACTTAAATACCTTCAAAATCACCTCAAAAATTCTGAATCATAATCTTGGTTTAAGTTGTTATTTCATATCACATCATGGTCATAGATCTGTTAAGAATTTATGGTCTTGATTATGTCGCATATACATTAAGGCAAATAATAAGTGACAATGATCATCTTTAGTCCAAATTTCAAGAAATGGTTCCAGAATCATTATACTTTTCAACTCTGACTGCTAATGACTCTATTGGAAAAGTGGTACCTACATTACATGTATGATGTATTTTTAATTTATTGATTTAAATAATTTCATTTCCATCCCGAGAACCACTTTAACTTACATGTAGTCACACAATGAGACAAAATTATGAAGGTCCAAACTCTGCTGAAGTTTGGATAAACAGTGCAACATTTGGCTTAAAAAGTATATGACCAAGCATGTGAGTGAGCCAATATGAGCCTACAATACATCTTCCACAATCTATTTGGCACATGTATATAAATAAAGATGAAAATAAGTTACTATAAATATTAAAAGGTACAATAATAATAATAATAATAATTTAATAATAAGAGTAAGTTTACAATAAAAATAATATAATAAATATAGATCGATCTAGGTACTATATACACAAGTTAGCATGATGTGTCGTTGTACTGACATAATGATATAGACTTTTTCAATGCCACATACAGTAAAAAATAGTATTAGGCCTATTTTGATTTCTTCTTATTATTTATTCGACCAATATAAAAAAAGTACATACACATTACATCAGAAAAAAACAATTACAGTACATGAACATGCAAAGAAATGCAGGAATGGCATGTGGGTCAGGGGGCACAAAAGCGAAATTTAGCACTGCCCGAAGGCATGTACCCCCACACATGCGGCTCCCAAGACATATAAATAAAATATATAAATACTCTTACACAAAATATTACACGTTGAAAAAAAAGGGGAATGCAAATTAATGAAAGGGGGAAAAAAAATAATTAAATAGATAGGTCATGAGATACATTTAGAAAAAAAAATTACATGCACTGCAAAAATGTAGAAACATAACATAGTAAAAAAATAACAGTAACATGAAAGGAGCATTCTAAATAAGCTACAATTAGAATTTCCAATTTCTATTGCAATTTCCAATTTCTATTGCAATTGCAATAGAAATTGGAAATTCAAATTGTTTGTTTTAACAGATCTGGTGTAACTGGAGTTCGGAAAAAAAAAGAAAGGAGGGGGGGGGGGGTAATTGGAAGTCCAAAGTAGGAATGTGTCTCATCTCGACTATAAATATGCCAAGACTAGAGTCTGATTCTTCTGTCTAGTCTTTTGCATTATATTGCCTATTGGCAGGATTGGCTTTGACCATGTTTTTAGAAAATATCGTTGGAGCAAATTATCAAAAAGCCAGACACAACATAAACCACACAGGCACTAGCCTACATTAGGTTGCACCTACACACTGTCTAGATTGACTGCAACCACCGCACGTATGTTCATCACCCATAGGCTATGTATCAACCCAGTGGAGTTCGCCATTAAAGGCCTTTGCACAGTTTCAACGTTGGTGTCGTGATACTTTTCAATAAAGAAAATGTGTGTCGTACCATGACAACATGTATTGTTGCTGGAATTTCCAGGGATTTAAAGTGGATATGGTGTGATCAAACTATGAAAATTTATAATCCATTATATCAATGGTCATATCATGACTTTAGTTAAGAATATCGTGCGCAAATAAAGGCAGATCAGCATAATTTCATATCATTGTCTAATACGTAATAGATCGAGTGTGGGAGACGGGGGTAAAAAATTTCAACATTTTATTATCTTTATTGTACTAAGTTCTCAATTTTTTTAATACTTTCTTTCTATAGTATGTTATTTTGTTGTTATTTTATTGTATATTTGTATTGAGTTTGACAACTCTCCAGTTTTTTTAATGTGTAAGCTAAATAAATAGTCAGTGGATCTTGGGGCTATATTGCAATTGAAATCACGCACGTCAAGTGGCGTAATTCATCTGATCGGGGGGGGGGGGGGTGTGAGAGCAATAATTATGTTGAGTTAAAAAAAAAATGGTCCCCCCCAGAGCTGTTAGTAGACGGGGATATACAAAACGTGTGTGAAGGGATGGGGGTCAAAGCAATATATTGAGCTGAATATTCAACAATAATATTCAAGGGTAACTCATCCCCCCCCCCCTTCAAGAGATATCAGTAGACAGGGGCGGATCCAGCCTTTGCCAATATGGGGGGGGGGAGCCGAATTTTTTTAGCCACATTTTCCCGATCGGCCACTCGGAGTTGATTTTTGTTTGTATCTTTGAAGGGGTAGTCTTTTATTATAATAGTCTAAGCTTTATTCTTATAAATCAACATAAATATATAATAATCTCATAAGCCTTATTTGATTAGTGCGAGTGCAAAGTATTTTGTCCTAAAATCTAAATATTCTGGGCAATGTTTGTGATCCTAAGACAGATGTGTATCCACCGCAACTACCTTACATTTTTCAACAATCAAATAATGCGAGCGAAAAGCGTGGGCTGAAAATTTTGACATTTCTAGACGAAGTACGGAAATTCTAAGCACTTTTTGTAATCGTGATAATAATAAGTAAATGACTAAACAATTGATGCGAGCGCGAAGCGCGTGCGGAAAAAAAATCGAGATTTACACCCAAAAATGGGACACTTTGTTCATTTTGTGTAAATCATGAAAATGATAATTGGAAATCTTATAATGCGAGCACAAAATGTTTGATATTTGGATGATTTAAATAGTGAACAAGCTGCGTATCTGAATAAACATGCGCGACCTAGAATCTGGGCATTCTAAATACCTTTTACATCATGAAAATCAATAAAGCGAGCGCAAAAAGCGCGAGCTTAAAGTATTTGATATTCCGATCTGAAAAAGGGACAATTTAATCTCTGTATTTCAAGCACTTTGTAGGACAATTGTGAGGTGGATTTGGATCACAGTTTTAAAAAAGCCGATATGTTTCAATATTATTCCTTTGAGTTTTGACCTAGGACCGGGACATCCTAAGAACATTATGTCATCAAATGAAAATGATGACTGTCTTCCTATTTCTCTTCCTAAGCACGAAATAGAACTTGTCGATATTCCATTCTGAAAACAAGGACATAGTGATTACTAAATTAATATCTTATTTATTAGTCTAATAAGCCTAATGAGAGCGCGTAATCTGTTAATATTATGGCTTGAAAAATTGACATTTAAAGCACTTTTGTAATTATGATGCACGATTTAATATATTTTCAACAATCAATGCGAGCACAAATCGTAAGCCGAATTTTTTATAATCTGTCATGAAATGGGGATTTTAAGTAGTTTGTTATAAAATCAATATTGAGATATACATAACTCACCCGGTGTATTGGAAAAGAGAGGGAAAGGAGCACCCCCTTCTCCCGATCCGCTTGAGACAACATTATACCTTCAACTTTCTTCTTCGTTCTCTTTTTTATATATTTCTTGTACATACCATCTCAAGATCTTATTTATTTTTAATAGTAGTTCACATTCATATTTATAGTGTAAACAGATTTTACCTTTTATAATTACAATTCTATACGTGTTGAGGACCCCACTGAAAATAAGCTTTCGAACTATCCTGTTAAAGATTACTGACTTTTATTTTAATTTAATTTAATTTAATTAATTTATTCATTTATTTATTTATTCTTACTCATTATTATTTTTGGGGAGGGGTCCTTTCACACCCATAATCATCAAACAATAATCGTTCCGAATCCTCCTTCATTTAGGTTATGTAAATGAAATACTAAAATATTAAATTAAGAGGAAAGGAATTAAGACAAAGTAATTTTACAGCTACAACTATGATTCATTTGCGAAAAAGGGTATTTCTTTTTTATTTTAAGACCGCTCGGGGGACATTCATAATGTAGTTTTTAGTCAAAAAATAAATTGTGTCAGGAACTCGTTGGCTGCAGTAAATAAATATTGTTTTAAAAAATGGATAACCATGAGAAACAAAATAATCATATCCATCTTTAGTCGAAGTGCCAGGAATGAGCTCTTTGGCAAGCTCTTTGGTGTAAAAACCGCTTGCGAACCAATTCTGCACATTGAAAAATAAACGCTGACTATATAAGCAAAAGAAAATTATAAACTGATTGAAATTGCCGTTGCATACGATGACATGTTCAAATAAAATTGGAATCATGCAGTATTTTGTTTGTTATACACAAAGAAAACTCAGACCATGACACCTGTCATGATTTTTGTATCCAATATGATTCTATAACATATATTTACATCAGGACAATTTATTTAATATAGACACACATAATAGAAATTGTAATAGATATGCGCTATGCTAAACAGTCAATGTGAGTATATGCAATCTTGACCTAAATTTGCCTTTTGGTAATTCAGGAAAGAAATAATAATTCTAGAAAATGAAATCATTTATGTGTTAGGTATATTCCGAACATTTTCCAAAATCGTTAAACCATTAATTTCACAGATTAAGTGTCAAAATTAAGTATTAAAGTGCGAAGTGGTCATTACAAGGGGAAAAGGTACGTGGAAAATACCACCTTACACCAGTATGGGACTAGATATCCGTCCCCGCAGACACGGCGATCAGCCCGTGTGCGCACGCTAAAATTTATCATTCTGCGGCTCGCGTGCTAGGAATGAACTTGATATTTCTCTCAATTACGAAACTCATCGTGGAAAAGGTTATCCAACATGCAATGATATACTCGTAAAATTTGTCGTCATGTATCATTTACACACAGATAATTGAATATAACCCTTCTTTTGGAGAACTATTAGTAAGTTGTTCGAATCTAACGATTTTCTTTTAAAAATATAACAATTTACCTGATTTCAAATGCCTGCCATTTCTAAAAAAAAACTAGAATCAATAAGCCACCACCGTTATCAGTTGTGAAAAATTCTAGGAAACGTACTAAGATGCTTTTGCAAATGATTAAAAATTAAGGGGATATGAAAATAAGGATTGTGCAATGCTATATCAAATTTCTGTTATATTTTCATCAATTTTGGGATTGCATCGAAATGACTGATAATTCAAAGTCTTACCCACACTTGCTTGTAAATTCGGTATATGTTGGTACACTGATAGTCAATGTAAATGATAAACATTCATAGCCTCACTAAAATTGAACAAATCCATTGTTTTTAGAATTTTAATGTCGCAGACATTTTGGAGAGTGAGCAAAGTGATGCTAACAAACGTCGCTAACAATATTGCTAGGCGAAAAGGCCTTTCAATGGCGCGCTCCACTGAGTTGAGGCCGTGAACATACGTGACCGACGCTAACTCCGTTCGCAACGGAATCCCACTGGGCAATCTTACTCGGCAGCGCAGGCAGACGATACCAACATACACAAACCAACTTCCAACAGGTGGATCTACTCTAAATCATCATAAAAACACCTCAAATGAGCTGTTTAACGTTCTTGAACCAACACACCCAAACTACAATTTACATATCATCCTAATCACACACGACAATAAGCTATTTAAGAAGTTATAACGGAGAAAACAAGAGTTAAAATATGTTAATTCCTCACCGATAATTAGCCCGATTCGGTAAATTGATCTTGTTTTCAAAGAGCCCACTCAAATGAAGCCATATATTTGGATACCCGATGAACGATCGCAATATGCAAATTAAGACCAAGAAAGGGTACCATTCTCTTTGAACAGGTGTCAATTGCAGAGGTGGCGTCAGACTTCAAAGATTCATCCCCATCGAGGGTTAAACTAATGGCCACGCCCAGTAGTAGTACCCCGCTCCCACCTGTCAAGGTCAGAATTTAGGAAAGCATGAAATATAAACATGAATGCATGCCAAATTATCTTTATTGAGTGAATCTCTGTTTTTTTTTAGTTTGAAAAAGAAGATACTACTATAGTAGACTAACGACTTGGCTGCATTGTGATTCGGAAACAATTTTAAGTGCGTATTAAGGCGACCGCACACCTTACGACTGGTCTGCGACCCGATTTTGGAACAAATCGCATTTTGCTCATTTTCTGAAGATGTGAATGGAACATATCATTTCATTTGAGGTTAAATCAATTGAAATAGTAATATTATAACAATTTTGAAAGATTGCAAGTCCTTATTTTGGAGTAAAGTCCAAATTAGTTTCAAATCGTAGCCAATCGTACGACTGCTATGACGTCATTACGACTAGATATTAAATTCGCTTTTATTCTAAGAAGGATGACAGCATAGTCACGAATTTTATCATAGGTATTCGTACGATGATTTAGAACATTACACAGTAAGATATTCCAAGTCTCAATATTAGCATCAAATTCTATTACATTTTATTCTGAAATCGGGTCGCAGACCAGTCGTAAGGTGTGCGGTGGCCTTTATAGCTACAAAGGGTACCTTAATGTTTAAAGTGTGATCATGATAACCGGAATACAGAGAATTTTAGAGTTACAAACTCTTTTTCATATGTAGTCACTATACATGTACCTTGTTAATAGCCCTTGCAAATAGGCCTACTATTTCTTTTAATCTAAAAAAAGAATTTAAAAAAAACCTCATCGGAGAATGACAGATATTTCAGTTGGCCCCTTCCGAGTTTTTTTTCTTCATTTCATTGGTACGTTTCAACCCTGCATATGTTGACGTATCTTTTCATTGTAAATGATTTATTATGAAATGTACTTTGAGGATTTGTGGAATATGAATATATGAAAAAAGGAAAAATAATAAAATAAGATATGTGCTACATTTCAGTTATGCTACCATTCAATAATACATTTCTACAGTACCCGTGAGCACAAATATCGGGCCTACTAATTTAGCCATAACACCCATTTATCAAAATTATTATTATTACAAAGGTCATATAATTTGGAAAGCAATAACACTATAATTAGATATGTAGGCCAGATGTGGGCGTTTATTTAAGGATGTTAATTTGCGGATGTTCATGTTTATTTAATACATCTTCTCTAATATCTTAAGATCAATATGAAAAATAAGCATGAATATATATGTGACTTTATAAAGATTGGATTTTATAACGGGTTCAATTTTGGTTCTCAAATATTTTTTATTTCGTACGTGCGCTAATTTTTCCTTTGGCATACCTTCTTTGTATTTATGAAAGTATTGAATGGATAGAATAAAAATAAATGTGCGCAGAATAAAATTTATTTCATTTTAGTTCTGATTGGAATTTTTTTATCATTGTTTCTTTCTTTTTTCTTCCCTCCTTTCTTGGTTTCTTTCTTTTTTCTTCCTGTCATTTCTTTTCTCCCTTCCTTTCTTTCTTTGCTTCTTTCTTTCTTTCTCTCTCTCTCTTTTTTTCTTTCTTTTTCCAAAGTGATTTTATCTTGCCTGCCATGACCAAATTAGGGTCAATACATCATATCGACCCTACTTTTGATCATTCTACTGAGAGAATTTTTCTTGCCCAATTTGGGCAAGTAGTTTTGGTCTTTACCTCAAAACACTTGCCCGACTCTAACTTTCATTTGCCCAGGGCAATCAGGCAAGTGCTTATGTAGCACCCTGGTTTTAGTTTGATATACAGTCTAACTTCTCTCTTTAGTGAGAACCTGTCTTCAGTGGCCATCTATATTGCCTCTCATTTGCTAAAGAACCTTTCTATAAAGGCCACTTGTCTACAGTGACCACTTTATCTGTTTCCCTTGTGTGGACTTGACAGACAGGCTTAACTGTAGTCGCTAGGGAAGCTACAAATAGCATTACAACAAAATTATTTTTCTTGTCTAGGAATAAATTGGTGAAGTTTTTTTTCTCTAAACCAGTAAAATATTCAGGAGACCTGGTCATTGAAATCAGATTCCTTGAGATTTCTTTCACAGCCAGGGGGACATGCCAGCCTGATCTAACCAGTTGTAAATTTGTTGGAAAACTTTGTTGGAAAACAGCCCAGTCCCCCTCCCCTGTGCTGCCCATGACAGAAATATATTCAGAAAACCAAAACAATTGTCTAGGGTGGGATTTTAATTTATTTCTATATACCCTTTTATCACATTGCATATAGTATACTACATATTTAGAATTGAATGAATAGGGTCTACCCTACATTACTATTCAGTAATAGAAACGGCAGACATGACATGACAAAACTCAACAACTCCCTTTCGAGTACACAAAAGGTGAAGAGGGGAGAAAAATCGGACGTTTTATCCGACAGGTACCATAGTAACACTGCTTCTCAGCCTATCAAATTCAGATCGAGGAAATGGTCAGGGGGGCGTTTCATGAAAGGACTTGTCGGACGTTTTATCCGACAAGTCCCATTTTATCCGACAGTTACCATAGTAACAGTACCTCTCAGCCAATCAACATCAGAGAAAGATGTCAGATCTGACAACTTGTCGGATGAAAATGTTAATGAAACACTCCCCAGATCTGACAACTTGTCGGACAAAAATGTTGATGAAACGCTCCCCTGGAGAGCAGCTGTGGAAGAGTCAGTTGAAGAGGCCCACACTCTGAACTTTGGTTTAATATGATCTCTGGTCTAAAGCTATGGAAAGCCAATTGTGACAGTCATCTTTAACATATACAGGACAAGTTCAATCTGTCAGCTCATTTGACATTAAAACCATTCATATCTGACTGAGAATAATTACTGAAATGATTCTCATCAACATTAAAATATTAGGAAAGAGCCAAGATATGATAAGACAGGAAAAAATTAATGTAAATGCAATTTTTAAATATTTGGCTTCCCATACTTTTAACACAGAGTTAGACCATGGCATAAGTCGAATCGGACTTGAGAACATGGGCCATATTCTTTAACAGCAATAATGATGCAAGGTCAGCAATCAACTGTAGTGCTAAAACAGTCTAATCAATAATGATAATACACATTTATTAGCAGAGGTGGGCTCTTTAGCACTACGTTTAAACCAGACTTGCCAACCTCTGGGAATGAAAAAGTATATTCTGTGATAACAAAAAGTGTATTTTCCCCCAAAAAAGTGTATTTCATATATTTCATAATAAAATGTGTGGCGCACTCGCTCATCGAGGCGCTCAAGCTGCATGCAAGCTAAAATGCGCACTGCTCTTGCAGATGAAAAAAACAACAACATTTAAACATGTGTATATCTCACCCTGGTTTTAACAAAATGATTGAAAAAAAAAAAAGTTACCTAAAATTACATTGATCTAATAACCATATTTGTGTAAGTTTTATGAAATAGAGACATATAGAGATTATAGAGATGATTTTTCTCAATAAATTACGATTTTGTAATTTTTTACAAAAACATATTTTTTAAGGAAAAAAAGTACTTTGGTTGCAAAAACGTACTAAATACACCAAAAACATACTGGTTGGCAGGTCTGTTAAACACTTGTAACTTGTGATTTCATCATTCATTACCACATATACAAATCCCGATCTTTGTTGCTGATTTTTGTCACACCATTTACGAACAAAGATTCATGACATGAATTCTAACATACAATATTAAACTAGAATTGATTTCATCATTCATTACCACATATACAAAATACCTAATCATACACCATTCTTTTATAACATAAAACAATCAATATCAATCAAATTGTTAACAATTTGTAAGAAAAAGTTAGATTTCTAAATACAATCAAAATTGATAATGCTATGAAGTTAGCTGTATGTCTCTATTCGCTCATATCAACTCATTGAATATGACTTGATTTCAAAATAATGCATATTTTACATAGACCCTACCGGGTTATCTCTGGCATATGCATAATGGGTTGAATCAATGGATCAAGCCTTGTTCGAGCATTGCATATTAAAAGGTCTGCAACAGTCAGAGAGTGTCACAGATTTATGAGGCACTTTTGTGTCACCAAAAAGTAAAAGTAAATTTTGCTATACTTGCAATTGATATAAATGTACGTATCAATTTAAATTTGCAATTGATCGCAAATATTTTCGTGCAACACCTCCTCTGAAAAGTGACTGAATTTAAAAGTTGATGAGAGATACATAGACATTCCAAACTATACAGATAATATACAAATATACCAGGCTTTGAGTAAGTATAGCTGGAATTATTTGTCAGAGGTTGGACTGGCATTACTATTATTAGTAATAGTAATTTTAGTAAACAGTAATTTTGCCAGTACAACCGAGGATGAATAATTCCCTCTATACTTTCGAAATAAAGGCCTGGTATATTTGTTTTACATCCTACATTTAATAAGTTAAAACAACAGATCTTGATAATCTAGTTTTTGTACACGTAGTTCATCTTTTTAAAAATCTGAACCAAAATATAGATTCTAGAAACATGCTGCGCTGACTGACCTACTTTTCCTGAAGCTACGCGCTCAGCGGAACACGCATTTGTGCCTGCGCCCAAGATATTGCGCGATCTGTGTCAATGATCTGTGACGTCAATGATGGAATAGTGCACTATTCCATCATCAACGTCGGAATAGAAATTTTTCTTCAGTGGGCGTTTCATTTTCAACATCATCGCAAAATAGTGACAATATGTTTGGTCACATGATGCTATTTAAACCAATCAGCCTACATTATTTGATTTATGTCACATATAATATCATTTATATATATATATATATATTATATATACATATATTTGAATACCTTTCAAAAAGGTTGCTTATGGGTACCCTGATAGCTAGCAAGGAATGTCTAGGCTACGAATAATAGTACTAATATACGCCAATGCTTGTTTTCTGGGAAGCATTTCATGAAAGACTATGCCAGTGATTTGTATGACATCTGTTATAAGCTACTGAAATCCTTGCATCTGATTGGCAGAGAGGGAATTTGACGTGAAGAATCCCCGACAAGATGCAACATGAGAGATTCCCAGAAATGAATCAAGGTCTGAACAGGTATTTTAAGAGGTTTACGGGTTTAACCAATAGGGTATTTGGTTAAGAACTCCCTTATAAACGGAACTTCAGTTATGGAGATCTTATGCATACAAGACTAAGTTTTATTGGATAAACATAATCCATCCAAAGAGTTGTCTTCATTCAACAAACAAATATAAATGACAACATATATCTATATAATATTGACTGGTCTTGAGGGGGACATCAAATATATTGCCAGCAAAAGAATCATATTGGCCCGAGTCTTTAGACGAGGGCAATATGGGTCTTTTAAGGGCAATATATTTGATGTTCCCCGAAAGAAGGGCAGTCAATATTTTTATTATCATCCAAATCAGATATCTAGAGCAAAAATCATGATAACAGTGATATCTTTTAAGAATAGAGTTCTGTTGTGTCATGATATCAGTGTCTAGGCTCTGCACTTTACCATTATGACGTACTTGCAAGCGCCCATATCCAGCGTTGTCTTTATTATGACGTAGATCGTTGGTGCGCGGAACATTATGAAGCGTATCACTTCATTCGCTTCCTCAAAGGCCCGGATGTGAGACCAGGGAAAATACAAAGGTATATTTTGTGTCATCTCTGCATGCAAAGTCAATACGTGCATTGAGACCGAGGAAAATACAAACAATATACCTATCCCTTCCTGATAATAATAAAATACAGGGAAATACGGTTTTGTAAATGACCAGCTCAGATGTCTGATACGGGTGATAATATCTCTTATCTACCTGAAATGGATAAATATTTCCCTCATGATTGTCACTGACTATGGCATGATTATGTTTGATTTAAAAAATCAATTAAAAATTGTTAATACAAGAGCATTATATGCATTAACTTAATATACTATACATACACCCAACATGACTGTTGGTAAATATAACAAATTGTACACTGATTGAGTAATCAATAATGAAAGCATATTTATAAATTAACAAAATTGACTAAGGTATATCCTTGTTTTTTGCTTTGAATTCATACGCATAAATAATAGAAGTGGATACTTGGAATGAGAGAGGGGGAGGGGGTTGTGAAAATGAGGAAGATGGCAGATTTTTATATACTGATTTGTGCTTCTTAACAGATCTACGGACTTATGCCTCAGTGGCCCTAATCTCCCAATACCAAACCTGAAAGGCACCCTTCTCACAAGAATCATTATCACATAATTTACACTAGGGAACGTTCTCACATAAAGATTTATCTAGTCAATATATATGGAAAGCCATCAATGTCATAATTTTCCATGTAAACAGGGTGCACACACAATGCCCATCTGAAAACAAAGAGTTCTAAGCACACTGATGTACTTGTCAAGACAATGATTTATGTATGAGTATACATCATACACGTGTACCGTACATTGCAGAAGTTGATGACCCTGGCTATTCATAGTTGTTAAATGATCAGAATCCCATTTCATAAAAGCTTGATACAATAACAAATGCACGATTTCTATACCAAATTTAATATCAGCCAATCAGATTGAAGGATTTCAGTAGATTTTAACTGATATAAATTTGTTTTTGTAGCAAGTTTTATGAAATGGAACCCAGATCATTCATTACTCTTTGTTAGTCAGGGTCCGGAAGTTTTTGAAAAATTATGTTTTAGCCTATCGAATGACAGGATTCTGGTTGCTTATAACAGTAGCTTTAACTTGATAGATTTCATGGAACATGGCCTTTAATCCTGCATCATCTCGGTGGATGAACGAAAAGAGTACTTGCTCCTAACGCATCGTCACAAGTTCTTCGGAAGCGGTCGGATGGATGGCGACGGTTTCATCAAACTGGGCTTTGGTAGCGCCCATCTTGACAGCAACGGAGAAACCCTGCAGCATCTCATCGCATCCTAAACCCTGCATGTGAAGCCCAACGACCTGTACCAAATGAAACGGAGAATAGAGGGTATACTTTGTGCGTTTCGTAATATATTCTTACGTTTATTTATGTTATGTTGATATTTTTTGTTGCTGCTGTTTCTTGTAAGGGAGCACCTTGCTCGACAAGCGTAAGCTTCTCGAAGTGCTACCTGTTTCAAACCTTCGTACATTTTATAATGCAACATTGGAAAATAAATAAATGAATTGAACTGAACTCTGGTGGGGTGTGGTCATAAAGCTGCAAGCTACGTATGACTTTACCCACAATTTTAGACACGTTTGGAGATCTTTTTTTTGTGGTAAATGATAATTCCAAAATTTTCATTTTTGCTGATTTAGCTCCAAACATAGGATCACTAGTCATTCTTAAAGTTTGTGTTATGTACGAATAGCTTTATGAAAAACCAACCTAGTCTAAGTCAGATCTTGAATGTCATAGAATAGGTGGTAAAGATATCTCTTCAATTCATTTCAGGCAATTTTGTCAACCCCTCCGCCCACCAAATTAGTGTGTTGACTTAAAAGTGAAAAACACCCAAACATGTTTAGAATAAAATGATCTAGATCAACTAGTTCTTGTGATCTCCTGTTTTCCCTAATCCTGACTTACCCTTTCTTCCTTTCCAGCACAAACAAGCTTCATCTTTGTTTTCTCCTTCCTCTCTGTCATCGCAAAGTAGAGGTTGGTGAAAGTGGACTGGTAAACCTTCACATTATCGCCACCATATTTTGCAATAGCCTCCGCTGAATGGATAAAAAGGGATAGATGTAACATAGCATAGATTTTATAAACATGCATGTCAGGCAAACATAATAATCTTTTTATTTTTGGAGTCAGTTTTTTTTCGACGACCTAATGCCTAATCTGCTACACTAGATAAGCTTCAAGATGGCAGTGAATGAGGATTTTCTGAGGCCCTTTTGTTAATTTCCAGGGCCACGTTGCACAAAAGTTACCATTATGGTAACTTTGCCATCCAATGGTAACTTGCATGAAATCCTTGATTCTGATTGGCTGTTGATCATCGATACCATGGTAGTTACCATGGGATGGCAAACTTACTATAATGGTAACCTCTATGCAACAGGCTCCAGGTCTCTTCTAACATTCCAGGGGCAAAATGGCCCAGAGTACCCATTTATTTGTTTCCCCATAATATTCCAACGTAACATAGGTTGCATGTAGAGTTAAATCACCTTTGATTTAATTGTTTGCTAACCTAAGCTCTTTTCTTTGAAAACTCCACGACTCATTCATACATTTCCAATATAACACTAAACTTACATTGTGTCCCCCTACATTTTCATGCTAAAACAACTAACCTTTTCAGAGTGTAGTAAGGGGGCAATAATACCTATTAACAAAACACCTGTAGGGGAAGGCGGGGTAAGTTGTGACACTTTTTGCATTTTGCATGATAGAATTGATATGACTAATAAATATTGTAGAAATAAGTACCTTGCCTTTAAATATGATTCTTGGGAAATCTTTTTCACCTATATACAACTTTCTACCCCCACACTGAAAGTCGTTGTGACCTTTGAAAAAAACGATGTAAAGTGGCACAACTTGCCCCATCTATGGGGTAAGTTGTGCCACCTTCGAGGGTAAGTTGAGCCATAAAAACTATGTACAAAATGTATGCGGGAAGAACCAGCATGTCAATTTTTTATTTAAAGTCTTTTCACTTGCTAATTCTCTAAAAATACCAACATTCTCTAAAAGTAAAAGAACTGTCATGTGAATTTGCTCTTTTCTGCCTGCATATCGATGGCTTTTTAAGGTTTGATTGTGTTTTTGTTTACATTACCATAAGAATTACCATGGCTCAACTTGCCCCATGTTTGCTGGCTCAACTTACCCCAGTCCGAACTAAATGCGATAATTTCGCATCCACACATTTCTTATATATCCATCATGTAAAAGACTGTGACAAGAATGAAGATCCATACCTGGACTGACAATGTTGTTCTTATGCTTTATTATATGTAAAGAAGTGTGTGTGTAAAAAACACTTATCTATTTCACACCCTTTTTTACTTTTTTGGCTGAAATTTGTATTTTTCCCTCTAAAAATATACTTTTTGTTTCAAAGTTGAAAACAATGTGGTGGGGTTAATAGTTATGTAATGGGTCATCAATACATGACACCACCATAATGTCTGACTCATTCATTATTGGCCTGGGGGCGGTGGCTCAACTTGCCCCTATGCTCAACTTACCCCGCCTTCCCCTATCCAACGTTTTAAACCAAAATAATAATCAGGCAAGAGCAAAAAAAAAAAAAAAAACACTCTTGATTAATACTTCAAAAGCTAAAATATATACAAGGAAATCAAGTTAGAGAATCAGTATTTTCTCGGGTCTAACATCGTTAGTGATACTGTTGGGCCTTAAATCGTGACCCAAAGTATATCTCGGTGATTAACAATGAGGTATAGAAAACAAATGTGGACTGTTCTGTATCATAGTAATAACATGCAACATTAACACAGCGCTTGATACAATGTTTCTAAGCACTGCATACTATTACCCTGGCTATGGCACGATGATGAATTCTTACCTTCTGTCATTCCGACGGTACCGATAGGCGGATGAGAGAAAACAACAGTCGCGATGTTACTATAATCTAATTTCAAGGAGCTCTCGTTGTTGAAAAGCCGATGGGATAGTCTTCTTCCAGCAGCAATAGCAACTATAAAAAAAAATGATAAAAACAAATTGCAGACAAAAATAAAGAATAGAACATAACATTTTAATAAACGGAACATGTTTCGAGGTGTCACACCTCATCATCAGCCTGAAAATTATAAACAGAGTCATTGGTATTTATACAGTTAGGATGTCAAGTAAAATTTCAAGAATGTAGTTGCATAAGATTACAAGGAATGAATTCAATTCTTAAATGGAGTGAGGTAAAAACAAAAGTTTAAATGTGCCTTTGATCTCTTCCTACATGCAGTTCTAAGCTTTGTAGTGAGATATTTATAAACAACATGAATCTTAGGGGGTGTTGCAAGAAGATATTTGCAATCAGATGCAAAATTCAATTTCAACGTTTTTAGTATCATTATTTGTTTGCCGTCACCTGTGCCTGGGAGGCGAAAAGCGAACTGAATCACTGCAACCCGCAGGTCTCTCCTCCCGATATAACTGATTGGGGGAGTGCAGGTGGACCACTACACAGGGGTTTCCCCTATTCTTATACGAAACGTGCAGTCAGTTCTTAGCATGCAGAGGTGGTGACTCTCCTATACACGGGGCCTCTATTTAACATCCTATCCGAGGGACAGAGTATTTTCCACTGTAATGTAGCCTACATTGACAATGAAACAGGGGAGAGACGTTTACACACAATGCAATGGCTTCAGTCATCTTTGGTTCGACAGGCTGAGCCAACTTCGCTCAGTGAGTGAATGAATGAATGAATATACAAATGTATGAGTGAGTGATTGAATGAATCAGTCAATCAATAAATGAATAATTAGAAGATAAATAAATGAATAAATAAAAGTAGATTTACCTGGTGTAAGAAGATACTTTCCACACACATCTCCTAGAGCATAGAAATTAGGTGCTGAGGTATTCTGGTATTCATCTACAACAATGTCTCCCTTAGCATCGGTTTTCACACCCTAAGAATAAAACAAAGAGCACCAGCAAGTGAGTTCAAGTTTAGTGTTTACTTCTGGTATTGAGGGGGTGCTGCGTGTATTATTTTCCATAGGCAGCATCCCCTGGAATACTGGAAGATGTGATAAAATTGAGAAATGTAACGAAAATTTTGTGAAAATTTTGTAGTGAAACCTTTTTTTGCCTTTCAAATTTCTCAGCACCAAAATGATCTCCATTTTGTAGTGAAACGCCCCCCTTTTTTTGCTTTTCAAATTTCTCGGGACCAAAATGATCTCTTTTTTTGCCTTTCAAATTTCTCGGGACCAAAATAACCTCCATTTTGAAGTGAAACCCCTCCTTTTTTTTGCTTTTCAAATTTCTCGGGACCAAAATGACCTCCATTTCATTGATGTTTTTTTGTTTTGTTTTTTGCTTTTCAAATTTACATCAGCACCCCCAGTATAAAAAAAAATTCCCCGGGCCCTGATCATCACCGAGCTTCAAGACTTACCACATCTTCAAGGCCGATACCCTTAGTCAAGGCATGCCTACCTACGGCCCAGAGAAGACAATCAAATCCTTGGTATGTTCCACTTGTTGTGTTATAGGTTAGGGTTCCATCTGCTTCTTTTACAACAGACACAGGCTGCAAGATTGACAGTAAATTTGAAAATTGAAATTAAAATTGAAATTAGAATTAGAATTAAAGTTGAAATTGAAATTGGAATCAAAATTGATATTGACATTGAAATTAAAAGTGAGATTGAAATTAGAATTGAAATTGGAATTTTAAATTGTAATTGATATTGAAATCAATTGGGAAATTGAAAAGGTGAAATTGGAATCAAGATTGGAGTTGAAATTGGAAATTAGCTGGATTTGGTACTGAATATTTGAAAATAATGCATGCATTGTTATGCTGAAATCGCAACAAAATTATCAAATTGAACTGTGTGGAATAATATTTCAGAAGAGGTAAAGAGTTCAATGAGTATAATTTCATTCAAAGCAAGGTTGAATATTATATATTGAAAAAATATTGATCTCATAAAGCTTGCATCTAACATTACCATGACAGGATATAAACAGAGAATATCCATAAATACCCTCATATCCATGTAGGCCCTATAATATGAAGATTTATAATTTATTGCATATTTTAAAACATTAATTCTGATTGGTTGATGATAGGAAGATTGAAGCTTTGTGCACACAATATATTGAATGGCTACATACTTGTATTACAGATGTTGAGCTCTCATATCATAATTGTGCAAATCATGTCTTAACGTATGAAACTTTCACAAGTTCTAGTAAGTACCATAAACTTGTGGGAATATTATTTCCCACAAGGATCACCATCAAATGTTCATTGGTATACAAATAATGAATTTTTATGAGTGCAATGGATATAATACTTCATGAGGTGAAAAGTGAAATAAGTTGAATGGATCATTCATTTCATCTTTCACCGAATGAAGTATTCTGTCCATTGCACGAATGAAAAGAACATTGATTATTTGGTTTATATGACACCTAAAAATAGATTCCTTTTTATATGAAATTTGTGAATTTCAATGCAAAATATGCTCATGCAGTGCGAGCTCTGTCTGTAGATTATCGCGTACAGACAACATGCGCGCAGCAATCACAAGTGGTGCCTGCAGTCTGGGTGCACGCGTGCAATGGACAAAATTGGTGTGGATCCAAAATTGAACGGTGAATGGATCTAAAATTGCACGGTTGATTACGTCATTGCAAAATGGGTTGAATGATCGATATCGACCAACCAATCAAATGACAAGGATCTATCTAGGTGTCATATAATGATTAATAGCAAGTAAGAAAGGTTTACCAGTCGTTCTTGAAGTCGTTCTTAACTTACAGCTTTATGAACGACTGGTGACCCATTCTTGTGGAAAATGTGGGGGAACTTGGTATATTCATTGACGATGGTTAAGCGGGTAAGAAAGGTTCACCAGTCATTCTTGAAGTCGCTCTTAACTTACGAACAGCTTTATGAAACACCCACCAGGGGGGGGGTGTTTCACAAAGATTTAAGTATGACTTAGAGTCGCACTTAAATACCGAGTTGCGGTATGAAAGGCTTGACCGCATTGGTCAGATCGTGTCATGAGGACGCGCACTAATGCGTATCTATCAATAAGATCGCGCGTTGCATATCATGTACGCGTCGGCATTTAAGAACGACTTAATTCATACTTAAATCTTTGTGAAACACCCCCCAGGTAATATATTACTTACTGAGCTTTGCCTGACCAGGTTTATTCCTATGTTTTCAATACTCTCAGTCACACTTTCAGAAAGCATGGAGTCAAAGTTCCTCAGTGCCTGAATAAGAAATATAAAGGAAGATAAACCTGAAAGGAATGGCTATCAAGAATGTAGACTCAACTGACCCAATGAATGGCTCAGTTTTCGCAATTCTGGCATTAAAAAAAAGGTTATGGCAAAACTAAGATCTTATCCCATTGGGGTTCATAGCCTTCTGTTTATTGAATACATTGCCATTATCAGTATTAGCGATCATCTGATCATCTTCAACATGATCATCATTTTTTCATAATAATCATTGATATAAGGAGCAGGATTAACATCATTATTACCAACATCATCCTCATCATCATCACTATCATTGCCCCCACCACCAAAATCATCACCATCACCACCACCATCATCAATATCCACCATTATCACCATCACCACCAGAAGCACCACCACCACCATCACCATCAAAACCACCACCACCATCATCACCAACACCACCTGCAGCACCAAAATCACTGTCACCAACATAACCACCATCATTACCACCAACATCACCACTATCACAACCACCATCATCATCACCTTCATCAACACCAATATCATCACCACCAATACCACTACAACCACCATCATCATTATCATCACCATCACCACCACCATTACCACCACTATCCCTCTCACCACCTCCATCATCAATTTGAATCCCTACAAACCAACCTTGTCTCTCCTGATAAAGAGGGACACATCACTTCCGAGTTCTTTGAGGATTCCTGCCATTTCAACAGCAATGTATCCTGCTCCGACCACAGCAGTCTTCCTATATTGGAAACGTGATAATTATATAATGATGAGTGGATATTATAGAGTGCCTAATCCAGAGGATATGTGATGATTGCATTACATAGTAATATTTTTGCTCGGGTGACAATACAAAGACCACCAAGGAAGACTAAAAAAAAAAAAGCAGTCTTCATAAGCAGATAGTCTTCATAGGCTTTTTAAAATATATGTTTCAAAGGGAATATTGGAAGGGAAACCAACATTGTGGTCTCTAAAATCAGGTGGTCATTCAGAAAAAGTTATCACTATTAGGTTTGGCTAAATTGACTGTAACTTAAAGTTTGGTGAAATTTGCTTTTTATATTTTATCAAAAGAGAATGAAACCCTGGGAAATATTCGCAACACTCTAAAAGTCGGCAACAAAAAAAGAAAGTTGTGAAAGATTTACGTCTCAAAGTTCATATTTTCCCATTATCTCTCAAGACATAGCATGGGAAGAAGTATCTAAGACAACATACATTGGGTATGTAGGCTATACTTACTTTGGAAGGTCTGTCAGTTCAAAAAATCCATCACTGCTGATTCCATGCTCAGCACCTAAGAAAAATACAATAATATTGCAGAATTTGGGAATGAGAGCAAATTAAAGCGAATGAACAATCTCTTGTTCATTAATGGTAAAGTAGCAAAAGGTGATCCATTTTGATCTCAAACCATCATCATATACCAAAATGTATTTGATTTAATTTCCATTTCACAATTGTACATAATATGAAACATAACAAGGTCGAAAATAATACAAGACATAATAGATTTAAGGAACACAATTCAATAAATAAAGTTATCTCAGGTGATATTTGTATTGATATAAGCATGGGAAAAAAATACATGGGGGCTTGGGGCAAAATGCTTCCTGAAATGCTCAAAGGTGCCCAGGAAAATAAAAAAGAGCAATTCTTCAATAATATTGCAGAATTATGTAAAAGTTATTTAACCATCTCTTATTAAAATCTAGGTACAGTTAAAAATATTGATCGATTATGAACTCATCATCCTATGAAAAATGTATTGATTTATCTAAGCTGGGAAAAATATACATGGGGGCTTGGGGCAAAATGCCCCCTGAAATGCCCAAAGGTGCCCTGGAAAATAAAAAAGAGCCCTGAAAAGTGACCCTGTCCCAATGATATAGAAATTTAAGGCCTGAAACTTTTAAAAAAAAAAAATTACTTCTATAAGAAAATCAGGTCCAGGTTTAGGTTCATTTATTTAAAACCAAAAACATTGTTTATTGTATTTTATGATACCCAGCTAAGCACGTTGGTATTATTATCATTATCATTTTTAATCATATAAATATATATACCAAAAATACATATAATGAGTACATAAACACACATCAATTAGATTACAGCACAGACAAATGGGTTTTAGGCATACAGCGTTTTTTTTCTATACATACCTGGGACATCTGGAAATGTTGGTTCCCCGCCTATAGCAATCAAGGTGTGACGACCTTTGTACTTTTGACCATTGACCTCTATGCATCCATCGGGTGTGAACGTACCGTGACCAGGAATGATGTCTACCTTGGATTTGTTCAGGTTCGCTTCATAAATGCCATTCAGACGTTTGACATAGGCATCACGTTTCTCTTTAATCATACTGAGAAATGGAAACAAGTAGGAGAGAAAAATAAGGTTTTATTTGCAGCTGATATTTTTCTATTTGACTGAGGATACACAATCTATTAATGCATGGTCATCATTAAGATGATAGCAGGTCATTAGCTTATCTTATGTATTATCAGTCCTTTTCTGTATCTGAGAATTGAAAAGATTGCTGTCCTTTAAAGCTCAAAACTACTTACTTTAAGTTAAACACTCTTACAAACAGGAATGTTGTCAAGTTGCAAAAGGATCCACTCACCCATTAGAATACATTAACAATTACAATCACAAGAGAAACAACAAAAACTTAAAGTTAAAAAGGAAAGCACAGCTTATTTCATAATAACTCAATGAATTTATAAAAACATTATCATGTATGCAGGGTCCACTGGCAGCAGTTTTTGGAAAGTTCTACAAAAAGTGTTTACCTTGGGTTAATAAGTTTATTATAAAGGACCTTTTGGTATCATTTGAAAGGTTACATTTTCTCCAAAATTTGCATACAACATATTTTGTTCTGGAAGTGACATTTTAAGGAATGCAGTTTGAATATGAAGCATGGTTCAGGCTTTGGCGCTTTAAGAGTATTATAAAGGACAGGTTCACCCTGACATTTTGGTTTTAATCAAAGCAGATCAAAAAAAAAAAACATATAAAGTGAAGGTTTTGAGAAGTTATGGATTTTAATTCCCCCATCTTTATCTCAAATTATTTCCTCAAATGCCATTTCTTCAGAAAATTCACAACATTTAGTTTAACCTCTGCTTTCAATATCATCAGACACATTGTTTCATACCCACTTCTGTAAAAATATCATGAACCACTAAAAAATGGGAAATTATGAAAAAAATTACGGCAGCAAGCCAGCAAATGCCATATGGGCTACTGCTTACATATGATGAAAACATTAAAAATCTATAACTCTGTATTCTTTGATAGGTTTTCATCAAACCTTCACAAATATTTTTTTCTATTTCTTATGAAATTGATATATTATCAGTGTGAACTATAAAGTGTCCTCTTCTTTCTTGTCCTAGTTGCTTACCTCCAATTAAATCCTTTATAATCAACGTCGAAGCCATAATCCCGATGATCATGAATCATTTCCATATGAAATGCAGCATTGAACATTACCTTCTTAGGAACACAGCCGACATTCACCTGTCAAAGTATGAAATGGAAAATATATGAATTTTTTAACCCTTGTTTAACTCGACTGACAATTTGTAAAGGGCAAGTTAATTCCTAACCCCCCCCCCCCATCAGATACATCTCAGATCCAGTGAAAGGTCTTATTAAGGGCAGATCCAGGATTTTCCAAAGGGGGAGGGGAAAATTTTCCTAAGGAAAAAATTGAAAAGCTAAAAAAAAAGTTTTCAACCAAAAAATATGGATATTTCGTCCACAAAAGACAAAAAAATTTGACAAGCAAAAAAAAAAACAGGGTGTTCACTTTCAAAAGGGGGGGGTAATACTTCTGTTTTTAACAGCATTTTTACATTGTAAATCTTAATTGCGCCTCTCAAAATGGGGGGGGGGGGCATGGGCTGGCTGTGCCCCCCACCAGTGGTCTGACTGATGCTGAAGTGTGCAGAGAAATCAAGCCTGTGGGGGAGTAAAACATAAATGCTTAAAATATACTATTGAATATAATTTGTTTTAAATGCAGTTAGCCATAGACTGATAGTTAATGCTTAAAACTAAAAGAGAATGAAACCCTGTGAAAAAGTTAACTTGAGTGAAAGAAGAAAATCAAAGAAACATATCAATGAAAGTTTATGAAAAATTGAACAAGTTATATTACGAATGTGTAGTATTTTCCAAATTTCATCCTTTTTCATTTCTCAACTTTGTCTTCTATTACTCATCATCTTCGAAAGGACATTACCCTTGGATACCAGTTACTTCCACTCCTTAGCAATAAACATGTCAACAAGTGGTCAAGAATGACCCTCAGCACAGCACATTCACCTGTGACTCACTGTAAATTCTCTGAATTGGTACCTCTCTCTCCCCTCTCTCTTTGTTTACATCCTACATCTCATTTGGGATGAAAACTACAACTTTCTTTTCGGACACACTTCTCAAAGTTTTCTTCTTCAGTAAACACGTGTCTTGAGAACGTCGTCAAATAACTTAATACATTTGTGGATTCCATCATCTCACTTGGAGCAAATTCATCCATTGCATCTTCCACAGCATACCATTTCAAATTTGCGTACTACCCTTTTTTCTCCGTTATTTTCACTAAGAGAAAATCCAAATACCGCTTGTGCTAGCCAAGTTATTTTTTGTGATATAATCTTGTGTGATTTTGTGTCATTGGGATTGTGCAATAATTGGAACACTTTGTTATATTGGAGGATTGTCTGTCGGATCTCTACACGCATAAAGTCGGTAAGTGGAGATTGGCTTATTACCATTTCAACTTATAAACCAGCCCCCGCTTCACTGGTGACCCCGACGTGATTAAAACCCGACCAACGTGATGAGAACAGTCATCCTTCGTCATATAATGTTCTAATTATTATCTCCCTTCTTCTCATTTCATTGTCGACTCACTTACATTCTTCAATATGTCGACTTGCAATCAAAAGCACCCTTTCTCGCAACCAACTACTAGTACTGGTACTTCTATTCAAGATTTAAGAGCAGAACTATCAAAACTCACAATTGCTATCGACGCTTATCGTCAACGTCAAGCTCGTCACAATAATCATTCTCCCTCACATCAACATGCCGGAGATTATTGTTATTATCATTGGCGCTTTGGTACAAAATCTCACAAATGTGTACCACCTTGCAAATTCAAAAAGGCTTCAAACAAACAGGACACCAACAAACCAAAGCTAGCAACAACTAACCAATCTTCCTCAAAATCAAAAAGTCGCCTTTTCTACATCACTGATAGGAAAACTGGAATTCGTTTTTTGGTCGACACAGGAGCTGAAGTTAGCGTTCTTCCTCCATCAAAAGCCGAAAAACATCATCCTTCATCAAAATTCTATCTACAAGCAGTTAATCGCTCAAGCATTACGACTTATGGAGAGCGAAGCCTGACTCTCGACGTCGGCCTGCGTCGAGCTTGCAGATGGATTTTCATCATTGCTGATATTCCCATTCCTATCATCGGGGCAGACTTCCTTCATCACTTTGGTTTTCTTGTTGATGTGCGCAATCTCAAGCTCATCGACTCTTCTACCAATCTATCTATTACTGGCATCCTTTCTTCATCTCCTTCTATTAGCCCTATGTTTCTGAAGCCAGAAAATCAAGCTGCCTACAAATCTATCCTCGAAAAATTTCCTGACATCACACGCCCTGTGTATAAGGAGGCTGAGATCAAGCACTCCGTCACCCATCACATTGTGACGAAAGGCCCTCCTGTATCATCCCGTCCTCGTCGCCTAGCAACCGATAGATACAATATCGCGAAGGCGGAATTCGACCACATGCTGGAACTAGGCATCATTCAACCGTCTAGCAGCAACTGGGCATCCCCACTTCATATGGTGCCCAAGAAAACACCCGGAGACTGGAGACCGTGTGGAGACTATCGTGCACTAAATAGGAATACAGTGCCCGACAAATATCCCATTCCCCATCTTCAAGACTTTACATCTGCCCTAGCAGGCAAGCGAATTTTTTCAAAACTCGATCTCGTACGAGCATATCATCAGATTCCTGTCGATCAAGCAGATGTACACAAAACTGCCATCACCACACCCTTTGGGTTATTTGAGTTTGTACGCATGCCTTTTGGGCTACGCAATGCCGCACAAACTTTTCAACGATTCATTGATGAAGTAACCCGTGGTCTTCCATTTGTGTACGCCTACATCGACGATCTGCTCATCGCTAGCGAAAATGAAGAGGAGCACAAGCAACATCTCCAGCTACTTTTCGCTCGACTCTCAAAATATGGCGTCGTCATCAACCCAGCCAAGTGTGAATTCGGCGCATCTTCTCTCACCTTTCTCGGACACATTGTTGATGAGAACGGCATCCGCCCTCTTCCCGAGAAAGTCAAAGTCATCAACAATTTCCCTGTTCCTGATTCTCTTCGCAAACTCAGAGAATTTCTAGGACTAGTCAATTTCTATCGTCGCTTCATTCCTGATTGTGCAACTCTCACTCAACCACTCACCGATCTATTGGCATGCAAGCAGAAAAACAAAGCAATCCATCTCGATGATACAGCCCTCAATGCATTCAACTCAGTGAAAACAGCTCTCGCTCAAGCTACTCTCCTTTCACACCCAAACCCTAATGCCCCACTCTGCATTATGGTTGATGCATCAGATTTTGCTGTTGGAGGTGTGTTGCAGCAACACATTGACGATGACTGGCAACCCATCGCCTTCTTCTCAAAACGCCTGCAGCCAGCTGAGACAAGATATAGCACATTCGGACGTGAACTTCTCTCTGTGTATCTCACTATTCGTCACTTCAGACATGCACTTGAAGGACGACAATTCTTCATCTATACTGATCACAAACCTCTCACTCATGCCTTTAATGCTAGACCTGACAGGTATTCACCACGCGAAGTCAGACACCTAGACTACATATCTCAATTCAGCACAGATATAAGGCATATTAGTGGAAAACACAATGTAGTGGCAGACGCTCTATCTCGCATGGAAATAAACTCCCTCACTTCAACTCCTACCATTGATTTCAATGCCATCGCCGCTGCCCAGGAGGTTGACGAGGAACTCAAACAACTCACTTCAACCTCGCTCAAACTCGAACCTCTACCTCTTCCTATTTCTGACTCTACTATCCTATGCGATACTTCAACTACCAATCCTCGACCTTACATCCCATCTAAATTCAGACGAGTTGTATTTGATGCTCTTCACAACCTATCTCACCCTGGCATCAATGCTACCCAAAAACTCATCACAGACAGATTTGTTTGGCCGGGAATTAACAAAGATGTTCGAAATTGGACCAAAACTTGCTTACAGTGTCAACGTTGTAAAGTACACCGTCACACCAAGACACCGATAGGTACTTTTTCAACACCTGATGCTAGATTCGATCACATTCATATCGATCTCGTGGGACCACTTCCTCCTTCAAATGGCAATGCATATCTTCTCACATGTGTTGACCGTTTCACCTGATGGCCTGAGGCAATACCTATTCCCGACATATCAGCTGAGACAGTTGCCCGAGCATTCATTTCACACTGGGTATCTCGCTTCGGTGCTCCCTCAACCATCACTACCGATAGAGGTCGACAATTCGAATCTTCCCTTTTTCAAGCTCTAACTCATCTTCTTGGTAGCTCTAGAATTCGAACTACATCTTATCATCCTGCATCAAATGGACTGGTTGAGCGCTTTCATCGGCAACTTAAAGCGTCACTCAAAACTACCTCTTCTCCACGATGGACTGAAACTCTCCCTCTCGTCATGCTTGGAATTCGAACTGCAGTCAAATCTGATTTGGGATGTTGCGCTGCTGAACTGGTTTATGGAACAACTTTAAGATTGCCAGGTCAGTTTGTAGCACCTAATCAGAATGATTGTGATTTGGACCCTAGCAACTACATACATCGACTGAGAAAACAAATGGAGAACCTCAAACCTCAGCCTACTCGTGTCCAGAATCGCAAACCACAAGTCCACCCAGATCTCACATCATGCACCCATGTCTTTGTGCGTCATGATGCAGTCAAGAAACCACTTCAACCACCCTACGATGGCCCATATCAAATTATCAAGCGAGCTGATAAGTTTTTCACCATCCTACTCAAAGGAAAGCATGAAACAATCAGTCTCGACCGTCTGAAACCAGCATATTTGGAATCACCCATTTCACCAACCGTTCCAACCACTGTTCAACCAAGCCTATCTACTCATGACAATCCTAAACCTTCTCAAGTGACTACTACACCAACCACTAAGCCTCCGCCTCCCTCCATCACTCCTTCTTCATCATCTACCGAGCCTGAAATCAGACAAACTCGTTCAGGTCGAAAAGTGCATTTTCCAAAGCGCTTTGTTCAAGTCCTTCATTTTAATTGAGAAATTATTTTCTTCATATGGACTATGTCTTCTATTACTCATCATCTTCGAAAGGACATTACCCTTGGATACCAGTTACTTCCACTCCTTAGCAATAAACATGTCAACAAGTGGTCAAGAATGACCCTCAGCACAGCACATTCACCTGTGACTCACTGTAAATTCTCTGAATTGGTACCTCTCTCTCCCCTCTCTCTTTGTTTACATCCTACATCTCATTTGGGATGAAAACTACAACTTTCTTTTCGGACACACTTCTCAAAGTTTTCTTCTTCAGTAAACACGTGTCTTGAGAACGTCGTCAAATAACTTAATACATTTGTGGATTCCATCATCTCACTTGGAGCAAATTCATCCATTGCATCTTCCACAGCATACCATTTCAAATTTGCGTACTACCCTTTTTTCTCCGTTATTTTCACTAAGAGAAAATCCAAATACCGCTTGTGCTAGCCAAGTTATTTTTTGTGATATAATCTTGTGTGATTTTGTGTCATTGGGATTGTGCAATAATTGGAACACTTTGTTATATTGGAGGATTGTCTGTCGGATCTCTACACGCATAAAGTCGGTAAGTGGAGATTGGCTTATTACCATTTCAACTTATAAACCAGCCCCCGCTTCAAATGTTTTGACTTTCATGAGTATAAATATGATTTTTTAGATCACGAATAATGTAGACCTCCTCCCATTGGCAATGCAAACAAAATATGTAATGTCACACATAAGTACCTATCCCTTATTACTTATCTAAATATTTTTCTTAAATTGTTACTTTTATTAACTATCAATAGATCAGGTGTTTTTTTTTCATGGGGAAACATGTAAATCAAGATTTCATAAGATATACAAATCACAATTAGAATTAGGAAAAATAGAGGTTTGGATTATATTTTCAGGGTACAAAGGAGAGAATAGCGCTCCTGAGACATTACATTACAAGTCTTGGATGCATCAAAAATGGGGGATCTGCAGCCATACTCATAGCACTCGAGATTCTGACATTTATTTCAAATGCTCATCTTTGTCCTGTTCAACAACAACATGTCCTGTTGTTCTCAAGACTCAAACTTCATTGATTTTTTTTTCATACAAGTTACCTTGATTCTTTAGAATATCTACATGTAACGTTACTTAAGTTAGGCCTAACTTTAATTAGATCTAACTTTCATGACTTAAATAAAAAAAAAAGTTACTAAAATTTAATTCAAAATAAAATTCTGTTCTTGGAATTCGACTGGATTAATTCTTAATCTGCAGTTTAATAGAAATGGATAGATTCAGTATTTTTTTACCATTTCGGGAACCAAACATGCAAGACAAAGTAATAATTGCTTTGGGTGGGGTTCATTGATTACCGGGGTATTTCATTTAGCAATACTCACACAAGTTCCTCCAAGTCGCTTGCCTTCGATGACCGCAGCAGTCACGCCGAACTCCGTGGCCCTCCTCGCGCTGGCGAGACCGCCGGACCCGCCCCCGAGCACCAGATAGTCATATTCTTTGGCTGCCATCGTGCACAAACGACGAAAGCTCCCTTCCAGTTGTCGAAGTCGAAGCATCAAAATGACTATGCCAATTGTGTTTGTGCCTGTAGCTTTTGTTCTATGAAAGTATGAATTGACAGTTTTCCGGCTCCGAGCTGAGCTGACCGAGGTCGCTGGTTTCAGTTTAGTTGGAATACGTACCGGTACGGTAGCGTGTACGTGTATGTAGCGAATAATTCAGCAGACGGATATGGATATGATCGGCCAACCGTGTAAATAGTCTATGTGATCGATGTGCGCAGACCCAGTATTTCCTTTTTAGTCTAATATGAGATCAGACCTTACAAAGTGTTTACTCAAGGGTTCATCTGCTAAATTGCAACACGCATTATAATTCGTGATATACAATCTTGTTGAATTTCATTCAAATGATCATCCTGTTACCATGTTGCACCACACATTACCTGAACATGACCCCAAAAAAATTACCAAAAAAAAAAAAAAAATCGAGTGATAAACATTGGATGATTCAGCATTTTTTTTCTTCATAGAAACGTCACCGTGACCAGAAAAAAAGGCATGATTATATTCTCAATAATTATTTATATTTTTTCAACTACTCTCTGCCTCTTTTATGGTTGTATAGTATATAAAAATGTTAAGTTATACTAATGTTTGTATTTTATACCCTTTCCTGGTCAATTGGCATATGCAGGATTTTTTTAAAGGGTGGGGGGTTCAAGCTGAATGAAATGCTGACACCCCCCCCCCCCCCAAAAAAAAAAAGTCTTCACCATCAATTTTAGGTCGTTTCCTTCCCACAAAAAAATGAAAAGCAAAAAAAAAAAGCTAGGTCTTAATAAAAATTTTTTTGGGGGGTTGGGTATCCAAAATTTTTTAAAGGGGTTTGAACCCCTATAACCACCCCTGCGTATGCTACTGTTCCTGGTTATTTTGTAAGCTGTTATAATATTTTGTGATGTATACTTGCACTCACACCTTCATATTTGATCCATATATGCCTTTTCTTATTTTCCTCAATCTTTATGGGTACTAAACTCATCCATCAGCTGGGAGCACTGATAACAATATAAACAATTATAAGTGCAATAATAGTTACAAGCTACTGAAATCATTCAATTTGATTGGCTGATAGTTATTGTTTTAGAAATTGTTTATTATGGCAAGTCTTTACTCCTGGGCTCCGTAACACAAAGATTAGTGATCAATCGCTAAATGAACTGACCAATCAATATCAATGTTACACGCGCAGTAGGTTTAAAATACTGACCAGGGACCAATCAGTGCGGTTCTTTCATATTTGCGATTCATCGCAAACCTTTGTGTTACGGAGCCCTGGTCCGTCTTAATTTCATGATCCAGCTTTTGGTCTGCCTTCTCTTCTATCAAATACCTTCCCTCTCTTACTTTCTACAACTAACCTTCCCCCTCCACTTCCCTTTTATCAGTTCCTCCCCCATCATATTTTTTCTCTAGCATTTTTCTCTTGCTCCCTCACTCTCTCTCCGCAATTTTCTCTTATCACCCCTCCCCTCTCTCTGTCAGACTGCCTCTACCCCTCCATCTCTCTCTCTCTAGGCGGTGCTCCACCATCCCGAGTTTGCTCAATCTCGAGATTTTAGCCCGATCGGCCCTCTTCGCGATTAGTCTCGAGATTCAAGAAACCCCGTCTCCACCATCGCAAGAAGAGCGATTCCTGCTTGAGCGAAGCATCGATGCATTATGGTCTGACGCCGTGAATAAACAATCCCGAGTGCGTCTGCACCGACAAATTAGCACGATAATTCGTAAAATAGCGTGTTATTTTGCAAATAATCCCAAGTTGACTTGGGATTGCAATCTCGAGATCAATCCTACGAACTAGTGCGATAATTGCGTCTCCATTGCAAATAATCTCGAGATTGTTCAGATCGGGATAATTTGCCGGATCAGTAATAGCGCGCTAATTTGAAAACTCGGGATGGTGCAGACGGCCCTTTTATCTCTTCCTCTCCCATCCCTCTCTTTCTTTCTTTCTCCTTCCATTCTCGCATCTTTCTTCTATGCTCTTTCTTTCACATGAAAAATAATATATATATATATTTCATATCACCAAAATTCTGAAGAGATCTTTGTGTAAAATCCTAGATAAAACAATACACTATTAAATGAATCAAAGAAAATCCACTTACAAAATAATCCCTCAATTTTTTTATTTCCAATTGCTAATGTACATCAGTAGCTTCAAGCAAGGAATATATAGGAGATTGTACAAAAATATGTAGTACTTAATTATATTTCAGTTTTAGAATGTACAAGCACATTAAACAATCATATATGTACGTATGAATGTATGTAAAGTAAATCATGTGATTATCAAAAATGGTTTAATGTAGCATTTGTGTGCAAGCAGCAGTGAATGGTGGTCACACATGTATACTATAAAGCAAATATATCTTGATGGTAGACCAGCAAAAAAAAAAAAAAAATCATCACAATAATTCTAGTTCATAGTACTCCTAAATAAACAACATCCTCATGGTACACAAATTTGAAGATAAATATAGCAATGTGATTGTTTCCTCACTTTACATAAAGTAATGAATACCTTCTTTCTTCTCAGTTGAATATTTAAGCTAAACTTGAGTAGTTATTGAGCGAGAAAATACTTCTCAATAGGGTTAATTGATACCATAAAAGTAGTCACTTCTTAATTATTTCATGTAAGCTAAATGCTCTGTAACAATGAAATCTAGCAGGAAACCCAAGCAAGATGAAAATAAACACATGGGCATATACAGTATATATCACCATTAATTGACCAAATTACATTGAACATGGTTATTTTGCTAAATAAGCCAGTTCTTAGTTCCTTTCTGCGCATGATCAAAAGATTCTACGCATGATCAGAGGAAGGTCATTTGTACTAAAGTGACATGGTGGTTTAAAATCTGAGATAAGCACCAACTTTGATGTCTTGATTATTCATATATTCTTTTGAATTGTGGTTTTCATTTACATCCACAAAAAACAACAACGCGTCCACGAACGACTGGTTTTCACAGTTTGCAAAGTACATTGTGCAACATGCTATGATATGCATTCAAAGTAGGAATGCAACAAATACCTTCATAAAGTGTTCATTGGTATGCTATTCTAGTCACCTGGTCTATTCAATTTCTTCATCCTGCTATGTAAGGCAAGCTTTGAAAACTGCCTATCATAATGAAAGAAATGAAAGGTCATTTGACCAAAAATTGTCCATGAGTAACTACGAACTGGTCTATACTGAGCAATTACGCCTTCTCTACCATTATGATTTGGCACACATCTTTCTCACTTGGGTGGACATTTTGTTGGATGCTGTTTGAAATCATCGTGTGGCATTGCAGCTACCACAACTTAAATTTATATTTGAAAAGTATGTTTAAAGGTCAAGTCCACCCCAGTAAAATGTTGATTTGAATGAATAGAGAAAAATCAAACTAGCAAAACGCTGAAAATTTCATCAAAATCGGATGAAAGATAAGAAAATTATGACATTTCATAGTTTCGCTTATTTTCACAAAACAGTGATATGCACAACTCGGTGACATGCAAATGAGACAGTCGATGATGTCCCTCACTCACTATTTCTTTTGTTTTTTTATTGTTTGAATTATACAATATTTCATTTCTTACAGACTTGACAAAACCATATAGTATTAAACAATGCTAATTCCACATGTTCATGGAGGAAATACCCGTTGTTTCACATGACAATGAGAAAATTAGAATATTTCATATTTCATACAATAAAATACAAAAGAAATAGTGAGTGGATGATGTCATCAGTCTTCTCATTTGCATACTGACCAGGATGTGAATATAACTGTTTTGTGAAATTAAGCAAAACTTAAAAATGTCATAACTTTCTTATTACACATCCGATTTTGATGAAATTTTCAGTATTATGCTTGTTGGATTTTTCTCTTTTTATTCAAATCAACTTTTTGTTGGAGTAGACTTGTCCTTTAAGTTTAAGTTCTGATAAAGTTCAATAATGTTAAAGATAAATGCCACTTGTTGTAGCGATCTCAAAATGAGTTTGAACAGAATCCAATAAAATAGCCACCAAAGAGTAAACATAAAATATGTAACAAGTTATTCTGGATGAAAATATGTAATTGCTGAGAAATTAGCAAAATAAAGCATGGCATTCCAACCACATGTTGGGTCTTTTCACAAGCAATACTGATACACTGTCCCACGTGCAATTATCTGTGTTGGTGATCTTCGGTGTGATGAATATTCTCCCTCAACATTTCATGATTTCACCAAGTTAGGTTTATCATTGTTAATGTAAATAAAAAATATACCAGCCCTAGATCTACAAGGATATGGTGATAATTGAACTTGATTTGAAATACTTTCCTTTTGAATAATTTTTGCTGCAACTACATTCTTTGAACTTTGATATATTGAACAAAATTCAAAGCTACCCAAAATTAATAACTGCTAATTTTCTTCATTGATTCTTTGTAAAAATATAAATGTGAAGGTTGATCAGATTTAGGGCACATTCTTGATAATAATAATAGTAAATAATACATAAGATTTATCTAGTGCAAATCCAGCTAATTAGATGCTCGATGCAATCATTCTTCTGTGAATACGTTACCATATCAATCTTTCCTCTCGAAGGCAACTTAAATGCTTATCTAAGAGATTTATATATTATAGGCCTATAATCAGAAAGATATATATACCAACATTGTATCCTTGGTTTTCTATCCTATTTCAAGCTTGCAAAATCTTTTCATATCTGGAAAGTGAAGAAAAACAAAATAATTATTGTCGAGTTTGATTTTGTTTTCTTAACTAAAGATATTTTAATGATGTTTCCTGTGAATATCACATTTTAGGTTGCATTTACCATAACATAATACAGGCTTTAATCATTGTTGACAATACTTCTTAAGACTCATAGCATAGTATTAAGTTAACCCTAGCCCAATACTAGACCCCCCCAAAAAAATTTGTCATTCCATACTTCTATAGAGTGCAAGTTTTCAAATCCATTTTACTCATTGATTTACATCTAGCAATATACCGATAAACCAAATAAATGTTTTTTAAATGTGATTTTAATGAGACATATTCTATTTCTATGTCAAGGCAATTTCTGACACATTCAAAAATGCACTTGCACATAATCATACATTATACAAATTTGTATGCTGAATGTAAGTTTTCCATCTACAGTTATGAATGATACAAGGGCAATTTCGGACGTATGTTGGGAGAGGGGGTGGGGTCACCGCTTGCCACTATATATTTTTCCGCCTCCTGGGGGCGTTTCATAAAGCTGTTCGTAAATTAAGAGCCAATTTAAGAATGACTGGTGAACCTTTCTTACGCGCTAAACCATCACCAATGAACATTTTGGTGTACACCGTTTAACACAAGAAAGAATCACCAGTCGTTCTTAAAGTTGCTCTTCACTTACCATAAGCTTTATGAAACACCTACCTGGGGCCCGTTGCAGAAAGAGTTGCAATAAATCGCAACTCTAAAAATCAGGCGCAACTTGATTTTCAACCAATCAAAAGCGCGCATTTGGGACTTGCGATTGATTTTTTGGCTTGCTCTTTCTGCAACGGGCCCCTGGAAGAAGTTTCATAAAGCTATTTGGAAGTTACAAATGACTTTACAACCGACTGGTGATCCTTTCTTATGGTAAATGACGTAGAACAAATTTCATTGGTGTTGATTTAGTTCTTAAGGATCACCAGTCATTCGTAAAGTCGCTTGTAATTTTCAAGCAGCTTTGTGAAGCACCTACCAGGGCCCAGTAGCACAAAGCCCAGTGATTGATCGTAAGGTCATTGATGCCGTTTCACTAAATATGTCCCTGTGGATGTGATCTGTACAACCTGGCTGTGTCATGTTACATCTTCTGATCTTCCTGTATTAAAATAGATACAATCATTTACAAATCAATATATCAACATTACAACATTAGATAACTAAAATATACATAGAATTGCAATATTTTCAGATATATTCTAGTGCCGTAACAAGGTAAAAGTGTCATAAGAGAGAATTAAGTTAATTCTTAGTCATACTTAAATCTTAGTGAAACATCCCACAGAAATCAATTGCACAATTAATAAATATTACATGACTAATCACCAATTAGATAGCATGATTTGAAATTTACTTTGTTGCTGATTAATATAAGTTCTTGCAATGTCCCCTCAGTCAGACATAGCAGTGTGTGTATATAGTCTGCAAGCACAGACTCAAATTTGACACTTTAACCAATTATACCATGTCTAGAGTTAAGACTAGACTACAAACTCTCTGTCATTGTCACATTTACAAGAGTGAATCTAGTCTCCGTATTTCAGACCTTGCACTATGCGAACTGCGAAAAGCAAAGGTCTGTGTCTGCAGACTACATGGCAAACATTACATGTAGTCTGCACTCTGCAAGCACAGACTCAAATTTGACACTTTAACCAATTATACCATGTCTAGAGTGAAGACTAGAGGCCAAATTCTCTGTCTGTGTCAATGGTAGAGCCAGCTACAGTACATAGGGAATCTAGTCTCGCTTCTTCAGACTCTGCATTATGCACTGTGCGAATTGCGAAAAGCAAATGTCTGTGCTTGCAGACAGTGTTTATAAAATGCTAGTATTCTGAGAAGATATGTATTTACTTACCAAGTTTTCCTTTCGATGGCTTCTCCTATTCTGCTACCGTGATAGAGCTCTCATTGCTGAATTCTAAATTATAGACTGATCTAGACTTTGAACTCTCTGCATCACCACTAAGATGCAACTGAGATGGTAAATTGGAAAGAGCAAGAGAAAAAAAGTGATTTTTTTAAGCAATAGCAGAAATACATTTTTTTATGTAATTGTGATTAAAGGAGAATGTCAACAAAGTTGACTTTCATTTTCAATATGCAAAAAAAATAAATAAAGTTAGACCTTAGTTCTGGGGCTCATTTCACAAAAACATATGATTATAGGAGTGGGCTATAAATGGGTGATATTTAGTTTTACTGTGACAACAGTTTTTTTGTGTTCCTTTTACCTTATCTCAACATGAAATGACAATATTTTTTGTCTCGGGTCCGAGAAAAAAGTGTGCCGGGCCAAAATCCAAAATGGCCGCCAAAACCCCCCAAAATCACATTTTGGGCCACAACATTTTTATTTGATGGTCTTTTTCTCTGGTTTTGGTGTCTATTCATATGTTTCTGGGGGCAGGGAATATGTTTTTCCTAAACTTAGTACTTTTAAATCATTATTTGTAGTTATAAGGTGATTTTACTTAAATTTACCACTTTTTAAAGCCATTTTTCAGCCAAAAAGTAGATTTCATCATTATGTGGTTCTTGAATATTAGACGATACCAGTTGAACAGTAGCAGGCAGCTTTATATAGCTATATTGCTTTTATTCCTCTATTTTGGGTTTTTACGGATATTTGCGAAATATATCTTATCAAATAAAAGAAAATGTCATTTATCCATAAGGGCTATACGGTATACAATGCACTGTACTGTACATACTACACTGCATATATCCATGCATTAACCACCATGACATGTATATTAAAAGGACTGTATATATAAAACTATAGTGTCATAGAAATGAGCTCCTAATGTTTAGAATTAGATTGTGAATTGTGAATTTGATTGCTTGTCAGCTGATGTATAATACATGATAAAACCAGCAACGTAAATTGCACAAAAATATCACATATACATGTATATCATATACGTACATCACATTTTTAACCATATCTTCTCCATTTGGAGGCTTTTTTTTACCTGGTTGTGGTGTCTAAACTGGTCTATATTTATGGGGTCAGTTAAATATCGTGGTAATGCTGATCAACAGCAAATCAGAATCAAGGATTCAATGCAAGTTACCATTAAGTTAAGTTAACATAATGGTAAATTTTTATGCAACGGGGACCAGAATAGCTACAGTGTGAATGCCATGATGTGGGGTTAATTACCTCTCTCCGCCCCCTGAATTAGCATATTTGACAAAACGTCCTCAATTTCTGAGACAAAACATATCTTCAATTTCTGAGGCATCTAATTCTAAACCTGAGAGCTCATTTCTATGACACTATAGTTTGTACAGACGTTGTTAGCTGTCATGGTGGCCAATGCATTTATGCAATGCAGTATGTACAGTACATGTACTGTATTGGCCCAATGGATAATTGACATTTTTTATTTAATAAGATATAGATTTCACAAATATCCGTAAAACCCAAAGTAGAGGAATAAAAGCAATATAGCTATATGAAGCTGCTTTCTATTGTTGACCTCATACAATCTAATATCCAAGAACCCCAGGACGATAAAACCTACTTTTTGGCTGAAAAAAACTATAAAAATTTGAAAATTTAGGTATAATTACCTTTTAACTCTACAAATAATGGTTTAAAAGTACTAATCATAGGAAAAACAAATTGCCTGCCCCCAAAAACATATGAATAGACACCAAAACCAGAGAAAAAGACCACCAAATGAAGAAGTTGTGGCCAAAACTGTGATTTTGGTGGCTTTTGGCGGCCATTTTGGATTTTGGCCCGGCACACTTTTTTCTCGGAACCGAGACAAAAAATATTGTCATTTCATGTTGAGATACATTACAAGGAATAAAAAAAAACTCAGGGACTCGATTTTAAGGCGCGCGAGAGCGATCGCGCGCTACATGCGCGCCTTAATCCATTTTAGGTAGCGCGATTAATAGCGCGCCTCGCGATCGCTGAGCTGCGCAGAAATGCCTAAAGTCCCCCTCGAAATCACCCAAAATCATTGCCGAGTGATAACAACTCAACGGCCATGTTCGAGCTCCGCTTACCATTTAAAAATCATCCAATATCCACACTCAAATTCATGAATAAGCCTTGAAAATAGCGAGGAGCGCAGTTTCAAATTCCGAAGTGGCGTCTTTTTTTCTGTACCACGTATTTCCATACACATGGTACCAGGTATGGAAAAAAAAATCAACGCAACGGTCGGGAAACAGTTGCATGTATAGGGTCCATTATGACTACCACGCGCGCACCATGTGCAATTTCTAATGCACATATTTCCCCTACAGATATCACAATTCAGAGTCTAGTAACCTAGCATTGGTGAGTTGTCATTCGGCTTTGCTTTTCAAAACGGCCTATTAGCATCCAAAATAAGTTACCTTATTTATTAATTATAACTAAAAAATCATTTATTTTCTTTTTCTAGGGGATGAGGTAAATATCAGAAAATAAATCATCAAACAAAGCTCCATCTATTTTACAAGGCCGGCGGCAGGCTCACGCACGAACGCATTGGCGCATGTAGCCAGTCGGAGCTCTGTCTCTCTCTGCCAGAGCTCTGGGGGACAATTCGCTCAGTAAAGGCCTCAATGATGGTGATTTTCTGTTTCAGACAGAGTTTACATTTCAGGTATATTATTCAAAACTGCCAATAAAGTTTGATGATTTCTTCATTGTCATGTATATTTAAGTTCTTAATGAATACATTCTCACCGAATTTAGACTCTCCCATAGAGAAATGCAATTTTCGTGGAGATCTGCGTTTTCAAAGAACTTCAGGAAAAGTTAGGGTATGTGGGCCTTTATTACATGTACATGGCCGAGTACAGGGTATTGTACTGGAATAGACGGAGTAGAAATTAGATATTGAATTCATTTATATCCAAGTCCAACTCACAGTCACACACACACGCACAGTGCCACACACCCACACACACCCACATCCAAGATTCTAAGCATGAAAAAATAACTTTAAAAATCATACAATATTTAACAAAAAGTAATAATTCATTAATAAGTGAACAGGTATTCCTGAAAATACAAAAAAGTAGCATTTAAAAAGAGCCCCCGAAATGCAAAATTAGCCCCAAAATTTGACAAAAAAATGAAACAAGTGGAATGCCTCTGGCCGTCTCACCTGCATCACGCGATTCAATATAGCAGCAGTGCTGATTTTGAAAACTACTATAACTCGCACAAGATGTTCAGTGATACTTGGTTACTCTTATTTCCACGTTTTATGAACTAGACCAATACACTTATAGAGATATGATGGCAATTCAACAAATACCCCCAACGTGGCCAAAGTTCTTTGACCTTACATGACCTTTGACCTTGATCATGTGACCTGAAACTCGCACAGGATGTTCAGTGATACTTGATTACTATTATGTCCAAGTTTTATGAACTAGACCAACACACTTTCAAATTTATGGCTGTAATTCAACAAATACCCCAATTTGGCCAAAGTTCATTGACCCTAAATGACCTTTGACCTTGATCATGTGACCTGAAACTTGCACAGGATGTTCAGTAATACTTGATTACTATTATGTCCAAGTTTCATGAATCAGATCCATAAACTTTTAAAGTTATGATGGTAATTCAACATATACCCCCAATTCGGCCAAAGTTCATTGACCCTAAATGACCTTTGACCTTGGTCATGTGACATGAAACTCAGGCAGGATGTTTAGTAATACTTGATTAACCTTATGGCCAAGTTTCATGAACTAGGTCCATATACTTTCTAAGTTATGCTGTCATTTCAAAAACTTAACCTCAGGTTAAGATTTAGTGTTGACGCCGTCGCCGTCGGAAAAGCGGCGCCTATAGTCTCACTCTGCTATGCAGGTGAGACAAAAATGGAGCCCCCCCAAAAAAAAATTGTCAGTGACTTAACTTTTAGCCAAAGTCAAAACCTCACTCAAACAGGTTTTACAATCTAATTACAATACATTGTAAAACAATTATAAATATTGCATATTCGATTGTTTCCTTCCTTTGGTTGTTGATTGTAACTTAGTACATATATTTCCTCCATCTGTTTTGTTAATTGGACAAAAAGCTCCCCTTGTATATTGAAGAAGAGCTTTTTGCAGTGCTCCTCTACCGCTCTCCTTAAAAGTTCTAGGAGAGCTTTTTATTGCTCCCCTCACAATTATAAAACTGAGTCCCTGAAAACTGTTGTCATATTGAAATTACAAAAAAAGTATTTTTGACCCATGTATAGCCCATTATGGTACTTTTGCTATAATATGGTAACCGCCATTGAAACAGGGCTCAACAGCCTGTCAAAACCAAGAATTCCATGGGGGTTACTATACTTGTGATGTTTCTACAGTAATAGGCCTCTGGTCCTGAAATTGGTTTATAACAGAAACTGCCACAAAGAGATTGCAATGCTCATTAAAAAGCATCAAATAATGTGTGCATACATGCTGTATGATTTGGGAATATAAGAATTACCCCAGCTTTGATAACAATAATATTCCGCATTTATATAGCGCATAACACATCGGAACGACGTCTCTAAGCACTTTACAGCTATATTATAACCCTGTTCATCGGATCCTTGCATGCCCGCATACAATGTATGCACCTTCTCCTTAACCAGAGGCAGCGGAACATCAGGCTCGGACAAAGAAAGTAGAGGGGCACCTTTTGTCTGCCAAACAATAGGTGCCCCTCCACTTTCATTGTACGAGCCTGACGTTCCGCTGCCTCTGTCTTTCACCTTCTCTTTAGCCTGGTGGCCTTAAAAGTGCACAAGTGTTTCAAGGAATAAATTCCTGCCAGATACTCATTTTCGTCACCTGGATTGAGTGCAGCAGAATGTCGGATAAATTTCTTGCAGGAGGAAGTTGCGTCATGATTGGGAATGAACACAGGGAAAAATAGAGTAATAACCTGATTTTTCTTTGCTTAAACGGGCAAAGGAGTTTCCCGAGTATACTTACTCGTAAATCTGAACCTTCATCGGTAACAATCGTGATGGTCCCTTCTTCGCCATCTCCCTGGCTAACCATCTCACTCCCAACTGTCTGATCCTGTGCATCAGAAAGTTCAAAAGAGAATGTACATGTTAACAAGGGTTTATTTCCAATTCGTATAATGCCAGTTTGTCCAATTGCCAACTCGTCTACTATCATTTGGTCTACCATCAGTTCGTCCACTCACCACATGGTCTACTTTCATTTAGTCTAATGCCATTCCGTCTAATAACCAGTTGGTCCAATAGCAATTTAGTCCATACAGTATACCATGTGGTCTAACTAAACTAAAGTGTTAATTGTGCAAAATGAATGAAAAGAAAATGGGTATTAGACCAACTGGTTATTAGACGAAATGGAAATAGACGAACTGGTGATTAGACAAAGTGATGATTGGACTAAATGGTTATTGGACCAAATGGTTGTTAGACGAAATATTGATAGACGGAATGGCATTAGACTAAATGAAGGTAGACCATGTGGTGAGTGGACGAGTTGGCAGTGGATGAATTGGCAATTTACCTTAAGAAGGGGGTAGTTAGAAAAAACTTGCAGAAGTATATCACTGTTGGAGAGTGAGGTAGAGGCAAAGTGAGAGAGAAAAATAGAGTGTTGAAGAGAGAGAGAGAGCATAAGAGAGAAAGTGAGAGAGGAAGAGCAAAAGAGAGACTGAGACACAGAAATTTGAAAGAGAGACACAAAAGAAAAAAGAAGAGAGGTAGAATAATGAATTATATATGGACACATTATGCTACTTCACAATATCCTAAACACTGGCTGATCCAGGGGGGGGGGGGGATGCACAGCCGGCCCACGCCCCCCCCCCCCTTTGAGAGGCACAATCAAAATTTGTAATATAAAAATGCCGTTGAAACAGAAGTGTGCCCCCCCTTCATAAGTGAAGACCTTTTTTTTTTAAGCTTGTCAAATTTTTCCTCGGGAAAATTTGCCCCCCTTTTGAAAAATCCTGGATCTGCCCCTGATCCTAAATCATGGTGAGCTGCATGTTAAAAATGCAATGAAATCAAGAATTTTTGAACCAGTGCAGAAATTCTGGAATCCCTCCAACATAATCACAAATTCTCTCCATATATTTAATATAAATCATACTTTTGGTAATCAGATATTGCGTAAAAACAAATATTGCATATATACCAACGTGTTCATCAATCTGAAAATAAGAGGATTTGTTAATCCAAACATTTGTGGGATTATTCTGAAGGTTAATTCATCTGAAAAGAAATAGGGTTTGATATCCCAAAGATTTGTTGAACTGACAATAAAATAAAGTTCTTTACTCTGATGGTTCATCAAGGTCGAAAATTAAATTAGGTTCATTATTCTGAAGGTTCGTTTGTACAAAAATGAAATAGGCAACTCTTCAAGATTTTTTCTCAAGTTAAGAGCAAATTAAGATTAATCATTTCTTAATTTTCAACCATCACAGATTGTAAAAGAAATTCATGGAACGGCCACAGATCATTACCTGTTGATCACAGACTATTTCCTCTCCTCCGACAACCATCATATCACCATCTTTCTGAACCACATCCATATCTTCATCTTGATCGAAAGTCTTTCCTTGCCCCTCATCCTCCCTGATCGAATTCTGTATTCTGTCTGCTAGTTCATTCAAGGTTATCAATGTCTCACTTCCCTCGACAGTCTTGATGCTATCGTCGTTCAGAACATTCAACACCTAATAAAGGTGAAAGTTACAAGAGAAATGCCATGAAATAATCAACCTTTTTGTACGTCTGACTAGCATTTTTCAATATTTTCATGATTTCAACAAGGCAAAAGCGATTTTATGTCTCGCCCACTTATGAAAATAACAAGAAATAACGTGATTTGCGAGGGCACGCAACAGAATTGTATCGAAACTTCATTGTGAAATGACTGGGATGGAATAACACTTGTCATTTAGAGCCTTGCACGTAAACTTTAATGTTGACCTGAAAATGACCTTAGACCTTACCATGTGACCTCCGACTTCAGCATAACATGCAGGTCGCCTAAGTTCATCTACCATCTAAGTTTTGTTGAAAAGTGACTGACACTTGCGGAGTTAGGTGTCATAAGAGTCTTGCATGTAAACTTTAACGTTGACCTGAAAATGACCTTTGACCTTACCATGTGACCTCCGACTGCAGCATAATATGCAGGTCCCCCAAGTCCATCTACCATCCAAGTTTGGGTGAAAAGCGACTTACCGTTGTGGAGTTATGTGTCATTAGGTTTGTGACGGACGGACAACATTTTGATCCCTAAGTCTCGCCTTCACCTCTGGTGGGCGAGACAAAAACCACAAAAATCATAATTTGAGAGTATTACAACTTTTCTGATAAAGCACAAACTGTACATAGAGAAATAGATTCAGAAAGGTCCCATATATAGGCGGTTGAAAGTAATAGTACATTATGAAATTGAGCGCAATTTTTGTATGACAGTACTGCATGCAATGATCAAACTAATCCTATGTTTATGTCCTATAAGCTTATATATCTTAGGTCTTGTAACCATAGAGGTCTAATTCAACCGGCCAGGTACCAAATCATCTCACCTGGGTTGAGTGCAGCACACTGTGGATCGATTTCTTGCTGAAAGTAATTACACCATGGCTGTATTTGAACCATGACCCTGTTTCTCAGTCAGTGGTGGTTTAAGTAGGTTTCATGGTACACCATGTAACTTGCCTGGGCAAGTGTTGGTCCTGAAAAGGTCCAACCGATCTCGACGTTTCGACAAGTGTGTTCTTGTCTTCAGGAGAATGTAGTAGTGGTTACATGATTGCCTTACAATCAATGAAGAAACAAGCACTCACCTCCAGGACTTGTCCATCGGTGGTGACCAACCGACAGTCTGTGGTCAACGTCTGGATGGGCAGCGGCCGCGGCGATGGCTTGACCGACCGGACGAAGATCTGACCCCGTTCATGTTGCTTGAGGTGGAGACGCATGCGATCCTTCCAGGCGGTAATGTGCCCACAGGCGTTGCACTTGTAGCGTAGGTTGGAGTGCTTGGACATGTGGTTTTTCAGGTGCTGTTTGTTGGCAGTGCGGTATGTGCAAAGGTCACAGGCGAATTGCTTAATACCTGCAACAAATGTAATATGAAAACAAACTCATTGTCTGTAAGAGCAAAAGATAGTCACTTCTATTGAGTCTCTCAGATCCCAAAATATGGCATAAGGAAATATTGTGCAACTGATTTCATACAGGCCTACATACAAAACTGAAGTACTTTTTCTAAATGAGTTCCTTCAAGCTCCCCTAAAATTCTGAATGGTTTTTAAGCACACAGATTTGCTTTGCAGATTTATTACAAAACACACTCAGAATACCAGCCCAAGTAATAAGATTGAGAGTGAGGTTGAATCAAAGATAGGCTACATACAGATACATATTTTCCTTTTTATTCTCTTTATTTCCAAAATGTGATTGGTTGACCACCATTGGCCAACCAAAGAATGTTCTTCCTCCCACTAGTTGGCTGTGGACAATTGGTTGATACATATAAATCTAAAGCAAGGTTCTACACTAACTTTTTTTCTTGGTGGCCCGATTAGTCCACCAAAATCATGAATTACATATTTTTGGTGGTCCGCAAAACAGATCTGTTGGCCCTTAAATAATAGAAAACAATACAATTTATCAAAACTTTGTTAGCCCAACCGGGCCACCAAGTGTGTGCTTTTACAGAAATTTGGTGGCCCGACTCTCAATTTTGGTTGCCATGGGCCACCGCTAATATTGAGTCCTGCTCTAAGCAACACTTTATTATCTCTTTGTGGAATACAATACTGGGTCCTGCAACATAAAGCTTAACCTTTGATCATGGGTCTGATTTTTACGTTTGATTGAATGATTATTGTGTATGATCAATCGTAGAAATCAGGGCCGCTATCAATTGCTAAGCTTTATGTTACCAGGGACTGATCACATACATCCACATTTACTGTATATTTAGTATGTCACATCAAGGCATCAATGGTTCCATGACATTTGCTCCGATGACAACTGCTCCGCTCTAGATTTCACACACTTATCGAATGACCAACTTCAACCCTGGGATTAACACTATACCCTATTCCTACACCTAACCCTAAACCTAACATAAAACCCTACATGTACATATTAGAGGCAATTAAGCCCAGAGCAATTGTCACTGCAACAACAAGACTTTTCTTTGCAGAAAAAGAAAACAACCTACCTGTGTGCTTAGCTACGTGTGCATGCATCTGGGTCATTGTGATGGTCGAGTAGTCACAATGTCCGCATTTCAAGGGTTTCACAAGAGAGTGTCGAGCCATGTGTCTAGTCAGGCTGCTCTTGTACGCAGTCACATAGTCACAGTGGATACACTGATGGACCTTATCGGGTCTTTCCCGTTGATCATTGTGGACCATGCTGTGTCGCTTCATACTGTGCTTGCTCGTTGACACATAACCACATTCTGGGCATCTGTACTCCAGCTTGCCATCTTCTTTCTTAGATGGCGGAGCAACCTGGGCCATTCTTATCCTCTCGTTGATCTCTCTCTTCTTCTGCGTTTCAAGGCATGTGTGGTTTTGCAGTCTTTCCGCATTCATGGATTCATAGCCGCATGACTCGCATCGGCTTCTCTTCTTGTGCATGGCGAGGTGCGAGTTCAGGTTCGACTTGGAGTTTGTGGAGAAGGTGCATCCAGGCTGTGTACACTGGAATGGCTTATCGCCTTTGTGGGTGTTCATATGAGACTCCAGGCACTGCTTGTAGGTCGTCTTGTAGTCGCACTCGCTGCACTGGTATCGCTTCTCATTGTCGTGTTTAAACAAGTGTGTCTCAAGATCCGACTTCTTTGCAGCAGAAAACGAACAGAGCGAGCACTGGAACGGTCGGACACCATGGTGCTTGGAAGAGATGTGGTGCAGCAGGCTATGCCTGTAGATGCTGGAGAAGTCGCAGTAAAAACATTTATGGCGTTTATCAGGGTCATGCTTCTTGGAATGTGTCTGCAGATCATACTTGTACATGGATACGTAATCACATTGAGTGCACTTGAACAATTCACTCGGGTCCATTTCCTTGATGTCAAAGTGGCTCTTTACGTGCGTCTTGAGGTTGAACCGCTGTCGAGTTGAGTAGCTACACTGAGAACAATAATAAAGGTGTTTATTGTCAGGTACAACATGCAGTATCTCGTGACTGAGCCAAAGATGTTTCTTATTGGTGGTGAAGTCACAGTGATTACACGTATACTCTTGAACATTACTTGCTCTGCTTCCTGAAGAATCTTCCGCATCCTCTGTCGCTCCAGCCTTCTCCTCCACCTGTAGCTCAGTGCCTGTATACACAGTATAACAAAATGATTTCATGAACAATCTATCATATGAAAAATACATACATAAGTACTGGATGCATGTTTTATGAACAGTTTTAAGTGAAAGTCCTTACACAGGTGATCTTAGCTTTTAATATCATCCTTAAACATCATCGGTATCATATACTTTTGTAGTTGTTTATTTTGGTTAGCTTTGATTTGAAATATACAAAATAGGAGAACAAATGAGGTTAGAGCAAAATCTCATTTAAAAGAACAGATACATGTAGCCCATTTCTGATTTTTGCCTGAACTAAAAAAAAAAGTGAAGAAAAAATACTTTTTATCACCAAATATGTATAGTAAACATATTCTAAAATAACCACCTGGTTCATATCTGGAGGTGAAAGGTTACCACATTTAAAGAGAATTTGTGAATGACATAATTTCAATATTGTATTTAATGGTCATAAGTTTTTAACTGGATTTAATGTTCTTTTCTAAGCACTAGCTAAAAATGGGGAGGGGGGTTTTTCCACAGAAACGTGAATTATATTGTTAATCCAGAAGGCATTAGCTGATGTTAGTTTTCTTTCCTATTCTTCTATTATTACATAAAATCTTTACTATTGTGTTCCAGGAAATGAAATAAATAAATGCTCAAAGGGTTGATTGTGCCCCCATTCTTGAACAATCCACACCTTACCTGTGTCCAGTCCAGACTGCAACGCTACCACACTTGTTGTTTCATTGACAGAAATCATGGACACCACGTTGATCGTGACATCCGACCCATCTGTGGACTTCTTGTAAACATACAGCATCTTATCAGGATTGTTCTTCTCCTTGATGGTGAAAGACAGTGATGAGTCATCACCCTTATCTGTTGAGTCACACGTTTCTCTAGAGGACTCCACGGAGGGTCCACCAGGAAGTTGGTCCACATGGAGTTCCTTGTCCTGGGTGCAGGACGTGGACTCTGAAGAATCAGACCCCACTAACAAATCCTCATGCTGATCTGACATTCCCGTCTCATGCTCAGTAGGTGTCATCCTGGAATCTGTACCCTCTTCTGCCTCATCCTCAGGATCGGTCAAGTTATCCGTAGCCTCCATGCTCAAGTATTGATCTGTGGCATTTGTGGAACCTGACGGAGATGCTCTCCCTTTATCCGTTTATGACAGTTTTTAACTGGGGGCGAAATACCAAATGACAAAAGCATGATGAACTTTGTTTGAGCACAGCACAAAACTCATTTCTGAAATGCTCCATAAAGCCTTGCACTACTACCAGTACAAAAATTAACTTTGCATTAAGAATTTAACAGCAATGACTAGTATTTCTGACATAAAAATGTTAAGAAAGCAGATGATGTTTGTCTTTTTTCACTATCACACAGTCACTTATAGTGCACTTACATGTAGCTATGAAAAAAATAATAAACGTCCATTGTAAAAAAGTTTGCTGAATTTGGTAATAAAGTTACATTTGCATTTTAGACAATTTGTGACATCTAAATTGAATAACTGTCTATAAATAAAAATTGAATATTGTCATCACGCATACAGAGGGTGGCAACATCATGACGCTCTCTAGATCTATGTGTGTCATAGCTTAGCTGCTAAAAAAGAGGACAAGATGGTGACGTACACATTGGTAAGGGTACATCCCATCTTCTCATAATAAATTTAATTCTGTTGTTTTTTTAAATGTATATGAGTTAAAAAATGAAATCAATAATGTATAAATGTCGGAAATGAATTTCTGACACACATTTACATGATCTTCGGCTAGAACTTTTACAGGGAAAGTAGAAATCTTGTGGGAAAAGTTTTAAAATGCCAATCCTACACGCACACAATATAATATAGGCACAATCCCTGGCTCTGTGGAGAGTAAGCACACATTGAATCATTTAATTCTCTATGTCTATATAGGACTCAGGGCCCGTATTCCATAAACGAGATAAGCATGCTTAAGTCAAAAATCTAAGCATTTTGTCTTAGTTTTCTGTCTAAGACAAAATTCTTAGCCAAAACGCGTATTCCATAAAGAATTGGCTAAGAATTTTGTCTAAGAATTTGGCTAAGAATTTTTGCGCGACTAAGACAGATTTAGGATGAATGGCTAAGTAACTTTTCTTAAATATGCAGAGTCTGTATTTCATAAATTCTACATGGCTAAGAATTTTGCCCTAACTTTAAGACAGTTGTGAGTTGTCTTAATTGCTTTAAGACAACGTTTAAATCCAACAAATCATGGCCAATTTTTTTAAAGAATTTATACCTATATTGCATTTCGAGCTACTTCCGCAGTTTTTAACCGATTTTCATGAAATTTGGAACACACATTGGTCTTAAGGTAAGGAGGTGTAAGAATTTTTTTTTTGCTTTTTCAGAAATTGTGTTGCCATGGTAACAGTATATTATGGCCAAAATTTAAAATTTAAATTACTTCATCGGTTTTCTACCAATTCTCATGAAAGTTGGCTCACACATTGGATTTGAGGAAAAGATGTGCAAGACACAATTTTGCATGTGTCGGAAATTGTGTTGCCATGGTAACAGTATATTATGGCAAAAATTATGTATAAATCTTGCTATTCCAACTACTTCCTCAGTTTTTAACCAATTCTCATGAAATGTGGCACAAACATTAGTCTTGATGTGAAGATGTGCAAAACATATTTTATGCCTATATACAAAAATTATGTTGCCATGGTAACAACTTATTAAATAACGAAAATTAGGTGAAAAATTTGTGGTTTTAACAAGTTTACAATATTTCAACCACTTCTCATGATGTTTGCCACAGACATAAGTCTTGAGGTAAAGATGTGCAAGACACATTTTCGCATGTGTCGGAAATTGTGTTGCCATGGTAACGGTATATTAGGGCAAAAATTATGTAAAAATCTTGCAGTTCCAACGACTTCTTCAGTTTTTAATCAATTCTCATGAAATGTGGCACAAACGTTAGTCTTGATGCGAAGATGTGCAAAGTATATTTTATGCCTTTATAAAAAATTGCGTTGCCATGGCAACAAATAAAATAACAAAAACTAGATGAAAATCTTGTAATTTGAATTACTTTATCAGTTTTCAACTGGTCAATTCTCCTAAAATGTTGGCGAACACAATAGTCTTGAGTTGAAGATGTCTAAGATATACTTTTGCCTGTATCAGAATTCGTGTTGCTATGGTAACAACATATTATATAAAGAAATTAGGTGAAAATCTTGTGGTTTGAATCCCTTTATTAGTTTTACCAATTCTTATAAAAGTTGGCTCACACATTGATTTTGCGGTGTAGATCTGCAAGACATATACAGTATTTGAAAATTTGTTGCCATGGTAACAGCATATCAGATCAATAAATGTGTAAACAGCATGATGTGTATTGAAGTACTTCTTCATTTTATGACATTGGCCTATATGTCCATGAAATGTAGGTTTTGAGCTAAAATAATCTGCAAGACACATTTTCTCATTTTTTTCAAAATATGTGTTTGTATGATAACTACATGTATACGCCAAAAAAGATTAAGACAATGGTCAATGCTAACTTTTGTTTGGCTACATAGAGAACTACATGTAGCTGAGGGCTTAGTTCTAGTTTTTTTTTTTTTTTTGGGGGGGGGCTAGACCTCAAGATTTCGAACTACAGCCCCTAGTTTAGATCTAAGCCTAAATCAAGATTCTTTAGTCCTAGAAATAACCCAATGCTAGATCCCTAGCCTACTTCCTTTCTCAGGCCTAACGTTAGATGAGTAGAACTAGACTAGATCTAGCCTACTTTTACTATTTTTAGATCTAGAATCTACATTGAGATAGAGTCTACAAGTCTCTAGATCTAGACCTATTACTATGACCCTATGTACACCTAGATTGGTATAGTTCTAGATCTAGATAGGGTCTAACTTTTAGTCTAAGTGAGTAAGTCATTTAGTCTAGATCTAGGCCTAGGTTAGAGATTTCTAGATCAAACAGTAGACTAGATCAGCCAGTCCTAACGTTAGGGCTACCGGATAGGCTAGAAATAAAATCTAGAATGAATAGAAGAAAGCACAGGCTAGGCCCTAGATCTAAATTCTTATATAAATCTAGGCCCTAGTCTAGACTGAGCTGTTGCCAGTGTTGGTCTAGGTTTAGGCCTGTTTTCTAGTCCTGGAAACCTAGATCTAAACAAGTCCTCAAAATGTATAAAATAAAAACTCCAAACAAACAGATGGACCTAAAGTAAAGCAGGAGTAGGCCTAGATCTAGATAGATGTCTAGACTACTACTAGGACTAGATCTAACTTTAGGCATAGTTGGCAAGCAATGCATAGCGATATATCTAGCACTGTTGACAGGAATAACCGTCGTTTCTGGGGATTTATTTAAAAGTTTCTGACATTTACTGTCATATCACATTGGTGAGACTAGGCCAACGTAACGTTAGACTGTTTAGTGTCGTACTCGTAATACTAAAATAGCGGAACAACCAAAATACAGTCGGAGACTGAAGCTTTTGGTCTAAGTCAGATCTATTCTAGACCTACATGTAGATCTAGATAGATCTATCCCTGTCTTAAGGCTAAGCCAGGCTAAGTCCTGCATGTTCTAGGCCTAGACCAATACTAATATAGGTCTATCGTTAGATCTATGCCTAGTATGTAGCTTCAGTCTCAGTTGCTCCACTACGGCACTAGACTAACAAAGTTACGTTTTGCTTCAGCCTTCAGGAAAGTAAAAAGTAAAAACAATGTTCAATTCTCCTCCAAACAGACGGATATTAGTTGTAGATCTTGGGCCTAGGCTAGATCTAGGCCTAATGTTAGACCCAAGACTAGTCTCAAAAGTTACAAATGTTTTCCCTTAGACCCTAGGTCTACTTCAACTGAAGTAGAATAAAGATGTCGAGAGGAATCTACCCTATCCCATTTAGATTTTGACAAACAATACATGAAAAGTAATGAATGGGACTGATACATAAAAAACTGTGCAAGTCACTCGGTTTGGGATTGAAATGTTTTGGTAATTAACAAAATATAGAATACTCTGAATAAAGAATTCTTACCATATGGGTGATGAATGCTCTTCTTTTACTACAATAGTTGTATTAGTTTCAATAAAATCAAACTTGTTAAGAAAAAACAACTTCAATGACATTTTTGCTATTTTGTTGCAGTCACCCCTGCAGCAGTTTAGAAGGTCATAGAATTTGACTTTGAGACTTTGGCTTAGCCATATCGTCTGACTTGAGACAAATGTCTTAAAGTTTATAGAATATCGTTAGGGAAGATTTCTTAGACAAGCAAAATGCTAAGACAAATTGCTAAGACTTAAGCAAAAAGCTTATCTCGTTTATGGAATACGGGCCCAGGAGCCTCCTGGCTATACCATGGTCGAGGGTATAGGCCTAGATCTTAATTTTTAAGGCTAAATTATCTTGTTTTTGCAAAGTAGACTTTTAGGCTAGCCAATCAAAATACTCTGTAAAAAAAAAAAAAAAAAACATAACTGTATTTTCATTCTCTCTATCTCTCGTCCTGCCATCGCTTCTGCAACAAAATTGCAGCCATTAGTATTGACTGACATATGTATACATGCCAACCTCCCCTCCCCTCCCCACCCCCCCCCAAAAAAAGTAAAAAACAACATGGAAAACCTATGGCCTGGCTGGGATAAAGAAGCAAATTATGCAATCTTTTGTCATGTTTACACTTATCAATATTATCAAACAGAAAATTTGAACCCGATTCACCACTATAAATTTGAAATAAATTGAATGGGTTCAGGATCATATGCGCGCCGCTGACGCTGAATCCCGGAGGGGGCACTCAGTATATAATGTCTACATAGTGGGTACTGTATGTGCCGCGGAGGGGACCCCCATTTTTACACTTAAATTTCCGTTCCAAGGCATAGCATTTTTGTCTTACTGAGAAAAATAAAGAAAGCCGCTCCAAAGCATAGCATTTTCTTATCGAGAAAAAAGAAATCCACTCCAAAGCTTTGCATATTTTCCGTTACGCCGTTCCAGCCGCATTGATCTGCTACAATGAGCTGCAATATTGGTGAAAAGCGGCCGCAGAGCGCTGTCCGACCATCGCCTCTGCACTAGCGCACCCGGCGCCCTACCTCGAGCGAAGTTCGTGCAGGTTGGTGATTTAGAGCCAACATGATCATGAAGTTCCTCACACGTATAAATAATTCGCTGCCGATTTCAAAACATTGCATGTGCGCGCGAAGGTCCGAGCTCGGACCGGGTACCTCGCGCATATCGCATGCGATACGGCAGCGAATTATTTATATGTGTGAGGAACTTCATGTTGGCTCTAAATCACCAAGTTTGAGACTGATTAGAAGTAATTAAGCATGGAAAAGAAGTGAAACTTTGTGTAAAGTAAGAATATTAGTTTTCATTGTTTTTAAAGATCGTGATGTTGCATGAATTTTATATTTTCCCCCCATAAAATCCCACCTTTGTCACTCGGAATATCAGATCGAGAGTTCACGGTCTCGAAGTTCGGGTAGGTGGAGCGTAGTGTAGCGGTAGTGAAGTGGAGCCTGCATGAACTTCGCTCGAGGTACCGGCGCCCGTGCCGCCGGGCTAGCTGCATGCACGTTCCATAACATAAGGCCATACATAGGGATGCATACGCACTCACACGCAGGCAACTAACCCAGGGAGCTCCCGCCTGCGCGGGCGGGAGCCCAGGAGCTTACCGTGTATTTGACCATAGTCACCGGACTAGGGTGATTTATGGTCTAAATATTTCTCCAAATGAATTGTGAAAACAGAAAGTATACAATTACCACGATTATATGGAAGAAGGTCTAACGAGTGGCAGTTTCCCGACATCTGGGCACAAACTGGAACCTCAAAAAAACGAAAAGTTCTCTCCTTCTACCCCCGTCTCGATCGGCCATTTTTGTTAAAAATCGTAACAAAATGGCCGATCGAGACTGGGGCAGAGGAGAGAACTTTTCGTTTTTTTGAGGTTCCAGTCTGTGCCCAGATGTCAGGAAACTGCCACTCGTTAGACCTTCATCCATATAATCGTGGTAATTGTATACTTTCTGTTTTCACAATTCATTTGGAGAAATAAATCACCCTAGTCCGGTGACTATGGTCAAATACACGGTAAGCTCCTAGGCTCCCGCCCGCACAGCGGGCGGGAGCTTCCTGGGTTAGCAGGCAACCTGTTACAAAATCCAAGGACCCCCGTTTTCACAAACATGATTTGTACTTCCGAAGGCGAAGCCGTTCGGAGTGGAGGACCCTCATTTTTACAATAAGCCCGCTCCAAGGCCCCGTTTTTTGTCTCGCCCGCGGCACACACCTACTGCTTTTTTTGTCGAGTACCCGTACCCCCCCCCCCCCCCCCCCGGGCGCTGGATCTTTCTTCATCAGCGGCCTCACTGCCTCAGGCTCTAACTTGTAATAATCCGCAACCCGGAAGCTCCGGCGACAACGGACATGAGTCCCCGCTGAACGAACCAACACTCCCAGTCCCACTGCACCGCGAATATTTTTCTTGTTCGAAGGACATGGGACAGAGTTATTTTGGGGACAGAACATATCCGCCGCCATCATTATAAAAATCTACCATATCAATATCAAATGACACGAACAATCGATCTAACGTAAGAAATAAATCAGAATAGTTACCTTAGCTTGCTCTTCGGTAGACTCTTGAGTTTTCGAAGTCGAATGAACATTTATTGTGCTAGAACGTAGAGGGCGTTAATAATTTCGAAAATGTACAACTGAGGCGTGGATATGGATATGAGCATATATTTTAGTTCAAATTCAACTGTTATGATGCAGGATCAATCCGAATTCCGAGCAATGACGACACCAGGCTTAGAAGTCAAGGGGGGGGGGGGGCAGGCCAGGGGAATTGTAGAAAAAAAAACCTTTTATTTTACCAGTGGCTCCAAGGAGGCTTAAAATAAATGAAAGTGGAATATGCACTTCAAAAATCAGGAATTTAATTTTCAGAAACATGTTATAATTATTATGTCTGGCAAGTTCTGATAGAATAATGATAATACTACTGACATCCCGGGGGGGGGGGGGGCAGTCAAATATATTGCTGTACACACACGTGACCAAGAAATTTCCAAACACCCCCTAAACGAGTTTTTCTGTGTGTGCAAAATAACCCCCTAAACAAGTTTTTCGCTGGCTTTATTTACACATTTTGGCCCCTAAACAAAGATGTCGCCAAAATATGACCTCGGGGAAAAAGCTTGGGAACAAAAAAAAAAACCCTAACACGTTTGGCTAGTCTTTAAAAAAAAAAGCTTTGGGGAAAAAAACATACCCTAAATACGTTTGACCCCGCGAGAGACCATTGCCGACCCGTCTTTCAAAATACCCTTAACGAGTCCACGCGCGGACCGCGTCCAAAACTGAAAAAACACCCCTTTAAACGCGTTTTTTGGTCACGCGTGTGTACAGCAATGTATTTGACTGGCCCCCCTGGGACTGACATGCATGTATCAAATTATTACACAAACAAGGGTAAGGTTTGACAACAAGAGAATAATTGTGCTCTCCTTTTTGTCATAACTGACAAAAAAATATACTACTTTAGTACTTTGTGATATCACCAAACATATATTTTACAGTTGTATGATTTCCATTCTTTCTATTTGAAGTGAACTATAATGATGATTAAAGCTCATGCAAGCAGGTGTGTAATTTGATATGTTACGAATACAACGTTTAAACAATATAAGTTGTCATTTTGTTAATTCTTTTTTTTTTCTTTCATTAATAGCTAGTGCATGATGCTTTCATTCATGTGAAAATTAGGACTAAAATTTATGCAAAATTTATGTCCTGAAAAACTTGCACAAAAAGGAAAGCGGTGAATCAAGAAAGAAGGAAAATACCATATATGAACACAAGAAATGATTAGCCATGTAACACGAATGCACTTTTTCAAATTAATTTGTATTCATTTTCAAATACCCTCAGACACCTATAAAAGATAACATATTAAATTCTGGAATACATTCAGTCATAGATTTAAAAAAAATTATATTCATATAAAGTTATATAAAAATAATCATAATTTCCCAGAAAAAAGTACTGTCCATTATCAAAAATAACTGGTAAACTTGACTTTGAACTGTAATTAAGTTCTTTAACGATATTGGCAGGCAAGTTCATAGTTAATAATTTTTAGTGAGAAGTCCATATGTTCTTCAATTTCTTTCCATATCATTGTAATTAAAGTAAATCGATTCAGTTGGCCCATATTCTGAACTTGTGTTGAACTAAAACCATGTTCTATATGGTTTTAACTATGGGTATAGCCAAAAATTAACACAAGTCTCTATCAACATAAAAGTAGATCATCAATTATATCATCACATTTGTCACTCACATAATACCAAAAGATAACATTAATACTGTTATTTTCATCAAGTTCAAAGGCAGGAGAAAAGAGCCCAGTAAACAAAGCTTACTGTGTAAGAAATCATCACGTAATGCTTTGAATACTTAGCTGAAACCAATTTAATCTCAGTGACCACTCCTGTGAAAGACTATATGTACATGTACATACTGAAGACCACATGAGCACCCCATAGTTAAAGCAATATATATATATATATACATATATATATATATATATATATATATACACATGATTCAATTATTCATTTCTGTACTTCATTTCATTCAAACCTAATACAGAGTAATATAATCCAAATACAAATTAACAGATTGAAATTTTAACCACAGGATTGCATAAGAAGTGAAGTACTGACAACCTTTTTTTCCAATTTAAACATAATACAAAACAAAGAAAAATTACATGGGGCTTGGGGCTAATTTGAGTGACCCCTAAAATGCACCAAGAGAACTGGCTGGAAAACATAACAAAACAAAAAGTCCTGGAAATTCACATAATGGTCCAATCTAAACAGAATACAGTGTAGTAATTTTTGGCAGGTGGGCTAAAAGAGTTACAATTGATCCGATCAATCGCAATTCTATGGAAATCCAGTATTGTCATAATAACTTCTACAAGTAAATTAAAAAAGTGCCCTTTGTAATCTAAAAGAAGCACACTGAATTTTCAAGAAAACCATGGATGTATGAATACATCATAGTTAGAAAATATTTTGAACAAATATGTATTTCAGATGTTGACATTCCTGGCTTTCCATAGTTGTGATTGATTGGATAAATTGCAACTCTTTGTAAGACTCTAGAAAGACTTTGGAAAGCTCTTTAGTAAATTTTTTGACTGATGAATTATACACACATCCACAATAGGTAATGAGGTTAATTGTCAAGATTCTACAAGAAAGTTGTACTAAAACTACTTTCCAATAAACTGACACATAAAGGCATCCTACCAAAAACAAGCACAAGGGCACCAGGCCCCACCAGGATGTAGCTGGGAATTTCCAGGATGATACTTGTAGTGACTCAAGATTTCTATTTATATCTACGGAGCTGTTTGTAATGTACGTGTATATAATATTTGTTATCTAAAGGAACTGTTGCTGGCCTAGCGCCATGAGCGTCTCTGGACGGTGTGCGCGCTAAATAAAATATCACTATTATTATTATTATTATTATTACCACATGGCAAGCTATTGTATACTTCATAAAAGGGTAAGTCTGTAACAAAAAATATTGGTGCAGAAAATGTAGTACATTTATCATATGTCCAATGGCACAATGCCGAAATTTTTACAGGCTTATATTAAGCAAATAGAACTGCACAGATCTAGCAATTTTGATTTAATATTTTTCTACTATTATGTATGCAGTTTTAAGTTCAGACTTGCCCTTTAATATAAAGCAAACATGGCCGTACATAGAATTTTTCCGGGGTGGTGGGGGATGGAGATGCGTTTGAAATTTTGAAGAAACTTGAAAGTGAGGGAGAAAAGCAACCAAGCTTGTAATCTGGGCACTTCACATTCCCAGAAATGAATTACAGGAATTTGTGTGCAATTTTGGTGGGTTTTGTGAAAATTTTCAGTAGAAAAATATAAATTTTCAAAATTTCAGGGGGGGGGGGGCAATTCCCCCTGCCCACATCCCCTCTAGTGTGTATGGCCATAAAGGAAATGGTGAATTGAGAGAAAAGAAAATGTGATGCATCCCTTTAACTTTCACGTAACCTATGATTAAGGAATGTCCAGGCTGCATGTTCGACATGATTTCTCTCAGTGCAATATAGCAATGAAATTAGCTTTTTTGTACATACAATTTATTCCATAAATATATTTGATTAAATCAGAATATACTGAAATAAACTTTTGTGTTATAAAAATATTTACCTTTTCTCTTTATAAAAAAAATATAATTCCATATTAATGGAATTTGAGACAGAATTTCAACTTGAAATCTAAATTTTGCTTTGCAATTTCATTTTAAAATTTGAAAACTAAAGCTGCTTTCAAATATACAAGGCACATTTTTGACTGAGTGTTTTAGTTGCGTGTCATTGCAAAGTTTTATTCAGAAGACTATGATTACACGCAAGGAGTATCAAAGTCATCTTCCTTCAGTGAACTTGAACCCACCTCACAGATGACTTCGCACTAAAGATATCGAACTCCAGGCAGAACACATAGCATCTCAAACAACAGATGAGCTCCTGTATAAGCTGTTATACCAGTGTCGTCATATGGAGGGGAAACCTGAAATATAACAAATGCATTGAAATATATTTGCAATTTTATTTCAGTCTGCTTTTATACAACTGCTTGTTTACCAGTTTGCTACTCTCCACCTGGGTGTTGTAGGGGTACCTAGCTGGTAGGATGAGTCTTGAAACTCTTGTTGGAATGCTCCCCATGCAGGTAGTGGAAAAAATGCAAAGATTGTGTGCGGGTATGCCAGGATTCCACGATCGGGGTTAATAATATATATCTCTAAAGCGCTTTAGAGATGTCATTCCGATATATTAAGCGCTACAAGAAAGCTGAATATTATTATCATTACTATCAATTTCCGTCAAGTGACAAAGTGCCACTTCACCCATTACTGATCCTCATCTTTAAATTAAGCATGCCTAATGGGGGCAGAAGAACCAGGGGGGGGGGCTGGGTGGGCTTCAGCCCCCCCCCCCCGCCCATTTTTTCCAAAATCATGTACAAAAACATAAAAATAACCATCTGATTGTGATTTTTTGCATGGTCAGCCCCCCCCCCCCCCACCATTCGCGGCCCCTGCCTAATGTTGCACCTTGACACTAGATATTACACAATCAAGTCACAAAATGCGCATCAAATAAACTAGAACTTACCTCAACAAGGTCACCGCCGACAAGATTGAGCCCTCTACATCCTCTGATGATCTCTAACGCTTGAATAGACGTCAGACCACCAATCTCAGGAGTACCTAATACATGACAACAAACAACAAAGAGAAGGAAGTGTACTGTGCATTATTTGTTTTATTTTTCTCTGATGGAGACCATTCAATGCAACATCACCCCATTGCATGGGGAGGGGTGGGGGACTGGGGTTCTTATTATACCACTGGTTGCCAAATAATAAAAAGCTTCCATCCCCCATTTCAATTAAAAGATCCTGAATGATATTGGTTAAAATGGACATATATTCCACTCAATTATCTTAGGCAGTATTCATAACCTGACCGCGGGGCTCTGCTTGCACAAAATATTGGATTCCAGGTCACATAGTTAATGTCTTTATTTTTTTCCCTAAAATAAAATATAAATTGTTAAAAATACCCAAACACAAATACACAGAAACACATTCAGTAACGCAATAGGATTTCAAGTCTCTAAAATGTTGTATGCGTATGAAAGGGGGGGGAGGGGCGTTCAGAAGACGACATATTGTAAACAGGACAACTGATGTCAGCAATAAAAAATATTTCATTTTCTGGAGGTATTTGAGTATTTATTGTGGAAATTTGAAGAATTTTATGAATATATGCCTGATACACTTGAATTTATGAAGAGAGATAGGCATCTTGTAAAAAATCTGTGCTGCATCTTTTCACAGGAATCCGGCCATAAAGGCAATTTACAACTTTTCTTAGCTTTTCTTGCATTTCAAAATGTTTTGTCTATGTTGAAGAGTGAGAATCGATAATGAAAGGTTGCTTGTGGGTTTCCCATGCGAAAGGCGCAGCTCCGAGTCATTCCTAGGTACCTTATAGGATACACCTCCATACCTGTTCCTGGACATAGTCCCGGGTCTATACCATCTATATCAAACGAGAGATAGACCGGTCCATCTCCCATCATGCCTCTGACTTCCTCCATCAGTGGAGACATCGACTTGTGCCAGCACTCTTCGACAGGCACGATCCGGAAGCCCTGCACGGACAAACAATTATTGACATTATGATACAGTATGTGGGGGATTTTAAAGAAACACAATTATATCAAGCCTAATTTTTAAACAGAAGCTAGGTTTTTGCAGAAGTGCAATGAAGAACAAACATTTTTTTAATGGGAAATGAGAAATATTTGAAGGCCTTTTTTGAAGGAATAATAATTGACTGAGAGAAAAAGTTCAAATAAGATCAGACTTGCATTTATTAAGTTTGATTTAAAACAAACCCTACATAATGGTTATCATGAGATTTTGATTTTGAATAGCGGAGAAGCACTCTTACTATGGTGACTGTCAGATAAAACAGGACTTGTCAGACATCCAAAGTCCTTTCTTGAAATACTACCCTGCACTATACAAATAAGCACAATCAACAATCTCAAAGTGGATCTTCACTGACAGTTTTTGGCTCTCAAATTATTATGAACCACCCCCCCTTGAAATTTACTTTAGTTTCTATTTAATAAGCGGTTACCATTTCTTACCAATAAAGTTGTTATCTTGGATTTATTTGTTAGTTGGTTCATCTTTAAATCAATGCGCAGATGAAATAAAAGGAAACTAAAGCGGAAAGTTACCATTTCTTTATCGAAGCAATGTTATTCTTTAAACCAATACACACATGAAATAAAAGGAAACTAGAGCAGAACGTTACCACTTCTTCATTGAAGGATTTTTGTCCAGGTTCTACGCTATACTGTGTTCCCCTGAGACCAATCTGAACGACTCTCTTGCAATCCAAGCAACCATCCTCTACAGCCCGGCGGAACGGGGTACCATGGGCTATCTTCTCACCGAGCATGGTGTCGCTCACATCAGCGTGGGCGTCGACGTGAACCAGACCTACGGGACCGTATTTATCCTGAACGAGAGAACATTGAAATTTGATAACATTAAGATGACGATCTCTTTCATAAGAATATATTTTCGTAACATATGAAATACAGATGTAAACCTACTTTTCCTACAGTGTTTTAACTGAAAAAAAAAACCAATATAATGAATAAAGAAAACCCAACATTTGAAATTCTATGACCTCTAAAAGGTACTTCTTTCTTTTCCGATATCTATTGAAAATTAACTTTCCATTTAAAATATAACAGAGGATCAAGAAACAAAGCGTTTATAAAAAAAGTTTTGATTGCCTGATAAAAAATTAAATGCTGAGCTGGTATGATCAAACCTGCATGAATTCGAAATGGATAGATTTGGAAAGAAACTGAATTTAGAGGTTCGATAATATGTGTGACGTTCCCTTGAAATTGTTAGTCCTCCCTTTTTTGGAACATCTGACCATAACTACAACAATGAGAGAGATTGTAAAGTTACCTTAATTGCTTGAAGGATGGGATATGTCAGGGTGTGGTCCCCTCCTAGAGTTAACGGTTTACATCCGTTGGCAATGATGGTGGCATACTGCTCTCGTATCATCTCACAAGATTTCTTAAGGTCATACAGGTTAAGAGTGACGTCCCCGATGTCGGCGACCTGAAGTGACTCAAACGGGGCAGCACCTATTATATAACGGAAGCATTGCATTTTTCTTTTCTTCATAAAAGAGTAGCTCTTTCAAAAACTCTTCAAAAGTGACTTGCACATTATAGTAAAACACAAATTTACCATAACTGCTAAAGTCTGTCTAAATATGGAGTAAACTAATCAACATTCTAAAAATACAACTCTTTTTTTTTCAGTTCCTTGATTCTTTGTGAAAATTTAAAAGTTTAATTATACTCCCTCTATCTAACACCATTTCATCTCCTTAAAAACTGATTTAAAAGACTGCAGTACCCAATTACCTTTGCACAACATATCTATTCTGCTATATCAGAAGAAACAAGAAAATTTGCTGGGAGGTGCAAAGGTTTGCAATCAATTACAAAATAGGCAATGACCAAACAAAATGAATGATTTATGTGCACTTGGAACACAAGAATCAATCAGAATTATTATTTCATATTTGCGATCCATGGCAAACCTTAGTATTATGGGGCCTATTCTCACCAATGCTGTTGTTGTTTCTCAAAAGAACCGACTCTGTGCGGATCTGTCTTGGTCCGAACCTGGTTCCTGATTTATTTGATGTTCCAATATCCAGCGGAATCCCAACAAAACAGGCATCCAGTCCTAATGATAAGAACAAATGTATCAAATAATTTCTTGGGCAGATATAGTTGTAAACCAATGAATTACTTTTAATCAGGCCTTCACCAGATGTAGAGCGATGTTAAATGTGGAGATATAGAACACTCAAGTTGATTCTGCTATCAATTGCTTCTTCTTCTTCTTCAAGCTACACTGCCTCCTTCAATCCTGAAGATTCTTGCAGTATTGTAGTACCGGGGACCGGCAGGTGCAATACACCGGGTGAACACCCTACTCTTTGACGAATAAGTGTATTGGTTTTAACGTGCATAGGTTGTGACTCTCCTATACACGGGACCAACATTTGCGTCCTTTCCGATGGACGGAGTGTTTTCCAACTGCATTCACACCCGCACTGAACACAGCGGTGAGGCACGTTAACACACAACGCTAGCATCAGTTTTTTTGTTAGACGTCTTCCGGCATGCTGCGGGACTCGAACCCACGCACGTTGAGATCTACGATCTTATCCGGAACAGGCGCTCTAACCGACTGAGCTACACTGCCTCTCTGCTTGCACGGTCTCTTATAAGGATTATGACAACGATTTCAAAATGATCATACAGAATCCCATCAAATTACCCCGGGGGGGGGGGGGGGGGGGGCACTCGACCAAAAAAAATGGTGGGGGTGTGCCGCGGGCGAGACAAAAAACGGGGGCCTTGGAGCGGGCTTATTGTAAAAAGGAGGGTCCTCGGAACGGGCTTCGGAACTACAAATGTTTGTGAAAATGGGGGTCCTTGGAGCGGATCGCCAGCGTGTGACTGCGTATGCATCCCTATGGAACGGTCATGCGTGCATGATGCAGCTAGCGCGGCCTCCACCGGGTGCGCTCGCGCAGAGCTGAGGCGATGGTCGGACAGCGCTCTGCAGCCGCTTTTCACCAAAATTTCAGCTCATTGTAGCAGATCGATGCGATCGGAGCGGCGTAACGAAAAATATGCGAAGCTTTGGAACGGATTTCTTTGTTCTTTTTCTCAATAAGACAAAAATGCTATGCCTTGGAACGGAAATTTGAGTGTAAAAATGGGGGTCCCCTCCGCGGCACATACCCACTATGCATTATATACTGAGTGCCCACCCCCCCCCCCCCGGCAAATTACCAACCAGGAGCATGTATACATGAATTAAAAAATGTGTACCAAATTTAGGGTAAAGGATCCGATTTGCAAATACATATTATAATTGCTGAGAAATTAGCATATTCTGCATGAAATTCAATCACAATGTCTGGTCTTTTTCCAAGCAACAACAGTTTGTTTCACACAGTCAGACTTTCCCAATTAGGCCTACTCCAAATATTTTCATTAAAATTAATCAGACCGACCAGACACGTCTGTATGGTAAATATGTAAATAGACTACCTTGCAATGGTATTGAGCAGACCAGAAAATGTCATTGTAAATTACTAATTAGACTTGTCTAACTCTATATATAAGAGTAAGAGTAGACTCTTAATTTAATTTAATAAAAAACAAGAATTAAGCATTGGTCTGTACACAGTGACTGACTGACAGTGTAGACACTGGACCAGGCATGACAATGATATTATTTTGATAACTAATTTGACTGAATGCATAATCAAAAAGTCAGAAATATATAGGGTCTAGTACGATACCTTCAGATGTATTTTGATATGGGAGTCTCATCATTGTGGCTATTCCACCAGCCCGCGGCATCTCCATTCCAGACAGCGGTTCGTTGAATTTTCCCACGCCGGTAGATGCCCGCATACACACGGGATGGTGCGTGGACAGGGACTGGGTCAATTGTTGTTGAACCGTTTTTGAGGCAGATGGGATCATTTGAGCCCCTAGTTTTCTGATGTGCCTTGAAATCATTGTCGAGACGCAATCTTGTATTGTTGTAAGAATGAAAAAGATAACACTAGGCGTAAAAATCAGTAATCAAAGCCCCAGAGAGTAGACAGCTCGACAGGAATCTATACTCGCATCAGCGTGAGTGGGCGTGACCACATAACACAGCTGGATCGATCATCAAAGCTAGCTCGGTCGAGGGATATGATCGAGATCGAGAGGTGATAGTGCAGTGCCGTGTGCAGTGAGTGTGGATCGTTGTGGCCCGGGGGGGGGGGGGGCACTCGACCAAAAAAGTGGTAGGGGTGTGCCGCGGGCGAGGCAAAAAACGGGGGCCTTGGAGCGGGCTTATTGTAAAAAGGAGGGTCCTCGGAACGGGCTTCGGAACTATAAATGTTTGTAAAACGGGGGTCCTCGGAACGGATCTCCGTATCTCTGTGAGTGCGTATGCATCCCTATGGAACGGGCAATCGTGCATGACGCAGTTAGCGCGGCCTCCGCCGGGTGCGCTCTCGCTGCTTAGGCGATGGTCGAAAAGCGCTCTACGGCCGCTTTTCACCAAATTGCAGCTCCTTGTAGCAAATCAATGCGACCGGAACGGCGTAACGAAAAATATGCGAAGCTTTTTCTCGATAAGAAGGAAATGCTATGCCTTGGAGCGGCTTTCTTTGTTCTTTTTCTCAAAAAGACAAAAATGCTATGCCTTGGAACGGAAATTTGAGTGTAAAAATGGGGGTCCCCTCCGCGGCACATACCCACTATGCATTATATACTGAGTGCCCCCCCCCCCGGGCGTTGTGGGTCATTGTGGGTGTCATAGTGAATCGTTGTGGGTCATAGAGATTATATAATAGTGGTGTGGATCGGTCGATCCCACTGATCTCTCCCCTATTAGTGGAGAGATCAGTGATCGGTCCCCATAAGTGTAAAGTAATTGCCAATTCGTCTACTGCCAACTCGCCCACTCACCGAATGGTCTAACTTCATTTAGTCTAATCTTTCCGTCCATCTTCATTTCGTCTAACAACCATTTGGTCCAATCATCACTTCTTCTAATCACCATTTCGTCTCATATTGGTCTAATACAGGGGCGGATCCAGGATTTTCCAAAGGGGGGGTGGGGGGGATTTTTCGGAGGGAAAATTTTGACAAGCCAAAAAAAAAGGTTTTCAACTACAAATACAAGATATTTCGTAACACAAATTAAGGATATTTCGAACCCGAAAAAAATTGAAAAGCTAAAAAAAAAGGTCTTCAATTGGGGAACACCTCGGTTTTAATGGCATTTTTAAATTAAAATTTTTAATTTTGCTTCTCAAAGGGGGGGGGGGGGGCACGTGCCCCCTGTGCCCCCTGGATCCGCGCCTGGTCTAATATCCATTTCATTTTCATTCATTTTGCACAATCATGGACTAAATGGCTATTGAACCAACTGGTTATTAGACAAAATGGTGATTGGACGAAATGGCAACTAGACAATGTGGATAGTGGACGAACTGATGGTAGACCAAATGATAGTAGACGAGTTGGCTATTAGGTGGACGAAATGGAAATAACCCCCACAAGGGGGCAGGGGGTGTTTTCAGTTGGTTAAAATTGCCCCTTGTGTTTTTCATATTATCATGAGGTTAAAATGCAGATTCTTTGATTTACATTATACAGTGCGTCCCCAAAAAAACTATACACTTTTGAAATGGCTGCCAAATAAAAAATATAGCACTTTGGGGGAAATAACTTATAGATATGGAAAGCCAATAAAGTCAACTTTTAAGTGACACCAAGAAGTTGGAAAACTATTAATGCTTGAGCGAGCACTGCCCACTGAAACAAAGGGTATGAAAATTAGGGTGGGCCGGAATTAGTCTTCCAATTTCTTTCAGGTTTTTTGTTTGGTACTTGCAAAGTTAAGGGTTATTTGGTGAATTAAAGATCAGTTGTGATCAGTTTGTTGTTTGTGATAATTTAATGCGTTATTAAATTGAATTTATTACATTGAAATTTAATGCATGAGTGATCGTGAATTGCAATTTTTAGTGCAGCATTTTGTCTTTATCATGTGGATCTCAACAATGTGTTTATGAAAGTCAGGAGAAGAGGTGGTAATGTGACTTAGGTAGGTTGATGGGATCATGGACCTACTACCATGATGGGATAAAGGTCAACAGAACATTTAGCAACCCCTCCCTCCATCTCAACCCCCCCCCCCCCGCTTCTCTCCTCCTCAGACACTAAGCTCGGCTAGGCTGGGTAGGAATTAGCCTTACAGTTTTTTTGAGTGGTTAGTCCTTTGGAACTTGCTAAGCTAAATTAATGAGTGAGATAAGTTTTGGTTTTTTAGGCAAATTTCATGAGTTACTAAATTGAAATTTAATGCATGAGTGAACAGGAATTAAAATTTTAGTGTAGCATATTCATCTTGTGGACCTCAGAAGTGTGTTCGTGAGAGTCAGAGTAATGTGATGGTACCTGTTACAAGCAAGAGGGCGAGATATGCTAAGACTTGGTTAAAAGGGCATTCCTCTTCTTTTTGTCCTTTTACAAATTAAAAGTCGTATGTACCCTCCCCTCTCCACCTCCATTTCCCAGCCCCCCCCCCCCTCTCTGTCTCACTTCGTGGATTGTAGCCTATTCAAAACTTAGCTGCCAAGTGACCGGAGGCTGATGGTCACTTTTTTATTGAATTATTACCAAGAAATTTAATGATTATGATGATTAATGAAATAATTTATTGAAAAAAAACTGAATGTTTGATTGATCACATTGCACATTGAATGAGTTGATTTACTGATAAATTGTTGATGAAATGATTGATTGGAAAAAGTTGACGCCCCAATTCAGAAATATTCATTAAATCAACATGCCGCTCTGGACTTCACGCGTACATGACAATAGCCATCAGTCTCTCAACAGGAGGGGAGGGCGGGAAAGAGGGAGGGGGCGGGGGCTGAATGTTCTGTTGACCCTTATTCCACCAACCTACTTCTCCTACTTAAGTCCTATCTCACCCGCTATTATCCCGACTACCATGAACACATTGCTGAGATCCACATGATAAAGTTATAATGCTGCCCAAAAAGTGTAATTTGTGTTCACTCATGCATTTAAGTTCAATTTAATAATTTATAAAATTTGCATAAGCAACCAAAACTGGTCACGGTTGATCATTAATTTATCACAACGCCCTTAACTTTGCAAGTTCGAAAGGATTTGCCTCTTAAAAACTGACATAAATTGGAAGGCTAATTCCAGCCCACCCCAATTTGCATACCCTTTGTTTCAGTGGGCAGTGCTCGCTCAAGCATGAACAGTTTTCCAACTTTTTGGTGTCATTTTTTTTTATTGGCTTTCCATATTTATGTAAGTCTTTTCCCCCAAAATGCTATATTTTTTATTTGGCAGCCATTTCAAAAGTGTATAGTTTTTTTGGGGACGCACTGTATAGGCTGATATGCAAACGTATAAGTTAAATTAGGTCTATATTTGGGAAATATATACGTTATTAGCGTAATGATGATAAAAATGATGAAGAAAACAAAATTGAGGGAGCCATGCTTTATGGATTAAAAGTTCTAAAATGCTGCGAGAGAGCACAATAATTTTGCTCTCATGCATCAGTTCACTGTAAAAACTGTGTTAAAACTGACACCAATTGGTGTTAATAGAGGACCACACCCTGAGGTGTTAAAATAACACCCTAGATATTGAACATAACACCAAAGAGTGTAAATGTAACAACCATATGTGTTGTAATAACACCTATAGGTGTAAAACTAACACCGGTGTAAAATAACTGATGTGGTCCTCTATGTACACCGGTTAACACCACAAATGCTGTGTTGCATGTGACTATATCATTTAGAAAATGCCGGCTTACGATATAAAGGCTTCAGGGCAGGGGTGGATCCAGGATTTTCCAAGGGGAGCCATTTTCTGAGGAAAAACTTGACAAGCAAAAAAAAAAAGAAATAAAAAAGGTCTTCACTTTCGAAGGGGGAGGGGGGCACACTTTTTTAATGGCATTTTTACATTACAAATTTTAATTTTGCTTCTCAAGGGGGGGGGGGGCACGGGCCGGCTGTGGCCTCCCCCCTGGATCCGCCAGTGATTCAGGATACACCATGAGATAGGCTCGTTTGATAAGGACCATCCAAACTCGAATTTTTGACAAGTCACTGGTGTTATTATTGTCGGCAGACGAGAGAGAAAAAGATATTTCCTTTCCTTTCCCTCATCCCTTATTATTTAATTTGTCATGTTTTTTTTTTTTTTTTTTTTTTTTTTTTGGGGGGGGGGGGGTCCATGTCCCCCAGTAGGCCTACCCATAAATTGTGTATTGGGGTATATAGTCTAAATGGGATGTGGGGTTCAGACTCTGGCCGGCAACCAAAGAAAGGTCACTAGAATTGAAGAAATTATTAAAGGACAATGAATAAGTCCACCCCAGCAGAAAGTTGATTTAAATAAAAAGAGAAAAATCCAACACTGAAAATTTCATCAAAATCGGATGTAAAATAAGAAAATCATGACTTTTTGAAGTTTCACTTAATTTCACAAAACGGGTATATATTAAAAAAAAAACAAACAAGTGCACACCTAGTTACCAAGAATGCGTATATAGCATTTTTATTTATTTGAATGCAGGATTGCAAACGGGTATAGGTACCGCGGCCGGGGATTGAACCCCGGACTTTCCATGTATAGTCAGGAGCCTTTGACCACTCAGGCCACTGCACCTCGGCACATGCACATCTTGGTCGATATGGTCGATATCAAAATAATGAGGGGACTGATGACATCACCCACTCACTAATTTATTTTGTGTTTTATTACATAAAATATGAACCCCCCCCCTTGTAATGTGAAACAAAATTTCATTCTCAAGTGGAGTTGCAGTGTTTAAGCATTTCATGGTTCAGTCAAGTTGGTCATTATCATCTGTAAAAATTTAAATATTGTATAATTCAAACAATAAGAAACAAAAGAAATAAAGAGTAAAAGATATCATCGACTCTCTCATTTGCATATCACTGACTTGTGCATATAACTATTTTCCGAAAAATATGCGAAATTTTATGCATAACTTTCTTAATATTCAACATCCAATTTTGATGAAATTTTCAGCGTTATACGCTCGTTTGATTTTGATTCAAATCAACATTTTCTGGGGTTGACTTTGATTTTTAAAGGCCTGCGGCCAGCAGCGGCAGATCCAGGAGGGGGGGGGGGGGCATATCCGGCCCGTGCCCCCCCCCCCTATATAGCTTGAGAGTCATGGGTGCGCATACAAGTGCAAATACCGTGGGATATTTGATTTGATTTGATTCGATTTTATTTTACATATTTCACAAGTACAAACAAAATTATGAAACAATAACAGAAAACTTATGAGAATACAAATCAGACAAGGCATAACAATTAATTCAAATTATAGAAAATAGCGATTTGGAATTAAAGACAATTTAAAAGAGTGAAATATGAGGGAACCTGCATAAAAGCAAGGCTTGTTTAGTCTGCAGGATCCAGAAAAAAAATCGGTCTTAATGAGGAGAGGACAGGTAAGTAAATTGATTATAACAAAGTAATGCCAAAAATGTGACGATTGTGTAAGGAATACAAAAAAATAAAAAAAATAAATAAATAAAAAAGAGTCCGTCACTCTATGACTATTATTTATTACTCATTACTCGGCCAGAGCGTATTAACAAAGTGCATGAATATAAAAGTTTACAAAGGGAAATTATAAGAATTGATAAGCATCGCTTTCAATTTACGTTTGAATATATTAAGTGAGGCACTATGTACCATATCATCGGGAAGATCGTTCCAAAACCTGGGCCCTTCAAATGCGATCGTTCTTTGAGCAAGGAGAGTGCGAGTACGCGGAAGGTGATAGGAGTCACTTAGCCGGGTGGGATATGTGTGGATTAGATTGTTCCTTTGAAACATAGAAACAAATGTATCAGGCAATTCACCTCTTGAAAGCTGAAACATAAATATACCAACTTGAAATGCATATATATCAGAAATTTTGAGTACTTTATTTTGGAAAAATAAAGTAAATGCCCTATCTCGAAAAAATATCAACATCATATCGCATCGGTAAACACCAGATGAAGGCGGAAAGGGCAGTGCAATACACAATAACCATATGACAACAATAATAGTGATGCCTTATGAATAATAAGACATGTCTCATAAATTATCAAAAGTACAATTTTGGATAACGAAACAAAAATATGTTTCTTACAGTTAGTGTATGCTATTATTTTTGTATTGTTTTCGTGGTAATGCATAAAAACGAAGTTGCAATAATTGTATCTATATATACAAAGTGCAAGGAAATCTCCCCATAATATGAGGCGCCGAATGTACCAATATTATATAGAACAATTATTTGTTATATAATCATTATTTATTAAATAATAACTATTATTTATATATAATTTACATTTTATTTGTAAATAACTACTATTATATAAAATATCATTTCTAATTATTTATATATAATTCCAAGTAATACTTCATTATTTGTAAATAATAATAGTTCGACATTCCATTATTTATAAATAATGATTATTTGTTTTTCATTATTTATAAATAATGATTATTTGTTTTTCATTATTTATAAATAATGATTATTTGTTTTTCATTATTTACAAATAATGATTATTTGTTTTTCATTATTTATAAATAATGATTATTTGTTTTTCATTATTTATAAATAATGATTATTTGTTTTTCATTATTTACAAATAATGATTATTTGTTTTTCATTATTTATAAATAATGATTATTTGTTTTTCATTATTTATAAATAATGATAATTGGTTTTTCATTATTTATAAATAATGATTATTTGTTTTTCATTATTTACAAATAATGATTATTTGTTTTTCATTATTTATAAATAATGATTATTTGTTTTTCATTATTTATAAATAATTTGTTGAGTTTTCCATTATTTATAAATAATGATTATTTGTTAAATAATGAAAACGTCTACTTCATTATTTATAAATAATTTTTTCGAGTGCACCATTATTCTCATTATTTATAAATAATCATTATTTAATGTTCGAGTTTTCCATTATTTATAAATAAAGATTATTTGTTAAATAATGAAATATCTACTTCATTATTTATAAATAATAATTTTGTTTCAATATCCCATTAATCATTATTTATAAACAATTTTACAGTTTGCCATTATATACAAATAATCATTATTTATATACAAATAACCATTATTTATTAAATAATGCCATTATTTATTAAATAATGCCATTATTTATTAAATAATGGAAAACTCGCTATAACATGCAAATGTGGGACCGCCCATGATATGAATATTCATGATGCGATTTCCTTTTTCGTGATTTTTCTTCACAAATTTTTGTCCATTTCCTCTTCATAATGACATTTCTTGAAGCAATTTTCTAGGGATATGGTCTGATTGTAATATTCTTCATTTTCTATATAACTTCGTCTTCGTAGAAATATCAAAAAGTGTAATTTTATACGATTTTTCCTACAGTTCACAATCCCCATAGGCGCGCGTGTAAGGGTAGGGACAACCGGTGAATCGACGGAGTGCTCTTCATCGAAATACTACGTTGGTTGGTCCCCGGAAGTGGCGGGCGGAATTTAGCCCGAATCCTCGATGGAAGTCGATCAAGTGCATATGAGCCGAGAGAGTGAAATATCAGTGTACTTGTACAGGCCCTTCTACTTTTTATAAATATTTCTTGTTGCTTTTTTTGTTAAGTTAATTTTTCCTGGTGTAGAGATAAGTTTCAGTTCTAATAATGCACTTCAAATACATTTTGGAGTGTCTGTTTGAGGCGTTTGGGGCGATTTCACCCTGGCCCCAAAATGCTCGCAACGACAATACGGGGGCATGATGACCCCTAAATTTTTAAAAACTTATTTTTCTATTGAAAATTATCACAAAATTCACCAAAAGTGTGCACGAAAGCCTTCGTATTTCACTTTTAAAACTCCAAAAAGTGCCCAAATGACAAGCTTGGTCGCTTCGCTGTGTCGCTTTCAACTTGAGAAAGTTTACGCGTCTGCTTCCCCCCCCCCTCCTCCGAAAGAAATTATGTATACGGCCATGCTCTAAAGAGCCTGGCACATTGATTTATGTATACTTTCATTTTCATTATTTTTATCTCATTATCAACATGGCCTTACGCAGAATTTTTTCCAGGGGGGCCGGGGCCGGAGCATGACGCGCGTAAACTTTCTCAAAAAAATCTTGAAAGCAAGACAGCCACGGGACCAAGCCCAAATGACAAGCTTGGTCGCTTCGCTGTCTCGCTTTCAACTTGAGAACGTTTACGCGCGTCTGCCCCCACCCCCCGAAATAAATTCTGTGAACGGCCATGCTCAAAAGAGCATATGGCACATTGATTTATATGTACTTTTCATTTTCATTATTTTTATCACATTATCATCATGGCCTTACACAGAATTTTTACCGGGGGGGGGGGGGGGAGCAGCTAGGAAGCGCGTAAAGTTTCTCAAAAAAATCTTGAAAGCGAGACAGCGACGCGACCAAGCTCAAATGACAAGCTTGGTCGCTTCGCTTTTTCAAGATTTTTATGAGAAAGTTTACGCGCGTCCTGCTCCCCCCACCCCCCCCCCCCCCCGGAAAAAATTATGCGTAAGGCCATGATGATAATGAGATAAAAATAATGAAAATGAAGTATACATAAATCAATGTGCCAGGCTCTTTAGAGCATGGCCGTATACATAATTTCTTTCGGAGGAGGGGGGGGGGGGAAGCAGACGCGTAAACTTTCTCAAGTTGAAAACGACACAGCGAAGCGACCAAGCTTGTCATTTGGGCACTTTTTGGAGTTTTAAAAGTGAAATACGAAGGCTTTCGTGCACACTTTTGGTGAATTTTGTGATAATTTTCAATAGAAAAATAAGTTTTTAAAAATTTAGGGGTCATCATGCCCCCGTATTGTCGTTGCGAGCATTTTGGGGCCAGGGTGAAATCGCCCCAAACGCCTCAAACAGACACTCCAAAATGTATTTGAAGTGCATTATTAGAACTGAAACTTATCTCTACACCAGGAAAAATTAACTTAACAAAAAAAGCAACAAGAAATATTTATAAAAAGTAGAAGGGCCTGTACAAGTACACTGATATTTCACTCTCTCAGCTCATATGCACTTGATCGACTTCCATCGAGGATTCGGGCTAAATTCCGCCCGCCACTTCCGGGGACCAACCAACGTAGTATTTCGATGAAGAGCACTCCGTCGATTCACCGGTTGTCCCTACCGTACACGCGCGCCTATGGGGATTGTGAACTGTAGGAAAAATCGTATAAAATTACACTTTTTGATATTTCTACGAAGACGAAGTTATATAGAAAATGAAGAATATTACAATCAGACCATATCCCTAGAAAATTGCTTCAAGAAATGTCATTATGAAGAGGAAATGGACAAAAATTTGTGAAGAAAAATCACGAAAAAGGAAATCGCATCATGAATATTCATATCATGGGCGGTCCCACATTTGCATGTTATAGCGAGTTTTCCATTATTTAATAAATAATGGCATTATTTAATAAATAATGGCATTATTTAATAAATAATGGTTATTTGTATATAAATAATGATTATTTGTATATAATGGCAAACTGTAAAAATTGTTTATAAATAATGATTAATGGGATATTGAAACAAAATTATTATTTATAAATAATGAAGTAGATATTTCATTATTTAACAAATAATCTTTATTTATAAATAATGGAAAACTCGAACATTAAATAATGATTATTTATAAATAATGAGAATAATGGTGCACTCGAAAAAATTATTTATAAATAATGAAGTAGACGTTTTCATTATTTAACAAATAATCATTATTTATAAATAATGGAAAACTCAACAAATTATTTATAAATAATGAAAAACAAATAATCATTATTTATAAATAATGAAAAACAAATAATCATTATTTGTAAATAATGAAAAACAAATAATCATTATTTATAAATAATGAAAAACCAATTATCATTATTTATAAATAATGAAAAACAAATAATCATTATTTATAAATAATGAAAAACAAATAATCATTATTTGTAAATAATGAAAAACAAATAATCATTATTTATAAATAATGAAAAACAAATAATCATTATTTATAAATAATGAAAAACAAATAATCATTATTTGTAAATAATGAAAAACAAATAATCATTATTTATAAATAATGAAAAACAAATAATCATTATTTATAAATAATGAAAAACAAATAATCATTATTTATAAATAATGGAATGTCGAACTATTATTATTTACAAATAATGAAGTATTACTTGGAATTATATATAAATAATTAGAAATGATATTTTATATAATAGTAGTTATTTACAAATAAAATGTAAATTATATATAAATAATAGTTATTATTTAATAAATAATGATTATATAACAAATAATTGTTCTATATAATATTGGTACATTCGGCGCCTCATACCTATAAGCAATAATATACTTGAAATGGAGCTATAAGAAGTTTTCGACCTCATAGAATGTGAGATCGTGAAGATGACGATTATCTCGGACAGATGAGGGACAATGCGACTTTGTGACTTTTGTGTATATGCGTATTATACGCGCTCATATTACATATAGTCCTGTATATTATTTGTTTTATTATTTTCTTCTTAAAATTGCAATTAGCCAAAGTACCTGCTCCTGCTGCCCGCCTTCTTTCTTTTTTCTTTCTACTTAGTGTACTGCACTCCTCTGTCCCTCCTGTCCCCCCCCCCTCTCTTATAATATTGTAAAACGTATTTTTTTCTCACACGATCCATCAGTTACGTTTTTGTCAAGTGCACAAAAATTGTTTGTATTTATTAAAAAAAATATATGATTAAGACCCAATATTTATTTGTTGTAATTTTGTAATGTAACTAAGATAGGGGCTTGCCTCTTGTACAAGCTTTGCTTTTTCGGCAAGTCCCTCCGTTTTACTTTTAAATACAAATGTCATTTGAGATATCTTTATTTACTGATGAATTGTGTTCCTTAAATTTATGATTATGTTATATATATTATATTTTGTCTTGTAGTATTTTCGACCTTGTTATGTTATGTTGATCATATTATGTACAATTGTGAAACGGAAATAAATAAATCAAATCAAATCAAATCAAATCAATGCCTGGATAACAAAACAAAACAAAACAATAGAAATCATTAAAATGTTTTCATATTTCAGATCCATGGGTTCTCTTCTTGTCTGAGTGATATACCGAAACTGAGAGAATGAGAGAGAAGGAGGGGGGAAGTGCATGCTATAAAGACTATGGTCCGGCCGTATTCTAATAGCAGGTTTAATAAGTTGTGGTTTAAGTATGGATAGCCAATTGTTACATAAATCACAAACATGTTAGAGATATCATACATCAGCTCATTTGGCTCTCAAATCATTCATAATTGCCTATAGAAAGTATAAATAGATGATTGTCTTTACCATCGATGAATCAGGAAAGAGCACAGTAAACATAAGAAACATACAACTTAATACAATTTTTGATACTTTTGGCTTCCCATACTTAAACCACAACTTTAAACCTGAGTTTAAGTTAAACCTGCTATCAGAATACGGGCCTATAAGTTTTACCAAGACTGTACATGTTAATTATATTTTGCACAACAGATGAAAGTATAAAAGCCTAAGCAAATAATGCGAGCGTGAAGCGAGAACTGAAATTTTTGGTCTACAGACCTGAGAAAGGCATTTAAGGGACCGTTTAAAAACAAATATGTTTATAGGAAAATCATGAAGAGGATACGTAGAGCTAAATAATCGGAGCGCAAAGCGCAAGCTGAAATGATTAGAAATGTTTGGAAAGACATATTACCTAAAAATTAAACATTTTAAGGACCTGCTGTGATTCGAACATCATGATCGATATAATAGCCTAAGTTTAAAGTACTTGAATGCGGGCGCACGTAGTCCTATAGGTTGAAAATAAAGCTTTTAAGTTTAAGATCAAGTTGGTGCCTCAAAGTTTTAAATTTGGGGACCCTTAAGTCTAAGCTAGCTAGACCAAGTGATTCCCGCCATGTTTGGTAAATCGACGCCCACGGCCACCAAGACCAGTTTGCGCGCCCTCTCAATATTTCAGGCCAAATTGATGCGTCTTTACGCTGAACATTGATCGACGCCACATAAAAATAACATTGAATATTGAGACAAATTTTGTGCCCCCGATTTTAAGATCGAATATTGAAGCCCCTAAATCAATTAAGGTCAACCTAAATGCCACCCGATATGGAGCCCTCATGTGGAACATAATTTAGGCTAATATACTTCAGATCAAATTGGCGCCTCTTCCGCTATTCCTCTCAACTCAATTTTTTTCTCCCTTTTTCCTTTCCATTTTCTCCCTATATTATTGATCGTGATCCGTCTTCTTTTTCTTTCTCTTTCTTTTCCATTTCCCCTATTCCCACATCCACATTCCTTCTCTTTTTTAAGTTTCTCTCTCCTTATTTGAATCTCTAGCTTTAATTATAATAATATATGATAATAATATATGAACTTGTTTATAGAATTTGCTTTAAATTTTTTTTTTTCATTCTAATTCCTGCTAAAAACAATATATGATTTATTCAATAGATCAATAGGAAAGTATACTGTTTCTGAAGAAGATTTTATTTCTTCATATGAAAGCACAAATGAGAGAAGTCTATAAAATGATGAGGCGCTCACAATTATTTCTAATTTTGTCTTTCATACCTGGAAACATCAAATATGTATGCGATTTCAATTTTTAATAAAAAAATTATTCATGATATTCTAAGTTTGATTTGAAAATATGTATTGATATTCAGTTATGTAAATTTGCCTATCTCGATAACAAAAGTATCCCATTTTACATTTTACTGTCTAAAACAAGACTAATTGTCTAATAAACATGCACAATAGCGATCTAAGCGCTAGGTTCGATGAGCAATGGCGTCTGTGCACAAGTTTCCTGATTTCGCCGTAATATGCTCCTTTTTGGAGCGTTATGGCGAAATGTTGCAGCTTCCCGACCTCACAATACCTGAATTACAAGAAGCTATAGAAGAAACAAAATGTGGTAATTATTATATTAGGCCATTTCAAATGAAACAGGGCTATTTTATCGAGATTAAGATTCGAGATCATCCATTTTTTCGCCTGAGCTGTGGTTTTTTGCTTGTCCTGTGTGATTGCAGTGCAGTGAATGCAATTGCAATGCAGCAAGTGAGTGGACTGGTCATTGGTGTAGTGGTGGCCGGCTGGTGGATGTCATGATGGGGTTGGTTTTACTTTAGGTCAAAATATTGGAGAGTGATGGTTGGTTTGCCTTTATAAACCAAAATGATTTTTTTTGCCTTATACATGTAATAGAGTAACGCACCCGAAAGTTTGCATTCAATCATCGTCACACATTTTTGTTTACCCTCTTCTCAAATTCTTGACAACATGCTCAATCTCAACTTCAAGAAATATATTTTTTATCTAAACCATTCTAATAAATTTGAATTAGTTGAACTAATTTACATATTATATGATGTCACAAAGATTCCATAATTGTCTGTAAAACATTTTAAAAAATTGCTCTACGCCTCTAGAATTAATCTTTATTTTGAAATGACGCCGTCGATGTACATGTATGTCATGATATATGGACGTCTACCTCTCGTTATTCAATCGAGTTCAATTCATTTAATCTCATTTTATCTCACATTAACAAATACATACAGTTACAATATATATACCCAGTTGTTGTGTGTCCGGACAGGTTGTGTGTCCGGACGATCAATTTTAGAAATTAAGTCATTTGGAAAAATTTACAAGCAAAGTTTCATCAATTTTTAGTACAAAATGTTAGGAAATATTATTGAGAACAAAATAGAAGATGATTACAACTATTGAATTCATATTTTTAGTGTAATCCAAAGACAAAAATGAAGGCTTCTAAAATATGAAGTGTCTGGACACCCGACCCCCCATCCTACCTATTTTCTTATTTTTAGCAAAACTGCCAAATACTAATATTCAGGTTTATTGTAAAAGAAATTCTCAATTGATTCAAATCAACTTGCAACTTTTTTCCCAATCAGCAGAGCTTTGCATGTCAATGCTTTGAATGGCCACAGTCAAAGAGTTCTAACTATAGCTCAAAGAACAAAGGGGGTTTAAACTTTAAACAAACAAAAAATAAATGCAGTTTTCTTTAACATATACATGATGTATGATCTTCAGTCCTTGGCTTGAAAATAAGAAATGTTTCTCTTTGGGAATATGAGTCTCCGATTCATGGAATTCTTCCAAAGAAACTGATCCTCATTTCATATTAAAGGTAACTTAGGCAGTAGTTTCATGAGAAAGTTTTTTAAATCAAGGTTAATTGTAAAAATATTAACAATACATCTATTTATGTAGATCTGCTGATCTGGTATATTAATGTAAACTTATCTTTGAAAAATCATGAAATCTAAGCTCAAAATTGATTTCTGATGATCACTAACACAGAAAATATGTGTGGGACAGTGTATTAATATTGCTTCGAAAAATACCTGACATTTGATGAAATTCAGTGCTTATTTTGCTAATTTCTCAGTAATTACGCATTTTTTACCAGAGCTATTTTGCACATATTTTTTATTTATACATACAAACACTTTGGTGGTAATTTGAATGGATTCTGTTTGAACTCATTTTGAGATCGTTACCACAACTGGTATATAGACAGTGATTTTCCGTTTAAAAAAATGGTCTTTTCCATTTCTGACAATCTGTAATTCCGTTTTAAGTTGATCTAAAACTGGAAATTCTGTTTTGTCACTGTAAATGTACACAGCAAAAACCTGAATTCCGTTTTGCAAAGGAGAATTCCATGAATTTTTACATGAAAAGTATAAGAACCAAAAGGAATTTCCGTTTTATTTACTGGTAAAACGGAAAATCACTGTCCCGATTTTAAAGATAAAGCTCTTAAAGATAAATACCAGTGGTATTTATCTTTAAGAGCTTTGAATAGGTACACCAATTATGCAGCCTTAGCTGTATGAAGATAGTTCATCATTTTGGATTGAACCAGAGGGAGCTCTCTACATCAGAGGACGCAGATACAGCAGAATATGTTAGCATCTTTATGATGTTAATATTTTCTATAAATTCTATTTTGACTTGATTTAATTATGAAGTAGAAAGCTAAGAATGATTTTAGCAGGGACTCAGTTTTGCTCTTCTAAAAATTTTAAGGGGAGTGGTAGGATAGCACTGCAAAAAGCTATTCTTTGACATGCAAAGGGAACTTTTTTGTCTGATTACAAAATGGATTGAGGAACGTACAATACAAACCACAACTACATGTAAGGAGACAAACCATCAGATATATCCAACATTTATCTCAGTGAACTTTTTATTGTCATGCTTGCAACGTGTGTTATTGCTTTTTGACTGAGAATGACGAGGTTTTCAAGGTTGGCTCTAACAGTTCAATCATTGACTGACACTCTTGTTTTACATTCAGGTTGAGTGATGTCAGAACAGAGATAGCGTATTGAAATAAAATGTACAAACAATTCAATGTGTATGATGTTGCCTGTTTTCTAATTTTTCTGCATTTATTATTTCATATCACAAAAAAAACAAATCAAATTTGCTGAGGCGAGCCATAAATCACTCGACCTGGAATGGCTTAAGGCGAGCTGTAGCGAGTGATCACTCCCTTAAAAACTGAGTCCCTGTTTTAGTAGTGAAATGTATGATTTAATAAAATTAATTCAGTGTAAAGGATTATATTTTTGGTGTTTGCTCTTTGTTTTGAAAATTTTTGTTTAAAAGAATATAAAAAATCTGACCTTTTTTTAAGATAAAAAAATGCCAACCCTGAAATCTCTGGTAAAATTTGTTGCATATACCTGGTGGAATTACACTTTGTATGCATTATGTCACCTGTCTCAAAAATTTATTTTTGTAAATTTGTCTCCCCTCTGTAGAAGTTCCCATTTTAAAAGAGATGATCATCAAGCTGATGCGTCGTCTGATAAAAAATGTGAACGCTGATAAATGGGAAAGACATTTAGTCAAGGTAAGTTGGTACTAGTGCCAAGTTTCCATGCATTTAACATTTTAGATGAAGTGGTTTATAATTGATATTAAGTAATATTTGTATTTAGGGAGTGAAACAAGATTTACATGTACATCTAAAAAATTGACAAATTAATGAAAGGACTCCCTGTTATGAAAACAAAACTGTATATATCCCATTTAAGAGTTTGTTTTCTCCACATAATTTGATACCATTTCTATGAATTCTTTGGGTATTCGGGAGGTACTGTATTTTTTTTTTATGTAAAATTTTTTTGTGCCAAAAAAAGTATGGCAAGTTCCCCTCAGTCTGCACAGTCTCCCTTGTCTGCGCACACACGTATCTGCGCGATTCTAGTAAAAGAAGATACGCGACGACCACAAACTTTACACATGCAATACATAGACAGATATTCATCAAAAAATCTGATTAAAAATGGTGGAAAAAATGAATTTTGGGCATTCCTGTGACGTCCTAAAAATGCAGCCTTTTTCATCAAAATCCCAGAATCGCGTGCTGAGTAAATGGGTGCGCAGACATGGGGCACCATTTTTTTGTTCAATCTGAAAATGACTGCCTGAGTTTTTTCCAAGAAAATCTTATATTTCTTTCAAATTTTTATGAGGTATTTGGCACACTAATTCGTAATGATGTAAGGAACATTATCAACTGCAAGGTTTTGTGAAATAAAAAGAATTCATGTCAAATCTTAACTCAAATCGTTAGGTGCGCAGACTTGGGGACCACCATCATATAACTGCGATTGAATAAATCTAGATGTCTATGAAGTTTTCATTTTACATTTATTGTACCATCGTCAGTGAGTTGAGAGGAGGCTGTACTTGAATACGATATTGTGAATGCTATTGTCGATTCTAATTACTATTTAGTAATTGTTTTTGTTTGTTTTGCTACAGATAAGTCGTTATTATTCTGGTATGGCAGCGTGGGAAGTGGATACCCTTGGATATACTCAGAGTAAAACTGAAACAAAACTAGGTCTCCTAAAGGTCAGTGTAAAGTCCCCCCTGCAAATCCAACTTTTAAAAAGTACATTGCAGCATTTGAAGAAAACATAAAGAGATAAATCTCAACCATGTTTTACTATCGCAGTGTAACACAATTAAAGTTGGATCCTTCTTATCATTTTGAACGTCTTTATTAAAAATTTATTCATTTTATGACATTTTATCCTGCACTGGAGTAGATGTAAAAATTATTGTATTCAACATGAGAAGATGTCATAATGTTGTTTTGAATTTACACATTACTTCACTTTAAAAAAATAAAAAGTCATATTTTTAGAAAAATTGTCTATATGTCCCTTTGCTGTCATGTGTCTAATGCTATGGCGTAAACTGATCACCAAGAAACTCTAAGGCCCAAATTCACAAAGGTGGTTTTGAAAACCCACAGTTTAGTCCATGGTTTTGCAGATTTCCTGTATAAATTATGCTTATTTTACCGCGTATATTAAAAAATGTCCAAAGCTGATGCGTGCTTTTGCCACAGTGCGCCAAATTGACGCCTGTTGCCTTGGTTATCCACACTATTTTATTCATGAGTCCACTGTTTTGAATTAATGAGTCTACTCTTCAAACAGTGGACCCGTGAATAAAATAGCGTATCTAACCATGGTAACAGGCGTCAATTTGGTGCACTGTGACAAAAGCGTGCATCAGCATTTGAATTTTTATACACGCGCCCGATATGTGCTAAATTATACAGGAAATCTGCATAAACCATGGATTTAACCGTGGGTTTTCAAATCCACCTTTGTGAATTCGGGCCTAAAAGTTTGTTTATTTGTTTGTCTTATTTCCGTATATAAAATAACAATTACAAAATAAAACATACAAAATACATATAATATGGAATGATAAAGGTAAAGGACAAGGTTGTAAGAAATGGTAAGGATTAAAAAAAGTAAAACATACAGCTGATAGTCCATATTCAGCTGCAATATTATATTGCTGCTGGTCTTCCATGGAGCCACATTACTTGAATAATGGCTATGACTATCATAATGTATTGGAAGTTGACCATGAAAAACAATAATTATAAAAGTCAATTTCTATTTATGATTTTTCTACAGTTTCTTTGTGATAGTCAGTTTGACGAACCCAAGACCAAATTCAAGCTTGCTGTGAATGAGTTAGAACCAGAGACCTTGCGTATACAGCCCATTGGAAGAGATAAAATGGGACTCGTCTACTGGTTCCAAAAGGTAACACATTCATATTTTTTCTGAAGGTTTCCATGGAGAATGATGATGATGGTAGTAATACTGATATACATGTAAATTTGATTTATATCTTGCCAAATTATCTCAGTCGAGTGCTCAAAGCACTTTTCAGGAAGTTTTGAAGTAAATTAAGAAGAATTGAATTGAACAATGCATGCTCCCAAATGCATTTAAAATCAATTGTACATCTTTGTGAATGTCCACCCATTGGGATTATCAGTTTAGCATATACAACTGGTCCATTTGCAAAGTGATTTTGCCATCCATGATTATGAAAAATGATTACGTTTTCGGCTGCTGAACTATATAGTGTTCATTGTGGCTCGTCCTGATCAGTTGAAAACCTTTTTTAAGGATGATATCTTTCAAGTATTTTCATCTTTGTCAGGTGACCTGTAAGTTGGTAGAGGACATGAGCTATGATTGAGAATTGAGAATAAATATCATTTGGTAATTGTGTACTTTGTTATAAACCAATGTTATAGGATCATGATGCTAACATCAGGGTCTACAGGGAGGAACAAGATGATATCGACAACTCAACTTGGCAGATGGTTTCACAGTAAGTAACATTGAGAACCCCTGGGAGAGATATTGGTTTATTGTTGTGGTTTATATAATATACAATTATACTTTGTCTTGAAAGTTTCCTGTTAAAACTATGGATAGAGGTGCATAGTGAATAGTTCTTTTGGAGGCATCGAGACCCATAGTTTTAACTATAAACTAACAATTAGTCTATGTATATGTAACCAGCCATAATGTTCTTCACAATTTAAAGCAAGTAGCTTATCTAAAAGATTATTTCGTCGTTATTTTTTTCAGACTACTTGGAAATTTCATTGAGATTGCACAGTGTGCACATCTGAGGTTTGAGTGAACCCTGAACTTAAAACATAGTTTTGTCCTAATTCTGTGAACAATTGGACAATGAAAACACCCAAAACAAATGGACTGTCAGTATTCCAAGAATTTTGTTTGGAGGATGGGATTAAATTCTGAGGATCTAAGCATCAAAGGCCTTGATTGAATAATTCTTTTTTCCTTGTACAGGATAAATGTTTGATCCCAAATATGAAACAAATATACACTGCCTAATTTCAAATTTCTTGTTAAAACTATGGGCAGATATGCCTCCAATAGTACTGTTAACCACAACCAGAAACTCTCAAATGTCACAAAATTTATGTTATTTTCCAAATAGTATATCCTGGAGTGTCAATCATGCCAACATTCTGAAATACTTAAAAAATAGCCATAATCACCAGGGGCCCGTTTCATAAAGGACTTGCAACTGTTGTAACTTTGCCATTATGGCAACTACCATGGCAACAGGGCTCAGCAGCCAATCAAAAGCAAGGTTGCCATGGTAGTCGCCATAATGGCAAAGTTACAACAGTTGTAACTCTTTATGAAACAGGCCCCTGAAGATCTTCCACCAATCACAGCAGGATGAATGTTTGATTTCAAATTAAATAAAATATAGTATAGGCATTAAAAGCTTTTTTAAAAATGGACTATGAAATGACAATTATATAATACCCAGGGACCGAGATGATCTTGCTGGGCTACTGGCAGTGCTCAAAAAAGGAACCAATAAACTCAGCTCATTAGACCTCAAGACAGATGATTCCGAGTCGACCACAACATCCCTCACAAACGAAGAGGAGACGGATCTCGACATCAAGGAAGAAAGTAAATATTCAAATTATTTCACAATCAATAAGTTCCTCAGCATGATGTTGATGGGCTGTAAATACCATGGATCTCGAAATTTAGACATTTTGCGGGCAGCTCAGAAAAAGCTGAAATAGGGCAGTTGTTGCAACCTCATATTGTCTGAAATATTTTCTAGGAGACTAATTCTTGTAGAGAATTCTTTCTAGGCACAAGAAAGTTGCTGCTAGTGTCATAACATTAAATTCAAGCTTTTGCTGAGCTCTCAATTTTTGTCTCACTTGCATAGCAGTGTGAGACTATAGGCGCCGCTTTTCCGACGGTGGCGGCAACGGCGGCGGCGGCGACGTCAACATCAAATTTTAACCTAAGTTTAAGTTTTTGAAATGACAGCATAACTTAGAAAGTATATGGACCTAGTTCATGAAACTTGGCCATAAGGTTAATCAAGTATTACTGAACATCCTGCCTGAGATTCATGTCACATGACCAAGATCAAAGGTCATTTAGGGTCAATGAACTTAGACCATGTTTGGAGAATCAACATCAAAATCTTAACCTAAGGTTAAGTTTTTGAAATGTCATCATAACTTAGAAAATGTATGGACCTAGTTCATGAAACTTGCACATAAGGTTAATCAAGTATCACTGAACATCCTGCATGAGTTTCACGTCACATGACCAAGGTCAAAGGTCATTTAGGGTCAATGAACTTTGGCCGAATTGGGGGTTTCTGTTGAATTGCCATCATTACTTTGAAATTTTATGGATCTGATTCATGAAACTTAGACATAATAGTAATCAAGTATCACTGAACATCCTGTGCAAGTTTCAGGTCACATGATTAAGGTCATTTAGGGTCAATGAACTTTTGCCAAATTGGGGGTATTTGTTGAATTACCATCATAAGTTTGAAAGTGTATTGGTCTAGTTCATTAAACTTGGACATAAGAGTAATCAAGTATCACTGAACATCCTGTGCGCATTTCACGTCACATGACCAAGGTCAAAGGTCATTTAGGGTCAATGAACTTTGGCCGAATTGGGGGTTTCTGTTGAATTGCCATCATAACTTTGAAATTTTATGGATCTGATTCATGAAACTTAGACATAATAGTAATCAAGTATCACTGAACATCCTGTGCAAGTTTCAGGTCACATGATTAAGGTCATTTAGGGTCAATGAACTTTTGCCAAATTGGGGGTATTTGTTGAATTACCATCATAAGTTTGAAAGTGTATTGGTCTAGTTCATTAAACTTGGACATAAGAGTAATCAAGTATCACTGAACATCCTGTGCGCATTTCAGGTCACATGACCAAGGTCAAAGGTCAATGAACTTTGGCCGAATGGGGGTATCTGTTGAATTACCATCATAACTTTGAAAGTTTATGGATCTGATTCATGAAACTTGGACATAAGAGTAATCAAGTATCACTGCACATCCTGTGCGAGTTTCAGGTCACATGATCAAGGTCAAAGGTCATATAAGGTCAATGAACTTTGGCCAAATTGGGGGTATTTGTTGAATTACCATCATATCTCTGTAAGTGTATTGGTCTAGATCATAAACATGGACATAAGAGTAACCAAGTATCACTGAACATCTTGTGCGAGTTATAGTAGGTTTCAAAGTCAGCACTGCTGCTATATTGAATCGCGTGATGCAGGTGAGACCGCCAGAGGCATTCCACTTGTTTTTTTTAGAGATACAAAGTTTAGCCAAGTGACGATGCGCTTTCATGATATTTTTCAAACAAATTCAAGAAAGGTTTTGTTTAATCTGGTTCTACTTTAATTTGTATTGTTTGACATTCAAGACAATAATGATGACCTTGCATTATCATTATCATGTTAAGCAAGGCCCCCTGGGAGAACAGTTTTTGGAACCGAAGTAAAATAGGAGATTATTATTATTAGTGCTGGGCGATATTTCAACATTATTAAACTTATGCGATATCAGAAAAATATTAGATATTCGAGAATGTTTTATGATTATGCCGATATATTGTGTTGCTACGATACAACCAAAATGTTATCAATTTATGAATAGTTGATCATTGTTTATTCGAATTACTGTGAATTGTTTTATACCAGCATAGAATCTTGTAAGTTGGTAACCAAATGCATTCTTTCTGAACACTAATCTTATTTCAGTTTTTTGTTTTGTGAAAACTGGGGTCTCTAATCTATACTCAACTTTCTGAATGCTCATTTACAGTTGCCAAGCTTCGCCTGAAAGTGACCTTCAAGAGAGAAACCGACTCCAATGGTGTTGAAATGGAACCCACCATAGAGGCTGAATTGAAAACGGAAGCGGATGTGAAGGCGGAGACATCAAGTTCCTCAGTGAAAGATGAGCCAATGGATAGCGCGGATGGAGGGAAAGGAGAAGGAATGAAAGAAGAACCAATTGAACCTTGTGATTTTAAGGAGAATATATCTGAAGTGAAGACTGAAATGGAGACAGAGAATTCAACATTAGACGATATTAAGATCAAAGCTGAAGATATTAAGGTCAAAGCTGAAGACGTTAAGACCAAAGCGGAAGAAGCAGTAGCTGGTGATGACATGGTAGATGTAAAAACAGAAGAGTTGAATCCCACACAGGAACTAGCCCCCTCAAGAGGGTCAGTAATTGTGAAAGTTGAAGATCATGTCAAAGGTTACACCCCAGTTCCAACACAGACTGCTGCAGAGAATGAAGCAGCGGTCACAGAAGGTGATTTTGACAAGGAGGATGGTGGTGAGAAGACTGTTTCTGGAGAGAGCAGGTCGAAAGAACCTACAGAATCGTGTACGATTCAATCAACTGATCAATCAAGGGTATGTGATAAAATGGGAAGTAGTGAGACGGAACAATCAAAAGACGTAAGCAGTGAAAGGAAAATAGATGAGCTGAAGGATAGTCCTGAGACCTGTCCAACCTCTGCAACTGTTTCTGAGCTAAAGGAGTCTGTGGAAGTCACTGGAAGGGCACCCAGACCAGCATCTGCTCCCGACCTGACATCATCCAGTGCTCCTGCGGTGACCGTCACACCTGCTAAAGCCCTTGCAGCAGAATCAACGGCATCCTTGTCCACGCCATCTCTGATTCCTAGCCAAGCATCTCCGAGGGCCCGGACGCCCACCACGAGCATGTTCATGAGACCGTGGGAAACCACACCTACTCAGCTAGAGAAAGAAAAAGAGAAGGAAAAGGAGAAGAATGAAAAAGAGGTGGAGGGAATATCGATAGATTCGGTTCAGAAAGAAGGAACTGGTGCAGAAATGCAGCCGAAACTTGGATTAGAAAAGACAGGCAGCACAGATGGACAAACACTACTGAAACCAGAAGGTGAAGGATCCAAGGACATAGAACACGAAGCTGGGGATGGCAATTCTCTTGCTGAGATAAAGAATTCAGAAGATGTTTCGAAACCTGATGAGAACAACTCAGTATCACAAAAGACTGTTCAGGTCACAGAGACAAGCAATGAGCAAGAAGACGGTTCAGCAAGGGCAGAAACTTCAGAAAATTCAACTTTGTCAGATACAAAAGAGAATACGGATATTCCTAAGGATGTTGCAGATAAGAATGAAGAAGCTGAATCCGAGCCAGATCGGGAGGCACAGGAAACCAAAGGTGCTGTCTTGAAGGAGGATGATACTGCTCCTGAAGCATCTGTAGAGAGAGCAGATGGTGACGAATCAAGGGAAAGGGAGGATAAGCAAGTGGAAGATGGGGAAAGAGAAGAAGAAAAACATGAGCAGATAGAGGCTAATGACAAACTTGCCACAAGTGAACTAGATGAAAATCAATTGAAAGGAGACTGTAAAGAGCCTGATATTGTGATTTGTGTAGAGGGGGGAAGCAAGACTGTTGGTGCGGAAGAAACTGATCCAAAAGACCGGACAGATGGGAAGGAAGCAAAAGTAGATCAAAAAGAAAAGGAGTCCAAAGCTGAGGAGGTCACAACGGACAAGCCTGGGTCAGCAGAGATAGAAGAGCCTGATGAAGAAGGCACAAAGGAGGAACCGGAAGGCATTGCGAAGAACCATCAGGAGAAGAGTGATGAAGATGGGAAAGAAGAAGGGCAGGACACAAAGGAGGATAATGAGAAGGAAAGTACAGAAAGAGAGGAATCTGCTGCGGTTCGGGGGTCTCGTTCTCTGAGACCTCTGAGACCTAGAAGAACTAAACAAAAAGAGGAACCCGAGGTCATCAAACCCAAACCAGCTCCGAGGAAGAGAGGGAGGCCAAAAAAGAAGCTCGAAGCTTCAAGTCAAGATGAGAAGACAAGTCAGGATGAAGGTTTCAGCCAGGAAGACGAGGAAGAGAAAAAACAAAAAAAGAAAAGTGTTCCAGAAGAATTAATGGAAGAAGAAGATGAAGAGGACGAGGAAGAAAGTGAAGATGACGATGACGACGATGATGATGACGACGATGATTACGGGAAAAGGAAAGCCCCCCAAAAGAAAGGGGTGAGGACCGCCAAGAAGAAACGGAAGAAGAAAAGAATGCGGTATACCCCAAGAAGGAAAGCATCGCAGAAAGCTGTTAACAAGATAGTACAAATGGAGAACGATGAGGAAGGTGGAGGTGTAGGGAAGAAGAAGTCAATGAAGGATGATGATAGCGACTGGATCTCGGAAGAAAATGATGACACCCCTTGCTGTAAATGTGGACTGTACAATCATCCCAGATGGGTAATTATCCTACTGTTTATTTCTTTTTTTAACCCATTATAGACTTTGCCCGTATATGTGTGGGCTTGAGTCTATGGAAAACATGTGTTATAGTGAATCAAAGATACTACGAGGGGAAGATCGGACACTTCGGCGATTTTTCGAAACATTCGATAAATGCTCATGGGGAAGGACGCCCACTAGCGTTGAGTGAGTAAACCATCTCACATCGGCACGCTGCTGTGTATAAAACTTATGGGGAAAATGAGAGAGGGTATTGAGGGGAGGGCACAAGGGCGGCGCATGGGAATAATTTTACCTTTTATTACCCAGAAACCTCTGAAATATATTCATCTCAAATTTAAGGGAAAAAAAATTGAAGAAAAAAAATCTTAAAAATGTAAAAATCGTCTATTCCTTCACCCCTTCACCATTTCTCTCACGTGTTTTGCACACAACCATATCACGATACGCAAAGGTAAAAAAAAGGTTGTTACTTACTCAACGCTGTAGGGCGCTCTTCCCAAGCGTTTCATTTTGCGGTCTTTGTACTGTCAGATCTTCCCCTTGTAGTATCTTTGAGTGAAATCATTCAGTCTCCAAGGGGTTGATGTGATGATAATATGGGCAATGTGTACACTTCCCCTTTTGGGATATAGAAAAGGGGTGTATACTTTGATAAGGCAGCTGAAACTCGATGTTGAGTTTCCGTTGCCCGCCCGCGTTATGAAATTTGGCCCGCGTTTGAAAATCAAATTCTGAAATTAATTCATTATTTTACTATTTTGACATAGATCTGGATTCAAAACTAATATGAAACATTTATATAAGCTTTTCACTCACACAATTACTTGTATATCTTGTAAATACCTGTAAATCTTTTCTTTCTTATTTTCTTCTTGTGAATGGAATGACGCTGCATGCTCAACCATAGTCAAACTCGTAGAATCAACCCAGCCATGGTCATGCAACAATGCGCCCGCGCTCCAGCCAGTATTTACGTGGTCAGTGTTTTGCAACAGCGATAGTACGCATGTACCTACATGTACAGTACGTGTACGGTGCAGGCAGAATCTCGATATGATCTGATCGCCGAGCAAGGTCACGGCCAAGACCAAGGGCCTAGGATTTTTAATATTTGACGATGTTCTTGTCAGTGACTATTCAAAATCATCAAAATGGCAACACCCTGTTGCCATACACGATCTCAAACATCGGTCAGACGGAAACTTTTTGTGACACAAAAGCCGACCAAATTAACCTTTAAATAATTTATTGATAAAATATATATGGATTTAATAATGTTTTGATCCATGTTTGTCTGACTTAAATTTCCTATTTCATTTATTGTACTATACTTAACAATATTTACAAAATGCAACAAATTTAATTTATTTATTTACTATATACTTTGTGTATTTATACCCCGCTCCAATCTCTCATTGTGGTGTGTCCAGTCCATGTCAATAAGGTAGGGAGGCTTCTCAGTGAGAAGGAATATTAAAGGGACATCCAATCAAAGAATCGGTGTTATGTGTTAATATGTGACGTATCCCCTACCACTACCAAGCCACCTTAGATCTACAATTATGAAACAGCAATACAATCCACTCCATTTCAAACATAACTCAAATGAAGATATAAATAGTGTATATGTTGAGATATTACATATTTATTGAGTGTATTGCAGAAAATGTCCAAATTAACAAATAAAAGTGCGTTAACAGGTTACAAAAGGTCAAACTTTCATCTTCTGGAAAATAATGAATAATGAAATCAGTTCCTCATTATGAGCTGGAAAAAATGTGACGGGGAAACTCAACATCGAGTTTCATTGGCCTAAGATACATTAGAGATAAATTTGGAGAGATGAAATGGATAAGCAAGAAAGGGAAAAGGATTCTTTCTTAGAATTGAAATTAATAATGACTTTTCTACTATTGAGGAGACTTCATATTCCAGGGAGCTGATGTAAGGTTATTTGACGCAATTTAGGAGGGTTTCAAAGTGGAAAGAAGGAAAGAAAATCAGAAACGTGTTAAAATTGGCTCAAACTCAGGAAGTGTTGGTTGAATCCATCAATCATATTAAAAATTCTTAGGGAATAATGCCATCTCTCCCATCAGTGTTTCACATGCAGAATTTAAAACACAAAAAGTTAATGCTACAGCATACGGTACACTTTTGCTTTTGAGAAAAGGGTAAGACGTGAGATGGTTCTTTTCTGTTATAATGGCCACCAATGAAAGTTATAGATGAAAGATTATATTTTGATTTTGATTTTCATTTACTCTCCCAGATTCTGTTGTGCGATAAGTGTGACTCTGGTTTTCATACGGCTTGTCTACGTCCACCTCTCATGGCTATTCCAGATGGTAATTGGTATTGCCCCAAATGTGAACATGTGAGTAGAAGATAAACACCCATATTCTAAAGTACAGTATAACTAAATAGGCCTTGGTCTAACTCTTTGCTAAAACTATGGCAAGCCAACAATGGAAAAGTTTAATTTACATTGTATGTTTTCCTATCTTCACCAGGCCTTTTCCCCATGCTACAGGTGTGAAGGAAACCATTTTAAATACTATTCCCAATTAGTTATGAATGATTTGTCTATAGACTGATAAATCGAGTCTGTACTGTTCAGAATTTTTTGGGTGCAATTGGCCATCCATAGTTAGACCAGAACTATGGACCAAAGTTTAATGTAACACGGGTACAGAATACGGGCCAAAGACTAATTACAAACTTTTTGTACGTCCGACCCCCATTTTTCTCAAGTCTTACTTCACTTCATAAGAATGATTTGTCAATAGACTGATAAATCGAGTCTGTACTGTTCAGAATTTTTTGGGTGCAATTGGCCATCCATAGTTAGACCAGAAGTATGGACCAAAGTTTAATGTAACACGGGTACAGAATACGGGCCAAAGACTAATTACAAACTTTTTGTACGTCCGACCCCCATTTTTCTCAAGTCTTACTTCACTTCATAAGCTGACCACGTCATGGTCCTTTGGGAACATTACAGACTGTCATAAGAACCGGAAATCAGAGACAGAAAATTTCATGAAGGTCCCACATAAAGGGGGTTGGACGTACATATGCTATGGAATTGCCCTATCGCAAAGCGTTAGTCAAATTTGATCTTTGTGAAGGAGAAGAAGAGAGAGAGAAAAAGAAAAAAATATTTGCCTCTTTCCACACCAGGGGGCCGTTTCATAAAGCTGTTCGTAAGTTAAGAGAGACTAAGAATGACTGGTGATCCTTTCTTACACGCTAAACCATCGCCTATGGTGTATACCATTTTACCAAAAGAAAGGATCACCAGTTGTTCTTAAAGTCGTTCTTATCTTACAAACAGTTTTATGAAACACCCACCAGGGAAAAAATTACACTAGGGGCTTTGGGTGATTTTGCCCCTGAAATGCTCAAAATTGCTCTGGAAAATAACAAAAGAGCCCTGGAAATCCCCATTCACTGCAGTGTTAAAGATTATCCAATGTTGAAAATTTAGGGAGTAGGTTAAAGGAGAATGAAACCAGCTGAATCCATATCAAAGAGAAAAATCAAAGAAGCATATTGTTGAAAGTTTGAGGAAGATTGAATGAATAATAAGAAAGTTATGAGCATTTGAATATTGAGATCACTAATGCCATGTAGATCCTCCCATTGGCAATGTGACCAAGATCTGTGATGTCACACACGTACAACTCCCTCATTACTTTAGTACTTGTTTCACTTATATTCTCACTTTTATAGAGTCTATCACAAGGTGAGGTGTTCTCTTTATGAGAGGACAAGTACAGAGGTTTCACAACATATCATTGATGACTCGATTGTCATATGATTAGAATGAGCAAAAAGAGATGTTTTGGGGTATATTTTCAGTGTCCAAAAGGGGAGAGTTGTTCATCTGTGACATCATAGATCTTGGTCGCATTGCCAATAGGAGGATCTCCATAGCATTAGTGATCTCGACATTCAAATGCTCATAACTCTTCTATTGCTAGTCCTATTTTACTCAAACTTTTGTTGATCTTATTCTTTGATTTTTCTGCTTTCACAACAGCTAACTTGCTCCAAGAGTTTCATTCTCCTTTAACTGTGAAAAGTAGTCCACAAAATTGATATTTTCATTTTTGGCCTGTTCCATATCATGTTCATTTTCACATAGTTATCTGTGGTGTTTATTCAACAGTTATTTATTTGCTTTTTAAATCGCCTTTCAGAGACAAACTATTTTTTAATGCTATTATTGTTCTTTATTTTGAAGGAGGAGCTGATCGTTAATCTCGCTGCTAAGCTGGAAGATCTAGATGCTGACTTGAAAAAGAAGGACAGGATAGCTAGAAGGTAAAACTTTGACCTGTTTTATTGGGGTTGGTTTCCTACAAAAATAACTAATACCAGTGTTAATTGTATGGAGTTAGTGTATTTTCTTGTTTCTACCTTATACATGAAATGAAAGCTTTAGTAAATCGTAGATAAAATTGGCGTTTGGAGAAAAGGATCATGATAAGTTGATCAAGACCCAAGAATCATGTTTTAAAATTGGTCTGGACTTGTTTGTAACATGATATACCCTTCCCTCTACCCTACATTTTTGATGAACCTGTCTCCTTAGGGACATACATGAACTTTTCCTAGTTTTTATTGCTATACTATTTGATATGACACAAAAGAAATTGCCACATTTTGACTCTTTGTGAGAGAAAAAAAACATTATTTCTATTTGGATATTGGAAAATGGAAATTCTGGGGAGAGTTTCATGAAACAAATAGTGATTTTACACCGACAATAGTTATAAGCTACTGAAATCCTTGCATCTGATTGGCCTAGAACGAATTTGTCACTGACTACTTGCTTTGTGAAACACTCCCCTGTTGAGCTAAACCTCCTGACTTCTCTTTTGTTCTTCCTGCAGAGATGAACGAAAACTGAAATATAAATACACTGATGTGTGTGCCGTCAATATATTGCCAGAGGTATGTATTAATTGACTTCTAAACAAATCTTGTGTAGGAATGGCATCAGGATATTCTGATGGGGGGGGGGGGGGGCAAGGCGACCCAAAGGGGAAATTTTTTCCTCTCTCAATTGACTAATGGGGTAATATAGAGTTGGGGTAATATAGATGTGGCCTGGATCTTTCTTTTTGATACTCTATTTTCTTTTAGTCATTTTTGTCTCACCTGCATAGCAGAGTGAGACTATAGGCGCCGCTTTTCCGACGGCGGCGGCGTCAACACCAAATCTTAACCTGAGGTTAAGTTTTTGAAATGACAGCATAACTTAGAGAGTATATGGACCTAGTTCATGAAACTTGGCCATGAGGTTAATCAAGTATTACTGAACATCCTGCCTGAGTTTCATGTCACATGACCAAGGTCAAAGGTCATTTAGGGTCAATGAACTTAGACCATGTTGGGGGAATCAACATCAAAATCTTAACCTAAGGTTAAGTTTTTGAAATGTCATCATAACTTAGAAAATATATGGACCTAGTTCATGAAACTTATACATAAGGTTAATCAAGTATCACTGAACATCCTGCTTGAGTTTCACATCACATGCCCAAGGTCAAAGGTCATTTAGGGTCAATGAACTTTGGCCGAATTGGGGGTATCTGTTGAATTACCATCATAACTTTGAAAGTTTATGGATCTGATTCATGAAACTTGGACATAATAGTAATCAAGTATTACTGAACATCCTGTGCAAGTTTCAGGTTACATGATCAAGGTCAAAGGTCATTTAGGGTCAATGAACTTTGGCCAAATTGGGGTATTTGTTGAATTACAGCCATAAATTTGAAAGTGTGTTGGTCTAGTTCATAAAACTTGGACATAATAGTAATCAAGTATCACTGAACATCCTGTGCGAGTTTCAGGTCACATGATCAAGGTCAAAGGTCATGTAAGGTCAAAGAACTTTGGCCACGTTGGGGGTATTTGTTGAATTGCCATCATATCTCTATAAGTGTATTGGTCTAGTTCATAAAACGTGGAAATAAGAGTAACCAAGTATCACTGAACATCTTGTGCGAGTTATAGTAGTTTTCAAAATCAGCACTGCTGCTATATTGAATCGCGTGATGCAGGTGAGACGGCCAGAGGCATTCCACTTGTTAAGATCATTCAACTCTGAACTGAGGGATTCCTAAATTCATGCAGTCATTTGGGAGGTTATATCTACCTTGAATTACCAGTATTAAGTCAGAGGGCATTGTCCAAGGATTGATTCATTATTCTTCAATAATATTGTTGCTTTTGTTGTAGTTTTTATGGCACATATCATTCAGGTATGAATATTTGTGCCGGAAGAAACAAAATAAAATCACAGTCTGATACATAAAAATTTAAAGTTAAGTTATTATTTAGTTATTATTATTTACTTATTATTAAGTTAAATCATACACCCATGCAAGAAATGCCTGTCCTTAGAAATTTTTATATTTTGAGATACAAACTTTGAACAGCCCAGCGACAATCTGTCATTGTTACCTACTGGATGTGATATTGAATTTATTACCACAGGAAACAATGATAGTTGCGAAGAAGATGAGGAGAGGTGAAAAGAGGCGGTCACGGCATGATGACTATGAAGAAGAAGAGGAGGAAGAGGAAGGAGAAGATGGTGTTGAATACGAGGAGCGACGCAAACACAGATCCCACGGCTCACGATCCCGTCGATCACACAGCTCACGAAGCAGACGATCGAGAAAGTCCAGACACCATCGATCTCACAGAAGCAGACCTCGCCGATCTCGGCAAGACGACATTGTGCCGGACTATGAAGATGATTATGAGGTCGTGAGTCGAAGGTCACAAAGGTCACGTAAGACCATAGACTATAGCTTCAATGACTTTGACTCGGCCATCAAATCAGCCATTGATGAGGAGGTGGAGGAACACAAAAAAGGTTAGTTTATTTTCCTTGTAAGTCAGTCAGTCCGCAAGCCCTGAAAAAGTAGCTTCTTTTATCCAAGTGATATTCATGACAAGAGGGTTTTTGCATAGTTAATGAGCTTGGTGCGAACCAAAATACCTCTTTTTATTCGGCCATTGCTGCTCTAAATATTGACCAAATTTCATGTTTTTGGTATCTTTGTAAAGAAGAAGAATCATTCTTTTAGGTCATGTGTTTGGATTTTTAAAAGAATGTTGTAATATAGGAAAAACTTTTGATCTAAAACATGAAACAAAATTTTTTTTTTCATGCAACAAAAGTTGTTGTTTTCACACTTAATTTCTGTTTGGGCACAAATGATTTTTAAATCATGATAAAGCTGAAGATCTAAGCTTTAATATGATATAACTTTTATAAGAAGATGTATTTTAGATGGGTCAGCAGCCAGCTTTTCATAGGCCAAGTACATTTTGCAGCTCAAAAACAAGAATACTGCGCTCTGATTGGTCATAGTGACCACACACCCATGCAAATTCCAATGTTCCCCACACTGGGCCTCTGCAAGGTCACACTCACCATGTGGTAATCTCTTCAAATTACCCGTGCCTGTTTGTTTTGAAAACAGTATTCAGCCAATCAGAACTCCGGATTTTATGTTACTCAGAAATTTCAGAAATCTCTTCTTGCATCTTGATGGAAATAACTGGCTGCTGACCCATCTAAAAGATGCCACATATCAAGAGTGACATTGTAAGAAAGTATAGAGTTTGAGCTTTCTGATGATATAAATAATGTTGGTGCCTAAAACACAAAATGTTGCACAATTTGCAAGTGAAAACAGAGGAAGAAAATTCTGTTTGATGCATCTTTTCAGGTAAAAAATTCACTTATTTATCAAAATATTTCATTCAAAAGAAATGACCAATATAAAAGGGTAACATTTACTCTTGCCCATGGTACAAAAATAATCAATATTACTCAAGGAGAAAGTGGTTAAATTCTTTGAGAAAGAAAGTCTCACAATTCACGAGATTTTGCAGGGACATGAATTCAGCCACGAGAGGACTTGGATAAATCTTGCTCATTTGCTCATTAACACAGGGGCTTGCGGACTGACTGAAGTTGTATGAGTTTATTCCACCCCTTTCTGTTGTGTCTGGATCAGGGTTGGCCATTCCAATTTTTTGTTATGTTTTCCAGACACAGTCCGATATGATTTTGATCTTTTGTATAGTTAGACTGTTAAAATTTCCTTCCCAAATGTCTAGGAAATATGCCAACCCTGGTCTGGGCTGATGATCTTTGAAAGATCTTTAATCGTTAGATGATTGTCTATACCAAGTGGCGTTTCATTAAGCTGTTCGTAAGTTACGAGTTACTTTACTAGCGACTGGTGATCCTTTCTTCAGAACTTAATCAACAATGAAAATCCAGCTTGTATCATTTACCACAAGAAAGGATCACCAGTCGTTCGTAAAGTCGCTCATGAATTACAAGCAGCTTTATGAAACACCTACCAGGTGGGCGTTTCATAAAGCTGTTAAGTTACGCTCAACTTTACGCACTACTGGAACATGATCTTAGGTGCTAAGTGAGCTACATAGGGATAGTGTGGCACAAGAAAGGTCACCAGTCGTGCGTAACTTTACGAATAGCTTTAAGAAACACCCCCATAACATATTAGTAGAAGGGGTCATATTATGTGCTACACATGTTATAAAAATTGCTTTTATATAGAGGCAAATCATGCAGACAAAAATATGCATTTCCTGTGCTTCATTAAAATTTCTAATACAGATGATGATAGAGATTTACACATGGTATGAAGTCAGTACTAGTTGGACTACTAAATGTACATGTATTACTGCACTTATGCAATCTCTGATTTGATGATTATCATAGTTATGTTAAGACTGATTTTAATCAATGCTAATTCATTGCTTCTTTCAAGCAGCAGAGGTCGAGTACAAGTCAAGGTGGGGCGTGAGCCGGGGGAAGGACATGTCGACCATCATGGGGGCAGAGGAGGAAGAAGAAGAAGAAGAAGAAGAGAAGAGAAGCGAAGAGGAGGAAGAGGATGAAAGGGGGAGAAGACAAGATAGGAGAGGAAAGAAGAAGAGAAGACTCAATGATCTAGAGTGGTCCAGTGAGGACGAGAACAGTGAAGACTTCAAAGTTGAAAGGTAAACCAAAGAAACACATTTTTAAACCAGGGATGCCACTTTTCATGCAAAAGCCTGAATTCAGGCACCGGCAATTTATTTTCAGGCCATAGCTTTAGCATTTATGTGTACAAAATATTGTATTCTAGGTGATTTTCAGGCCCTCTGATCAATTCAAATTGGCACCCCTAGTTAAACTCTTTTGCCTGTATTCTGATGTCGGGTTTAATTCAAACTCTGGTCCAAAGTTGTGGTTATGACTATGGATAGCCAATTGTGTAAGAACTCTCAAACAGGAAAGACTCATTTTGACAGCACAATCGGTGCTCACGTCATTCACCACATTATGGGAATGATACATAAAATGCTTTTCTTCACTATTAACACCTTGAAAAAGAACACAATGAATATGAATATTAGAAACATACAATTTTTTATTAGAATTTGCACATTTCAGCTTCCCATAATTTTAGCACAAAGTTAGACCATGGTTTAAGTTAGATTGGACTTCAGAATACATGCCTATCAAACCAAGATTTTCAAAGGGGGGTATAATCAAATTCTTTGCCTTTAGATCACTCCATGATTTTCAAAGGGGATAAGATGTAGTTATTAACCTTTAAAAACTATCAAACCTAGTTTTTTTTTTGGTGGTGGGGTGAGTAAAATGAAACTTTTAATCTTTAAACTCTGTTAAGTTTGAAAGGAAATAAACACCTCATCCTTAAACTCTATAAAACCAAGATGTTTGAGGGAGGGGGAGCGGGTAAAGATACCCTTCTTCCTTAAAGGAGAATGAAACCCTTGAAACCAGCTGAATCCATATCAAAGAGAAAAATCAAAGGAACACATTGTTGAAAGTTTGAGGAAGACTGAATGAATAATAAGAAAGTTATGAGCATTTGAATATTGAGATCACTAGTGCCATGTAGATCCTCCCATTGGCAATGCGACCAAGATCTGTGATGTCACACACGTACAACTCTCCCATTTGGACACTGAAAATATACCCCAAAACATTTCTTTTTGCTCATTCTAATCATATGACAAACGATTCATCAATGATATAATGTTGTGAAACCTCTGTACTTGTCATCTCATAAAGAGAACACCTCACCTTGTGATAGACTCTATAAAAGTGAGAATATAAGTGAAATAAGTACTAAAGTAATGAGGGAGTTGTACGTGTGTGATATCACAGATCTTGGTCGCATTGCCGATGGGAGGATCTACATGGCACTAGTGATCTCAATATTCAAATGCTCATAACTTTCTTATTATTCATTCAATCTTCCTCAAACTTTCAACAATGTGTTCCTTTGATTTTTCTCTTTGATATGGATTCAGCTGGTTTCAAGGGTTTCATTCTCCTTTAAACTTTATTGAGCGAAGATTATTGAAGGTGGGGGTAGTGAAATGAAATTAAATCCTTTATTTTAAACTCTATCAAGCCAAAATTTTCAGGGGGGCGGGGTATGAAAGAAACCCTTCATCTTGAAACTCTATTCATTTAAGCCAAGAATTATTAAGTGGGTAGAATATCTTGGGACCACATAAATCTGCTTAACTTTGACAAATTTTGACTTAGAAAATGTAAATACTTATTTGCATATTCTGGTCTGAAAAAAAAATTTGTTTGACTTAGCTGATTATTTGATTTATGGAAGATTGATTAACCCTATCTTAACTGGGCTATTTCGGACCAGTATATACTGGGGGGGGGGGGGGTCAATTTGACCCCCCCTCAGATCTCGGCAGCTGATTGTGCAATCGCCGCGAAAAATTTGCAAGCGCGTAGAGCCGGATTTAAACTACAAGAGTGTATAGTAAAATTTTCCAAATTAAAAAAAATATTTTTTTATTAATTATGCAAATAAGCATATGAATATTGCCATAAATTTGGTTTTTTGTGGATGTATTTGCCTTTAACTCAATTTATACAGCTAGTAGAATGCTAATTTTTGGTGGGAGTATCAATTATTACATTTCTAACAAATATCTACAAAAAATAGCAAAAATATAATTTCTTATGTATTGTTTTTTAAATTCTTATGTATTTCTTTGTTTTTTCAAACCTTTGTTTTTTATTGTTTTTCTCGATGAACTTCGTCGAGGACCCTTTTGCGATCATAAATAGCATAAAATAAATCCATTTAAACCAACAAAACTAAAAATAATCATACATTTACGATTTTTGGTTGAAAAACACAATTTGCATTGACTTTTTACACGGAATCACGTTTTTGAGCAATTTCTGGTCTGACATGCACTTACAAAACGTTAAGTAATTTTGGAACCGCGTACCCGGGCTTCGCAAATTTGGTCTCAAAAGATGCGCAAGACTTGAAAGTTAAGTCAGTGAGCGGCGCAGTCAAAAAAATTTGTGCAACGGCGTAGTGACAAAATTTGTTGAGGGGGGGGGGGTCAAATTGCCCCCCCCCCCCAATTTAATAAGGGTTAATTAACTCTTAATGTGTCATTCACTGTAATCAGTGAGTGCCTTTTTTTTTCAAAGAGTCTATGTTTAATTGTTTTCTTTATAAAAAAAGGGAATCACTCCTGAGACAATTATGTTAAACCTCTTGACCATAGGCTGAACTGAACAATGGAATCACTCATGCATGCAATGCACTCCTCAAAATGCAATAGGCACAGGGTGCTACATAACTTTTTTGAAGCATTTGCCCAGTCGGGCAAGTAAATTTTCAAATAGTTGGAAAATACTTGCCTGAATATAGATTTCACTTGCCCGAAAAAATCCTTCAAAACAAGTTATAGCCTTATGGTTTTACATACCATAACATTGACGGCTTTAAAAATACATTTTTCAACATGACTACTGATGTACCTTGTACATGTGGTTGTATTTTTTTGTTTTAACGATTTTTATCTTGAACATCATGACAAAATATATGGTCAATATGCTCTTTAATTAATTTCCTAATCTCATATATTTTCTATATATTTTGGAGGGGACTAGGACACACAATAAAAGAAGGGGAAATCACTGAAAATAACCAGAGGAAAAAAAAGAAAGAAATTAAGAGAGGGGGAGAGAATGAAAGAAAAAAAATAAGAAGAAAGACAGAAAGGACGAAGAAATGAAGGAAGAAAAAAAAAAGAAATAAAGAGAGAGAGAGAGAGACATTGGCTGCGGGGAAGAGAAAGATGGAAAGAAAGAAGGGAAAGAAGGACGGAAAGAAAAAAGAAAGAAAAAAAAAACTGAGGGGAAGAGAAAGGAAGGAAAGAAAGGAACGAATAAAAAAAGAAAAAAGGTAAAAAGAAAGAAAGGAAGAAAGAAAAGAGAAAAGGTAAAGGATTGATGGAAGGAAGGAAAAGGGAAAGAAAGAAAATGAGAGAAAGGAAAGAAGGATGAAAGAAAAGGTATAAGGATAGATGGAAGGAAGGAAAAAAAGAAAAGTAAGATAGAACGAAAGACAGGAAGAAATGAAGGAAGGCAGAAAGAATGGATGGAAAAAAAAGAAATATCAAAAGAACGAAAGACAAAAAACGTAATCAGAAAGAAAGAAAGAAAGAAGGAAGGAAAGAAAAAAGATGGAAGGAAAGAAAAAAGAAAGAAAAAAAAGAGAAAAAAAACCGAGGGGAAGAGAAAGGAAGGAAAGAAAGGAACGAATAAAAAAAGAAAAAGAAAGAAAAAAGGTAAAAAGAAAGGAAGAAAGAAAAGAGAAAAGGTAAAGGATTGATGGAAGGAAGGAAAAGAGAAAGAAAGAAAACGAGAGAAAGGAAAGAAGGAAGAAAGAAAAGGTATAAGGATAGATGGAAGGAAGGAAAAAAAAGAAAGAAAGAAAAGAAAGATAGAACGAAAGACAGAAAGAAATGAAGGAAGGAATGAAGGAAAGAGATAAAGGAAGGCAGAAAGAAAAATAAGGAAGAAAAGAAAGGATGGATGGAAAAAAGAAAGATCAAAAGAACGAGTGACAGAAATAAAGAAAATTAGAATGAAAGGAAGGAAGGAGAAAGAAAGAATGAAAGACAAAAAGCAAGGAAGGAATGAAGGAAAGAAATAAAGAAAAAAAGAAAGAATGAAAGGGATGAAGAAAGTAAGGAAGAAAAAAAGACAGGAAGAAAAGGTAAAGAAGGGATGGACGGAAGGAAGACAGTAAGAAAGAATGAAAGGAAGGGAAAAAGAAGGAAGGATTAAAGAAAGAGGTAAACATAGGTTGGATGAAAGGAAGAAAGAAAAAAAGATAGCAAGAAAAGAATGACAAAAAGAAAGACAGCTATATAACAGAAAAATTAACAAAAGAAGGAAGGAAATTTAAAGAAATAAAGAGATTCAAAAGAAGGAAAGATTGAAAAGAAAAGAAGGAAAGATAGGCAGAAAGAAAGTAAATAGAGAGGAAGAAAGCTCAAACTATCCAGTCATACATAAAGAAGAAAATTCATCAATTGGCTAAAAAAAATAGTTACGAAAGAAACCACGTTTATCAACATACACACAAATGCATATGTGGGACTATCAAACAATGTATTTCAGTGTGTGCGATACAGACGATCATTCGAAACCCGATCTTTTTGAAGCATAACAGAAGTGAAAATCTCTCCTTTTACTGCTTACAAATGACAGAGCTACTACCCCAATTTTTAGGAAATATGGACATAACAAGAATTTTCATTGGTAAGAAATGTGAATTTTGACAGTTCTGTGAGAGATTTCTTCCAGGGCAAACTTCGTTCGTGCAGCACCATACTCCGTACAAACTTAAAATGCATCAGCTGCGTGGACGAGGCGCGGTGCTAGCTAGCTAGGTATGCTAGACTGCCATTGCTTCTGTGTGTGTGTACGTCTTTGAGCTGAGTGTTTATTGCAGAAAATGGCGCAAATTTTGCAATTCGAATCATGACTTATAAACTTTTTTGAAAGGAGAAATTAATGATATTGCTTCTTTTTTTTGTCTCTTTTTCTTTTCTATATTTTGATGGTGAAATATGGGGAATCTTTCTAAATATAATTTCCATAGGAGAATTTTGCTTGCCCGATTCGGGCAACCAGTTTTTGTCTTTGCTTCAAAACACTTGCCTGACTATAACTTTTACTTGCCCCGGGCAATCGGGCAAGCGCTTATGTCGCACCCTGAAGGCATAACAATAGCTGTATGACCATTGCACGAAAATGTGTTTGTGGCACTCCAGTGGATGCACAGATATGTGTTCATGGCATAGACTCTACCTTATATTAATATAGACTATACCTTATATTATCTTGATGAATGTAAGGATTAGCCATAAGAAGATTGATGCAGGATTCCTGCATGAAAGATGTAGCTTAGACATTTGGTAAAGTGAAAGGCAGCTCGAGCTAAAGCAGGGGTAATAATAATAATAATAGTAACAACGCGCCTCGGAATAGAATATTTCTAGATAGATGGCGCTATATAAATGCCTATTATTATTATTATTATTAAGGTGTCTACATCATTCTCTTACCTGTGCATTTATTGGTACATGTGCCCTGCCACCCCAAACCAACAATAAGTCGCCAGGGAAGTTTCTCTATAAACAACCCAAACAAATTTGATCTTCAAAATGTAAGAAATGAGAACTTGAGCTCATCTGAAAACGTAATTTGTCTTCTTTATCGTCAAAATGTTATAGTCAAAGTTGTATAGTTGAATAAAATACCAAATTATACAAGAGTTTCTTTGATACCGATTTTTCCAGACTGCTTGGGAGTTTCACTGAGATAGCACAGTGTTGTGCACATTTCATGCATGAGTGAACCCCAAATTTCTAACCTTCTTATCTCCTTATTCTTTGGAGCTGTCAGTGAAATTCTTGTACATTCAATGAAGTAATTGTGCAGGTTGTTGTTGATAAATTTTGACAAGTGATGTATAATTTTAACGCTTATGGCATGCTTTTTCAAGGTAATCAAATATCTCATTTCATTTTGACGACTTATTGTCGGTTTTGGGGTGACAGGTCACCTATTATCATATCAGATTCGTCAAATTTATCTTGTTGCCTCTCCTTCCAAAGTGAAAACGAGAGCGAGTCCGCTGCAGAGGGCAGTAATTACTCAGGTGCAAGCGACGACAGCTTCTTGGGCTCGAGACGGCGATCATCAAGACGGCGTGGACGATCAAAGAGAAATCGTCGCTATGCCAACATGCCGAGAAGAAAGAGCGAGAGGGGTCGGAAGAGAGTGAGATATTACAGCTCTGCGGAGGATGACGAAGGCAGTTATTACTCAGGAAGCTCATCTGGAAGTTTCTCTGGTAAGAATACATGTAATAAAAGGAATTTCGTAATGTGGGTGCATCGTGGTCTAGTGGTTCTGACTCTCGCCTTTCAAACAGAGGGTCGCAGGTTCGAATCCTAGCCATGGCGTGATTTCCTTCAGCAAGAAATTTATCCACACTGTGCTGCATTCGACCCTGGTGAGGTGAATGGGTACCCGGCAGGATTAATTCCTTGAATCCAAGAGCGCTGAAAGGCAGCTCGAGCTAAAGCCGGGGTAATAATAATGATAACAATACGCCTTGGAATAGATTGTTTCTAGATAGATGGCGCTATACAAATGCCCATTATTATTATTAATATTAGAAAATATATATCAATAACAAATAATAATAGTATACAGCATTCATATAGCACTTAATACAATGTTTCTATTACTTTTGGCTTTAGCACGGCTACTCGTATCGGACGCTCAAGCATTCAAGGAATTTCTTCCTACTGGGTACCCATTTACTATACCTGGGTGGAGTGGCAAATGTAGATAATCACCTTGCCAAAGGATGTGAGTGCCATGGTGGGATTGGCACCCGACTTTACAAACGACTGGCGACCCTTTCTTCAGAGCTCAATCAACACCAATGAAAATATGCAGTATATAATTTTCTTCAAGAAAGGGTCGCCAATCAGTCAGTCATTAAGTCGGTTGTAACTTACAATCAATTTTATGAAATACCCACTTGGCTCACCAAACATCCTTGCATGGTGACACAACATTTGCTCTGCCGACAATTGTTCCGGGCGCTATTTTGTCGAAGATATAGGGTTAGATTAGGATTGCAGTAGGGTTTTATGTTAGGTTAATAAATGGGTTCAAGATAGGGTAAAGTGTTAAATCCTGGGTTGCTGTTGGATATTCCAATAGTAAGCTGAGCAATTGTCGCTGGAGAAAATTTCATGGAACTGTTTTAAAGATGAGACTTTTTTGTCCTTGTGTCACTATATCATACAAAAATATACTTTTGTACTAATAAATGTGAATGAATTCTTTGGCTTTGACAGGGAGTGGTTCTTCTGAGGATGACGAATGGACATCGGGTGGAAGACGAAAAGCTGCTGCGAAAATAATCTCGTATCGAGAGTACTCCAGCGATGAAGCTAAATCAAAGAAAAGAAAAAAGGCAGTTCGTACGCCAACACCCTCCCCATCATCCTCTTCGGACAATGAAGACTACACCCAACGGAAAAGAAAATTCCGCATTGATAGCGACGATGAGGATGAAGATGAAGAAGGGGAAGAGAAGACGAAGTCGAAGCAAAGGATCGAAAGCGATAGCAACGACAGTGACATTGGAAAGAGGAAAAAGAAGAAGAAGAGCATCGAGCTGCAGCGGTCGTCGCTGCGGAAGTTCTCCACGCGGATTGATTATAAGAAAATGGCGGGTGAGAGCACGGAATCGGACGAAAACGATAAATCGGACGAAAACGATAGCAGGAGCGAGCAATATCAGGACTCGAATAAAGAGAACGAGGATGAATCGGGTGAGGAAAGCAGCGAGGAGGCTGTCAGCCAGAAAGTAAGAACTAAAAAACAACTTCCTCAGACCGGGAAGTCATACATTCCAACGACTGTCAATGGTGATAGCAGTACAGAAGATGTCCATGATGGTGGTGCGACGGTTGGTCGGAGGGGTGCTAATGGAGAGGGGGCTATAGGGGGGCAGAAGGGTGCTAACGGTGGCACCGTGAACGGAGAGGAAGAAGATGACCTTCTGCAGGTCACGGACTTGATTGAGTATGTCACCCAAGACATTTGAGGTCAAAGGTCAAAGGCTGTATCTGTTAATCTGTATATATGTATTTTAGGTGGATACACAAGTGTTATTTTTGTTTTGTGTCTGCATGTACATGTCAGATTGTAACTACTTTGTCGCAATCATGTTGGGTTTTTAGATTGTGAGGCGGAAACGCCGATAGACGATTGAAAATCAACACACGGCACTGCCAATTAATCATGGTCTTAAATAATCATTGTGATTACGGAGATAATCTTCAAGATTTTTTTTTTACCCAGGCATGCTTTTGCTTGATTCCGTACCCATGGTGTGTGTATAAGGTCTCTCTTAGCCCCCTTCAAAAATGCAGAAGAGTGTGCAGTATTTAAAATGAGCAATGGATACGGGCAGTTCCTTACCAAGAATAGTACATCATGTAGGGGTTTAAGAAAGCATCTGTCAAAAGGTCCTTTAAAAGTGTTGCGCCAAAATTGCCAAAGTATTGTTAATCCTAAATTTCATTTCACAATTAACATCTCAATTTATCAAAAGCTGCTTGTAATTTTCCTTGATTTACTGACAGCAAGGTATGTGATCATGAGGATGAACATGAATTTTATACCAATTTTTAGTGAAAGCTGCCAATTTTTTTTAAAACGCTGTATGATCAATTATTAATGATAATTTTGTCGTCTTGAACGTCCAAATTCATCTTTGCGAATCTTTATATTACTACGTACATGTAAAAAAATTGAACCAAAATCATGAATCCTCTTCAAATTGTGCTGAGTTCATTATGAAAATGAAATTCAGATCAACAGATTACATTGAAATGCAAAGTGAAATTATTTTTCTCCCTTTATGATGTATTATCACTACTTATTATCTATAACATAGACATGGTGGTGAGTGGTGAAGGATCCCAAGTCACTAATTGTGATAACTGAGCATTATTAAGATGTGTAATTGTTGAGAAATTAACAAAATAAGAATTGCATTACTGCCCGTTACATAACAATTTTGGCAAAAAAAAAACTCCACTGGCAAATAAACAAAAACTCTGGCAAACAAAATTATGCCATTGAAACTTACACATAAAAAAAATCTGGAAAAAAATTTGCCAGAGTATTTCTTTTATGCTACAGGCCCCTGGTCTTATTCATAAAGCTGTTCATAAATTATGAGCGACTTAATGAAAGACTGGTGCCCATTTTGTGGGAACTAAATCAATGCCAATGGAAATCTTGTGTGTATCTCTTTTGCCACACGAAAGGATCACCACTAGTCGTTCATAAAGTCGCTTGTAACTTGCAAACAACTTTATGAAACACCCACCGGAGGTAAATAATACACTGTCTCACGCATGCTCATCTATGTTGGCTATCTTTAGGGTGATTGTTTCAGGCTTTTTCAGCTTAGATATCATGATTTCATAAAGTTAGGTTTAATATACAGATCTACGATGATGTGATGATTGAACTTGATTTTAAAGACTCATTTGAATTCATTGTGTGCTGAAATTTCACTGCTTAAGTTTAAAACATTGGCTGAAAACATTTTAAGGGAAAGTTCACCCTGACACAAAGTTTATTGTAAAAATAGCAGAAAATTTAATAAAAAATACTGGCAAAGTTTTTAGGAAAATCTATCAAAGAATGAAAAAGTAATTAGAATGTCAATTATTTGATATGTGATGTCATATGTGAGCAGCTTTCCTACATATCGTATGGTAAAAAGCCAATGAAATGTCATTTTCACAGAAAATTGAAAATAGTTTTTATTGTACCTTCAGTATATCAATACGCAAATGATTTCACAACAGCTCCTAAAAAGAAAATAAAAAAATAAGTCATCATGAACCATTGAAAAATGACATGTATGCATTTTATATTACATGATATATGGGGCAGCTGCTCGTTTATGACGTCACAAATAAAACACTTGATATTCTGATAACTCTCTTAATCTTTAATGGATTTTCCTCAAACCTTCACCAATATTTTGTATTATTTTTTCTGCTATTTGTACAACAAATTTTTTTTCAGGATGAACTTCCCCTTAAAAAAAATGTTTGTTTAAATAGAAACATTTTTTTCACTGCCAATGTTTAGCTTGCTGTCTACCTAACATGTTTGCCAGACAGCTTCGATAGAGAACTTTTAAGCACCTTTCTGAGAAATGATAGGAAAGTGATTGTTCCTTCCTGTTGGCTAGGAATAAAAACCACTACATTGGAATAGGTCAAGATAATGGTTCAGTCAATGTGGTTCCTTATCTGGAAATAGAATGAGATCATGCGACCAAAATAGCTTTTGCTCTGCACTCCTGGGTTTATTTAGTTTTGATTTGACTTCTAGGACTGCACAATATTATACATGTAGCGTGCTGAGTATTCTGCAATCGCGAGATGTAAAAACCGCCATGTGGCTAATTGTCAGCGGTGAACATTATCAATTTAGTGTTGAACTGGGGAATTGTCAGTCACTAAGGATTTCCAAGTTAAATCGGCAACGTTCCCTTACCACTTTGTCCAGCTAAGATTGCAGATGCTAGCGTCATCAAGCATTGGGTCGGGAAATCGCGTGTACCCGACCATTTGAGAAAAGCGCCATCTTAATTCCCGAAATGTCAGGTCCAGTTTACCCGATGTTTTGTGAAAATTATTGTAAAATACTTGAATGGTCGGGTAAAGTGGACCCGACTTTTTGTGAATTTAGGGTGCCCTTTTCTCGATTGGTCGGGTATACGCGATTGCCCAGCCCAACGTGATATTAGAAATTGGTTGATTTTAAGTACGGTGATGAAATCTGGTGTTGGTGTTGCGACAACATCAACACCAGCCACAACACATTACTTGAAATAAGGCTGGTGTTGGGATTGACCTCGGAAATATGACCGTTCCGGCAGTTCTTGTTGAGCGCTGGTGTTGAATGCCGTCTGCTGAACCGAGCATCACAGCCGGTGTTGACGATCTACATGTAATTTCCCCAACACCAACCCCCAGGGATTGGGAAAATCGTGATTTCAAGTTCGGTGTTGGTGTTGGTCATTTGAAGCCCACAAACGGGCGGCGAACAGGATGAAACATCCCTGTAATGTAAATAAGATATTTGCAGATAAGACGAGTGCAAATCATCAGAGCCTGATACATTGTAATGGGCAATAATATTTACTCTTTCAGAATCGTGAAGTTATTTTAGCCTTTGCATTCTGTACGATGAGATTTTATTGCAATTTCTCTCTGATTTCACTTTCGTCATTAAGAAGTTCTCACGTAAAGTTGAGGTGATCAGCAGCGCAGAGGCATTACGTCATAAGCTATCGATAACGCGATGGGCATCGCTCCTCCGAGCCCAGCTCGGTGTTGGAACTCAGTTCAGGAGCCTTTTCACGCTCTCAACACCAGCACCGAACACCGAACTTGAAATCACCCAATGGGGAAATCAAATATTGGTGATGTTTTACTGATCCTTTCCTCGGGACCCTGGTGAATTGGATTAGGGTTAATGAATGGTGTAGAGCATTTTGAATCAGATTTCTAGGCAGGAAGAAATGGAAACCTCAGTTGTTGCGATAGATTGAGCCACTGGCCCATATTCTGAAGTCGAATAACTCTGTGTTGAAATTATTGGAAGCCAAATATATCAAAATTGCATTTACACTAAATATTTTCTATCTCTACTCGGCTCTCTCATGTTTTAATGACGAAGAGAGCTATTTCAGTAATTTTTCTCAAGCTGGTTGTGAATGATATTGTCAAATGAGCTGACAAATTGAACTTGTACTGTTAGAGACACCTGTCACAATTGGCTATCCATAGTTAAACTACAACTTTAGACCAGCGGCTAAAGTAAACCTGGGTTCAGAGTTCGGGCCGATATCATATCTATTCTAAGTTTCAGTGTCACAATATTTTTTATATTATCATATTGTGCAGTCTTATTTTCCTCCCAATTTTTTTTCATAGTCCCACCTATTCATTTATATATTTGTATTTGATTGAGTCCAATTTTCATTGATAAAAAATGTATCATTGTTATGCAATTAATTTTATTTTCAAATGTCAAATCAATTTTGAAATTGTTTGTCGACAAACCAAATTAATTGTTTTAGATCAAATATTTGCAACTCAGAGTATTCTTTTGCATTGTAAATGCATGTTTTAGGCTGTTAATGTTATATTACATGGGCGGTTTGACCTATGTAACAATTTAATTTCCTAGAAATCTAAACATCAGATATTAAAGTCTAGTGGTAGGCAATGCATCAAACTAGTAATAATTCACTTAAGCTGCAATTTCCCCTACAGTAAGGCAAGTCAAAACAGCCGTTTTATTCATTTTTATTCAAACCATCTATGTGTAGCTGGTACGAAAAAGGTTAAAATGGCTGTTTTCGACTCGCCGTACAGCCGCAGTAGGGGAAATGTGACTGGGGTATTTCATGAATTCTTGTTATAACAAATGCAGTTTCTATAAAAAGTTTACTATCAGCTGATCAAATTGAATTATTTCAGTGCATTGTGAATTTCAAACCAGCATATTTCAGTAAATTATAACCTACACACATTTCCTGTTAACTTATATATATATATTTTTTTTTTTTTTGATTTTCACATTTTTTAGTGGGGGGGTGTTCTTCTTGAGCAGTACTAATACTTAAAAAAAATGGTTTCTTTTTTGACACTTAGTATTCAAGATATTCATAACCTTGTTTAAACACGATGGAACACAAAGTTTGACTGCATAAAAAGACAATTGAACAAATCCAAAGCCGTACATTTTGAAAATATGAAAAATTATCTTTATTGTCTCACAATTAGTTGCGAAGCAAATTTCTTCATAGTATTGTTAACAATTTGACTTTCTGTTGTGTTCCAATGTTATTGTTACCTTCTCTGAATTTAAACTTCTTCTGCAAGAGTAGTCTATTAACTTTGTATTGTCCCTCAATTCAAATCAATTTTCCTTAATTGTTGTACATAGTGTATATGAACAAGCTTTGTACAAACATTTGCAGTAAAATATGGCTTTCATTTTTGTTCTGAAAGAGAGAGAGAAAAAAAATGACTGAACTAGCCATTAAAATGAACATGTATTATGTATATTTATGCATTCAAATTACTGTTGTCCATGTATTTTTTTTTTGTGGTACTTCATTATGTGTGATGAGTAGCTGGATTTTTTATATCTCATGCCCACCATGATAGGTGGTGGCTGGAAGCATTGTAATGTTTTTCAATTTGTCTGTTTGGTTTTCGTTCTTGCAATACCTAGAGAACCATTTGGACAGAGAGGATCAACTTAAAACTTCAGACAAGTATTCATACAGTAGCAGACATACCAACTGTTCCCTTTTTAAAGTATTTGGTCCTCTTATGCTACGAATATGTAGGAATATGCCAATACTTTTTTTGTGATTTGTTACTTTTTTAAAAATTTCCGATCATGTAATATGTATCATACACAGCGCGCGACACTAGCGCCGGTTCGACGGTCCCAGACCGGTAAAAATTACTGTCGGGCCAGTAAATTGTTGCATGAAAAAAACAAGTAAATTCTTGCCTGCGAGTACATGTTTAAAATGGTGAATTTTAAAGTTTTCAAGTAGAGTCATTTCACATGTTTTTTCACCGATCTCACTACAACAGGCTGGCGATTGTTACGTTGAGACGAATTTTTGAAAATACTCTTTTTTGTCAAAAGATAGTTTTTTTCCCTTCTAAGAATACATTATGTTGTAGAAGGTTGGCAGGTCTGCAGTAGGGGCAAGGTTCTGATTCGTCTTTGCTATATCAAGGTAAAGGTTAAGAATTCAAAAATATGTATATGCAACCATTATTTAAACATCTTAGAAGTTAGTGTGTAATATATTTCAGATTTGGCATTGGTCGAGGCATTGCTACAGTTTGACTGCGTACAGTTTACAGTCGAGAATAGATCTATTTTACATTTGATTTTATTTTTATGCTGGTATTATTAACCTTATCTTGATACTATGGATGAAGATACAATTTCCCCCCATGATGCAATATAATGTATAGAGAGAGAGAGCACACGAGAGAGAGAGCAAGAGGGGGAGAGGGGGGGGGGGGGTCCATTTAGACATTGCTTGTTAAAATTTGTTCATGCATATGTTTGTTTCTTTTTCTCCATTTCCTTGTTTCCTGAAAGACAATTTTTTTTTCATCCCCTCTCTTTATTGAACACACTGACCCGTATTCTTAACTCTGGTTTAAATTAACCCCGGTTTAAAGTTTTGTTTTAACTATGGAGAGCCAATGGAGGCACAAATCACTAACAGTACCACACTTTCCATTTATTATCTACTAGGACACCCTAGTTGTTCATAATTGTCTGGGAATGATAACTGAAGTATTTTTCTTCATTATGAAAGCCTATGGAAACAAAATAGTAAACATAAGAAATATACAAAATAAACAGAATATTTGGATTTTGGCTCCCCATAATTTTAGCTCCGCAGAGTTAGACCATAGTTAAACCCGACTTCAGAATACAGGCCACTATCTCTCTCTTTCTCTGATTCTGTACTGAAATTTGCATGTATTGTATCTCTTTATCCTATATTGCCCCTCTCTGCCTGTCTTAATGTCTGTATGTCAGTCTGTATGTACAGTATGTCTGCTTTTCTTTCATTCTCATCCCCTCTCTCATTTCTTCCCACTCATTTTCTCCCACTCCTTCACTTTTAAATACATTTCCCACCCATAATCATAGACTAGGTTTTATTTATTTAGACACCCCATATCTCTCCAATTCATAACTTTCCTGAAAAAAAGTCATATCTCTGGTCATTTTGCCTTCATGATCTAAATTGACTTTTTATTACATCTTAATTTAGTATTTCAAGTACTTTCAAATCATTTTATGATTCTTTCAAGTTTCAAATTTGTAATTATATTTTTATCTGTTAACAATTTTTCTCAATAGTTTGCATTGTAAGTCTCTTTCAAATTTCAATTTAATTTGAAATGTTATCTTATCTATTTAATATCCATTTCCCCTCTCAAGTCAAAGTTGTATTATAGGTTCTGACCTGCATGATTCTTTTTAAAGGGGTCAGATTTACATTAGCCCCCACCCAACCCCCTTCTTAGTAACACTCATTTTACCCTTAATTTATTCCAAAGAGACTGAAATAAAATGTGATGTGCACAATGAAGATATGGGGAGCATTTCGTGAAACAAAATAGTCTGTAATAATCACTGACAAATTACTGTTACAAGCTGTTGAAATACTTTCATCTGATTGGTTCAGAACAACTTAGTCTGTGAAAATCGCTGTTTTGTGAAACAACTCCCCTGCTTGTAATCAGAATGGCCCGTATTCTGAACTCGGGTTTGAATTAAACCCTGGTTTAAGGTTGTGGTTTAACTATGGAGAGCCGATTGGAGCACAAATCCCTAACAGTACACATTCAATTTATTAACTCATATGACACCCAAATTGTTCATAATTATCAGGGAATCATAATCGAAGTATTTTTCTTCATTATGAAAGCAAAAGGAAACAAAAAAGTAAACATAAGAAATATACAATACAAACAGAATGTTTAAACTTATGGCTCCCCATAATTTTAGCACAGAGTTAGATCGTGGTCTAAGTTATATCTAACTCCAGAATACGGGCCTACATGTTAGCAAGAATCAGACAGTGACGTAAAGGGTAATTTATAAATGCAAAGAGCGTGAAGCCAACAAAGAGATATGATTTATTGCTGTAATGTTCAGTTTCCATATCGATGTAATCATTTCACAATAATTTAGAATGTGGGTATTTCCTTTCAGTCATTCCATGAGCAAAACATTTGACAAACAAATTGATGTCGTTTAAACGAGAATTAAATTCTCCTCTAATCCAACTTCGTAATTGTAACAATTTTGAGACCTTCAAATCTGAACTAAAGACCCATCTTTTCCAGCAACTTTGTGAATAATGTGTGATACATTGGGGAGCCGGCGCCGGCGCCTTTGATTTTTTTTTTAGATAAATGGCGCTATAGAAATGCTGTCCATCATCATCATCATCATCATCACCTACATCAATCCCTAGTACTTGACATGCAAAACGATAAAAAATATAAAGTTTGTAATATAAAGATTTAATATTTACTCTGGGATTTCATTGTATTTCCTCACCATTCGTCTAGTCAGGTAAAATGATTCATGGATTCATATGTTAATATCTCTTCCTCCTCTTGTTTCTTTTTTCTCTCTCTCTCTTGCTCTCTTTGCCCCCATCCTCCCCCTAAAATTCAGAGTAATACTTTTAACTTTTTTCAACATTTAAAGGTTTGAATCAAAGTTTATTCAAATTTCTCATCTGACACGAAAGTTTCCACTCCAACGATTGAATTGATTTTAAAAATACAATTGAGTCACTCTCTTAACATGCTTAAAAAGTTTCGTTATCTTTTATTTTCTCTATTTTTATAGTTTTCTTTGATTTGAAGATTTTAAAGTATATAATTACAATAGGAAGAATAACGAATAAAAGAAGAGGGTAAAGATTCGTTTGAAATATCATCTCTAAGGCCATCAGGATAAAGAAATGAATATGACAGCAAATCCTTGAACGAGGTATAATTGCTCTTGAGAAAAGAACAAGTAATTTCATGACTGAAAGTTAGATTTATGATAAATTAAGTTTCATTTGATGACTAAAGTATCAGTTAGCGATTGTGAAATGGATCTCTCACAAATTGACATTAGTTTGGAGTTGGAAATTTTATATCTAAATTTGATCATTAACATTTTTTTTTTTTCGTAATTAAAAAAAATATTTCTTTCTTTCTCTTCCTTCTCATTTTCTTATTCTTCTTTCCTCTCCTACCCCTCCTCTTCCTCCTCCTCCTTCTTTTTTTTTCTTCTTCTTCTTATTCTTCTCCCTCTTCATCATCTTCTTCTTTTTATTCTTCTTCTTTGTTATGTAGACTTTGGAATTGGGGTAATGATTTTAAAAATCCAGTGAAAGCAAATTGCTGAATATTTGAAATATTGCGACAGCTCTTTTATTTTTCGAATCAACGGGAGTTTAGAGCATAGAGTTTGTCCTAATCCCCCCCCGAAAGATATATATATAGTGAAATGATATATATATATATATAAAGTGAAAAAAAAACACTGAGTACCCTTCAAAGTATAGAAATCGTTGTGATTTTTTATTTTCTTCTATTTTCGATATCTTTGGCACTAAAACCCATGAAGGAAACCAATTAACTTATAATTCATTGTTCTTTTTTCAGGATGTTTTTTGATCGATTTCCCTTTTATCGCTGCGAACTCGTTGTTGGATTTCCTAATATAATCAAAATCAGGATTCGATACTTAAGTCGATTTTGATCCCTGCGTTAGTGACGTCGCGAACCAGGATACGTTCCGATCGATTACTACAATGGACATGAAGGATAGGGATGCGTATGTTAAGTGTGCTTTTTATTTGCGTTAATTACTTTCGCTATTAATAACATTCATTATTGTGTTTAACACTGATAAACAGGAAGTCAATCAGGTTAAAATTAGAAAGACAATTATTGAAAGGAAAGGGAAATGGTTGTAACGGCGAGGTGACAGGGACAGCGCAAGACAATTTTACTTTTAATAAAAGTATTCTGAGCAAAATGTCTCTTCTTTTGGTCTGCCAATACATTACAGTCCAAATATGAAAGAAAAGTATTTTGAATAAGTGTTTTGCTTTTTAGTCTGCATGTAAACAAAGTCAGGATTAAAAAAAAAATTTCAGAATAAAATGTTTCGTTTTTGATGAGCTGTTATAAAAGAACATAATTCACTAAATTGATCAAAGTACAAACATCTTTTTTTTGTGAAGTAATGAAATTAATGATTAGATGACAGACAGCACTTTACAAACTTATAAAAAGTTTATTTTTCATGTTCATTGTCTGAAGATATATATATATATATATTTAATTTGATTGTATATAATTGACATTGTTGATTCAGTGACTTTATCAATTCATTTCCTTCCTTCACATAGGCCCTATAGATTCTTGAATTTTTATTGTCTTCTCTACTCCACTTCACATGAACAGTTATATTTCCTTATAGTGCCTATTATTAGGCCTTTTCTATTTTACTAGGACATGTAGGATATCTATTTCTACCGTTTTCAGAAAATGTTTTTCGTTTGTAAAGATTATTTCCTTCTTCTTTCTTCTACTACTACTTATTCTTCCTCTTCTTCTTCTTCTTCTTTTCCTCACGATATCATTGAGAAGGAGCTCAGCAACCGAGCAAAAAAAAATGTTTCTTAATCCACTCTTTTATATATATACTTTTTAACAGGGTCAGATTTTTAAATGGAGTATTGAGTGAAGGTCACTTGTTTGTTTTCACCAGTAAAAATATATATTTTTTTTAATTCTTGACAATGAATAGGTATATAATAAGACAGCCAAATGGATGTCATCTTTGTGCGAGCGAACGTAGCGACCGAATGAGACAATTTGCCACACCAGTGAAACACAGCAGCATTCTGTACCCATAACATGGTATTTAGTTAAATAGTGTAGTGAAGTTATATTATGATTGCGAGGGAGAGTATCAACCGAATATATATTTTCATTACTATTTATTTTAAAGGTCAAGACCACCCCAGGAAAATGCTGACTTGAATAAATAGAGAAAAATCAAACTAGCATAGTGCTGAAAAAATCATCAAAATTGGATATAAAATAAGAAAGTTATGACATTTCAAAGTTTCGCTTATTTTTCACAAAACAGTTATATGTACAACTAGGTGACTCAGTCGATAATGTCCATCACTCACTATTTATTTTGTTTTTTATTGTTTGAATTATACAATATTTCATTTTTTATAGATTGACCATAAGGACCAACTTGACTGAACCATATAGTATTAAACAATGCTAATTCCACATGTTCAGGAGGAATAAATCGTTGTATCACTTGACAATGAGGAGAAAATTAGAATATTTCATATTTCATATAATAGAATACAAAAGAAATAGTGAGTGGATGACGTCATAGTCTCCTCATTTTCATACCAGCCAGGATGTGCATATAACTGTTTTGTGAAATTAAGCGAAACTTTAAAATGTTTTAACTTTCTTATTTTACATCCAATTTTGATGAAATTTTCAGTGTTATTCTTTTTTGGGATTTTTCTCTTTTTATTCAAATCAACATTTTGTTTGGGTGGACTTGTCCTTTGAAAACATAATAATCTTCTTTGATAACATATCTTTACTTTTTTCCCCATCATCCGTTTGTTGTTTATTTCTTTATGTTTTCATTCTGTCATAATTATATACAATATAGTGGCTTTTACTTTTTTTGCAGGTGTCGGGCGTTTTGTAGCTTCCGGCTACATTTGTCGTCCCTAATTCCCATAAAAACGTTCGTTGTATTTTCTATTATTACTACATTACATTTAATTGTTTATGTACACGTTTTGTTTTTATGATCAATAAAATACATGGAATAAGTGAAACCCTACTTAACATGAATTAGCACATCAAACTTTCTAGTTTTGTTACGTCACTCTCGATCTCCAATTTGTCCAGAGCAATGCCGCGCTTCCGCCCAAACGAGCTTCCGTATGTAATGGGAAAGTTTGAGGGCTCTATAATGTCAATTTTTTTAAACTGAAATGAAGAGAAAATGATTGTACCGTCCTTCAAAAAGGGGCACATGCATGGCTGTATAATATCTAGAGGGGGGGGGGGAGCAAGGCGCGTAGATTTCTAAGAAAACGATAAGCTCGTGAAATCAAAGAGGACAAATGTTCATGAAAATAATTCAAACTGAGGAAATTAGTGGATTTTCTTTATCCATTTTTTTAAATGGGATTTTTTCCATACTCTCTTTGTATATATCAGGGGCCGCGGAACCGTGTACAAAAACGTAAAAATGACCATATGATTGTGATTTTTAGCATGGTCAGCCCCCCCCCCACTTTTGGCTCAGCCCCCCCCCCCCCCCCCCACTTTGAAAACCGTTCCGCGGCCCCTGTATATATATATTTTTTAAATTTTTGACCATACCACGATGTATGAAAGTGTCCTCTTAACCGAGAGAATTTCAGTTGTGTATCTTTGGTAACCCACAACCTCACATTAAGTATAAAGTTCACACAAATTACTTTTAAAAGAATAGTATTTAACATCCCATTGGATATTACCTCAAACGAGGCGAGCGATCGCTTTCAGATACACTGTAAAGAATATTGGGTAAAACTTTTACCACCACGAGGGTAATTATGTGTCCAACCAATCTGGGGCAGTATTTTACCCAATACGGGGAGCATATTGTCTAGTAAGGTTAAAAAATAAGCAGCAATTACTTTAGAGTGGGCAAAATTTTCATCACACTGGATAAATAAAAATACCCAAAAGAAATGCCCAATGTTGGTTTGACACATAATACCCCCATTGAGCACTTTTACCCAATATTATTTAGAGTGTACACTATTTCATTATTCCCTATCCCTTTTCTATATATCTTTCTTTCCTTCTCTATTTCATCTCTCTCTGCCCCCCTCTCTCTTGCAAGCCGATTGGAGGGGCACATATACACCCGTGCCCCACGCCGATGTATATAGACCTATCCAAAGTTTACAGAATACACACTCTTAAACCATATCATGCGTTTGAACATTTTTGGCCAATTATAGACTTTAAACTTTGTTCATGATTTTCACGCGAGTTGATCTTTATCATCTTCATTTCTTCGAAGCCAACTCTTATATTATATACGACCGGATTACAAAATAATCTAATCCTGAAACCTACTTGACCTAATAACCATTGCACTATGATTCCAATTAAGATTATATGCCCAAGTTTGAATAAAAAATAGTAATCGCTATGACCATGCACGATTATTTCTTGAGATATGTTTGGTTTCTCTCGGGAGTTGGGGGGAGACAATCCTCTCCCATAGGCAGTTGTACAAAATTCGAAATTAAAGGAGATGGAAAACGCCCCACCCCATTCCCGGATATCCGCCTATGGTTATGGCAGTCTGAAACTTGTAATTGAGATTGTATCATACATCTAAAGCCTCATTGTAATAGGCTTCGGCCGCTTCCCCCACAAGAATGGACTGAATATGTTTTTTCGATTATTATATTTTATTTTAAATATTGAAAGAATACATCGTAGGCTACGCAATGATGCAAAATTGTTTCGAAATTTTCAAGTATAAAACTCTAAACATCAGCTAAATAAAAAGGGCATAATAATAATATTAAAAAAGTAAATAATCGTAAAAATTGTCCCTAAGTCCCTTCTTGTAGGAAGCCGACGTTAATACCAAGGGCAGCATTCCATCAGGGTAGAATAATGGGAGGGGGCAATGGGGCCTAATCATCTAATGATGACGTCATTTTTAGGGGTAGTGTATAGTCTTACGACCCAACACATAAGGAGAGGCGCGCGAAATTCGCGAGCGGCGCCAAGGGTATTGTGTTGGGGAATGGGCGAGGGACAAGAGACCCAACTGGAAGGTGCCGTCCTTGGGGCATTATAGTTTTACACGATCCCATACCTCTCTTTTTGATAGTCTGCCTTTTTTTCTTCTTTGTTTTGCTTAACCTTTCTCCTTTCCCCCCCAATACTTGGAAATTCATAAGGGGCGGTTATCCTCCACCAAATTTAAGGTAATTTCGACGAAAATAAATTTGACAAGCAAAAAAAAAAAAACGTTATCATCCCAAAAGTAAGGTCATCTCGTCCTAGAATACATGTTTTATTTCGATTTTGAATCATTTTTTTCTTACCATCATAAAAGACCACATAATTTATAGTAGGGGGGACATTTGATATTGTGTCCCCCTTACTATTTTTAGTAGGGGGACACGACTCCCCTGGGATTTCCGCCCATGTCCTCCACTGCAGCAAAATATTTTCAGTCCTTTTATTTCATTTCATTCTTTTTCCTATTTCCTTCTCACCTTTACCATCATTATTGTTGTTGTGTAATAGAGACTGTTACACTCTAAAAATATTGGGTAAAAGTGGGCATTTTTATTTATCCAGTGTGATGGAAATTTTGCCCATTCTAAAGTATAATTGCTGCTTATTTTTTAACCTTACTGGACAATATGCTTCTCGCATTGGGTAAAATACTGCCCAAAATTGATTAGACACAATAATTACCCTCGCGGTGGTAAAACTTTTACCCAATATGTTTCACAGTGTACTCCTCCCCTTACTGTTTTTAATGCATCTCTGTATGCGTTAGTTATCATACATAAGAGGAGACAAATTAAAAAAGGAAAGAAAATGGTTCTCTTTATTTTCAGATACTTTTATTGCAAAAACACCTAATCAATAAATTACTACTAACAAGAAGATAAAAGTCAACATACATGTAGGTTTACAGGACATTTCATATAAATGTCATTTTGGTGGCATGAATTATCTTGAACAATAGAGCGCATATATAGATTCATTGCGAAAGTGCAAAGATCTGATGAGAGTCTGAAACTCACTCACTCTTCGGGCTGCCTTACAATAAGATATAATTTTTAGAGGCGAACTGAGCGAAAAGAACATTTGTTATCAGAATATGACAATTGTTGTCAATTATAGTGGTCGCTTCAAGGTCTCTATTCTATCATTTGCGTGAAAAGAATTTGGTGAAGGCTTTGAGCGAACAGATTTGCGTGCAATGCAGGCGATTTTATCAAAATATCGATCGTGATTGTGTAAGAACAGACTTAATCTAAAAGAAGATAGATAATATTTCCTTGATTGAAGCAAAAGATAATTGGAGTACACAAAACTTAGTACTTGTCAAAATATAAAATATCTATATATATATATATACAATTATTATATACAATCATTGACACAACAAAATAATTATACATGTATATAAATATTACAATACCAATGATCATGACTTTTCGTCATGATGGTAGTGGTCTCAATGTTCAATAAACACGTATATTTTCAAAATGTTTCACACGATAATATTGGTCAATATTGTGTACATTTCACAGATAACAGTAGCTGATAAGAGTTGACCGCTGTGTATATAATAATTTACTCATTGATACTTTTACAATATCGCATATAATATACACGGCAGTATATACTTTGGCAAGACTGTGCACATTTTTATCATGATTATTATTAGGATAATTAAAAATTTATCATTTAAATGGATGTGCCGGAATTTACATGATTTAAAAGCTCATTATGTCACAGACCACCCCATAATCATATACGATCACCGTTATAAGGTTGAAAATGAAAAAAATGTTTTTAAAATTATGCAATTTAATCAGACCAACTTCTGGAATGTTTTGAATTCATCATTAACATCATATAAACGTTAATTCTTCTTATCGATTTTCATGAGTACCCTATACTTTCACCCAGGCGCGTACGCAGGGGGTGGGGGGGGGGGGGGGTTACAGGGGTTCAAATCCCCCTCAGATTTTTTTTGAAAACCCTTTTTTGTTGCTTGTCAAATTTTCATTCAACTAGAACCCCCCTTTCAAAAAGTCTACCTACGCTACTGCTTTCACCTGTATTTATAATGTATGCATTGATACTCTGTTAATTTAAAAGAATAACAACTTTGAGTGCATTCTATAATCTATCCATTATATTATATTCTCGATGTATGCACATCCAGCCTCAGTGACCAGTCTTTGTTACTGTTTTGAGCTTTATAACCGTGAATGATTCATGTGAATAAAATCTGTCGATGTCGTCTTATTTTGGCTAATTATCTTATGATTTCAAATTGGCAACGTCAAATCTTGGCGATATACAATTTACATTAAACGTATGGATCGAGGCACCAAGCTCACGTGAATGTTATTACAATTTCTTTTACTCTGCTTGAAAATTATTTCATTTGACCAAAAAAAATCATTAAAGCCTGTACTTCCCTGTATACGGTTGTCAGATTTCGACAAATAAATAGCATCGTTTTTAAACAAAACCATACAATAATTATAAATCTGAATATCAGATCACGGGTATAATATTTCACCGTTACACAGTGAGAGTTTCTAAGACGGGTTAAACCCCATAATAATAAACAAACAAGTTAAAGATGTAAATAAGATTCAAGTCTCCTCAGAAGTTCACATTAATGCTTAACCTCTCAACTGAACTTATTCGCATTTTTATAGTTTTCCCCTCATTCTAAACAAGGTATCTGTAATTAATTTCCAAAAAAGGAACAAGTCATAAACATTATCTACATTCTCTTCATCGTCCATCTCGAAAAGGATTTAAAAAAATCGCAGACTTTTTCATGAAAAGCTCTACGATCCATTTCCCTATTAAACAGTTAGATCTAAATGGGTACCTTCATAATATGACAAAAACCCAAATGTCTCAATTCATAAAGGTATTCTAGTGGGGCAAGTCTGGTCTACGTACGTCTCTCCTTACGCTGCATCTTTGCAATTAACCCAGAGGTGCAATTTATCCAGACATGCCAGAAGTCCTTAGCCAATACCCTATAACCCTAATGACCTTCACTTCGGGTTCTGCCTGAATTTTTAGCGTATTGAAGAGCAATAGAATACTAAAGGGAATTCCCCATCATACTATTTCCGCGTGCAAAAGTGCATCATAATTAATAAGATAGTTTGTGCTAAATGGCACATGTTATATCAAATAACTCTGGATATTGCACAAAGGGAATCTATCCTTCTTTTCCTTCCATTTTACTGCTTTTTTATATAAATAAATCTGTCTTCCCGCGCGCACGAGAGAGTTCAAATCAAGTTCATCCCGTTGTTGGTGCCCCATGATCCGGCATGGTTGACCCGAGCATGAACACACCGAAGAAAGTCTTATCACTTCCGGTATTGATCCGGAGATCGTCATCCGATACGCTTACGGTGATCTTATCGCCCTTCTCTAGATGGAAGACGCCGCCGTGGTACTTGGTTGAGTATTCGTTGAACGGGGCGACGCTCTGCATCAGTGGAACATGGTTGCGATTGGTCGTAGATCGCTGCGATGGAATAAAACAGAAGAAATAATGATTTGGGTTAATCATTTATTCTAAGAACACAATATTAGAACAAATGCTATTAAAGAATACAAAGATAAGTCCGAAATGACAAGGAAATATGAAATATTGGTGGTCTTCGAAACCACCATTTATTTTTTCCTCAAAAGTCTGTTATTCTAAAAACAAATCATATCAAAAATACAATGATAAAAGTAAATTATATCTAATGTTGATTGGAGCGGAAAGATGGGGGGGGGGGGTGGGGAGAGAGAATATTTAACAATAACGAGTCAAACTGAACTTACCATGGGCAAATTGGCGCCAGTTCTTGAGTCGTAGGTAGCCTCGGGCTCTGGATCACTGAAATATATTTGTGTATAGACGTAGTAATAGCCGGGCTCGAGGATCTCAATACCATAACTGCTCAAGAATTTCACGTTGTGCGTTGTGTTGACTTTCCATATATTCAAGCAGCCTACAATAATATGGGGAAAATAATCATGAAGTAATTGTATGAACGAATTTATTTGAATACTAATGTATTGATAGTAAGAATAAAAGCTGGTTTTCTTTTCGAGAACATTATTTTTGAACCCTCCCAACTATCTAGTACAAGGTTATGTTCCACCTCCATACACAGATATATCATTATATTTCCTTTAGTTCGATTATGATAGTATTTTTTTCTTGTTTTGTTCTTTAAATACAAGTCATGTACAAATATATTTATTTTATCATACAAATTAAAACAAGTATAGTAGTAACAGTATAGGCCTATACTGCTATACTACTGCTAAATCACTTATAGTACTGTAAAACACGTCTTCTATACTACTACTACTACTACTACTACTACTACTACCACCACCACCACCACCACCACCACTTCTATACTACTATACCACTTCTACTTCTTCTACTACAAATTGTACTTTACTACGATATACTTCTACGACATTTATTATAAATATCAAGGATTATTAAATAAAAAAATAATAAGGAGGGATAAATTACATTTCTTTTTGCTGATACTCACCAAAATCTTCATCATTTTTTCTTGGTCCATCGTTAATGCCAACAATATGCGCGTACGCTGATTTCGCTGATTCCTCGTCACCATTCCCTTCACCTTGTGGCATATCTGTTGTGAGACCAGTGAAAACTTGGGGTGGGAGTGAATCCCTGTAGTGACTCGCTGAATGCTATAACGAAATAAAACAAAAAAATAGAAGAATAATGAGAAGATTGCCTTCAATTACATCAGAACAATCACAGATTTATTCAAAAATGTGATTAAAAATGGATGGTTAGAATTTTACGTGCAACTTTGGGCTTTGATTCTTTTTGGAAAACAAATGTTTAGATTTCGAACCAAATTATAGGCGACGCGAGTTTAACATTAATATTTTTTGTTTTATTTTCCATCAGTGGAAGGCTAACCTACACCGTAAAATTTCCCTTTTGTCTATCTTTTTTTTACGTAAATTAACTGATCAGGTAACACCGCGTTAATAACTAACATTTATTGTTAGAATAAAATGAACACTGCGCTTTGAATTTAAAATATTCATTTAAATTTGTTAAAAATCGATCGGTTCATAATGCACTCTCAAAACAAATCAGTCACAATACTAGTTAATCGAGTCAGCTGCGTGCAACTGTTATTCTCGTCGTATATGACTATTTTCTAGTCGTATATTACAAGAACATAGTAATTTCTGACTAGAATATACGCCAGAAATGGCAAGACGTTTGAGGTGCACCCACCCGACTACTGATCTAGTCAATTTGACTGCTTTGTTCGCATGTTGTTTATTTTTGTTTTTACTGCATAGTGTAGAACAGAAAAAGCCTAGATTCAAATCAACAGTCTCGTATTACGTAAAAGGATTACGAAAATTTACTGATTGAGCAATGCGATATGCTTGATGCACATAAGGGATTTTCCACTCCATATTCTTTCGACGATGTTTATTGAACCGATGAGCACTAAACAAATAAACCGAATTCAGATCGGGGAATTTACAGAGCTATTATTGAATTCAATCTATCTACATATAGGAAGGTAAACAATAATTTTTTTTTACTTTTACGAGGGTGCCTAGATTTCCGAGCACTATCAAACAAAAATATCAATAGTCATATATGCAAACACTAGTTTCTATGAAAAGATGTTTGAATAAACATGGATAAGTTGATAAAAACATAATAAAATAAACATAGATAACGTACATGTACATAAGAATAGACCAGATTCTATAGCGTACATTATGTGACTATTGTTAAGGCCGATTATAAATTGGAGTTGATATATCTACATGAACTTGTAAATAATCATGTAGGTTTTCTCTCCCCCCCCCCATCAATCTTTTTTTCTATTGCTTTTCTGTTTGGTAATTCTTCCTAACTTTCTCTGTCCCTTATTTGTCTCTCTCCACTTATTAATACTTTCCTGTACCCCCTTATACCATGTATACTATCTTCCAGTAGTGAAGGGGGGATATTCTTCATCTAGAAGAATTAAAGCTTGGAAAGAATGAGGAATAGAAGGGAAGGGAAATAAGAGGGTACAGCTCAACAGAAGATTAAACTTACCGGATTGAAAGCCTCCCTAGCCATCTCCATCTCATGTCCAAGTCCATGGCTCTTGACGTAGAGATAGAACGTAAAGCAAGACACGATCAGCGCCAAAAACGCCAAAATGAAACATACTGCGATGGCGCAGGCAGTCGAGTTACAGACACCAAGCTGTTTGGCGCGCGAACTCAGCTTCCTCGATAGCTGTCGTCTGAAGCTCCGATGACGCTCAAGATGGTGTGACGGGATCCAGACTGACGAGGGGCTATCGACGTCGCCCATGTGGACTGCGGTGTTCATATTCGATGCAGGAGTCGTTGTCGCCGGTCGGGAGAGTTTGGACCACAGCTTGCCAAGCCACGAAAGCATTTGATTACGGTTTGAAGCTGGGGATAAGAAACCTCGAGTCCACAAACTGCGATTGTTGAGGGTTCCTTTTAATGACTCGAGAGAAGCAATTGTAAAGAGCAATAGACTGCTCTCGTGTTGTGTTTTAAGTAAGTTTCAGTTGATGCTCAAGTACAAACTGAATGATTTGAAGTGTCCGAAACTGGTGTATGTGTTCTGGACACGGCCGCTTGATGGTCAACTGTTGTTGAGGTTAGGTCGATGAATGAGCCGATTAAATCGATCGATTTGGTCCTGGTCGTAATCCGCGAGATCTTGGTCTATGACTCATGGGGATCCCTCGATTGATCAGGATTGCGAAACTTGTGACAAAATATGTGCTCTTATACCTTCCGCGGGAAAAACCACAAACTCAATGTAGACCAAGTTTGGAGAGACAGCACAAAGTGTCAACGCTGATTGACATCTGCTTCAATAGCTTTAAATGTAGAATTATTATGACTACAATAAAGCCAGATGTTTGAATTCAAAACGAAGGACTTTATGCCTTATTTCAAACCGTTTTCTGTTTAACTAATAATGAAAGAGATGCAAACGAAATCTTGACTTTGACACGATTTGAGTTGACTTAGATGTGCATGTGGTACTCTGATATCCAAGTGACAAAAGATCAACGCTTTTATATGATGAGAAAGAAGCTTGGAAAAACCACGGGCCTGTGGGAAAAACCAACGGGGATTCCCCGACTCGACGACCGGAGATCACTTAGTCTACTTAAACACAGACTCAGACATTCAATGAATATTCATTTGGTTGTTGTTCATTTTAAGAATACTATGTAGGCCTTTATGCTAACAATTTTAGTATAGTCTTTAGTCGTACATAATAAAAAATTGTTTATGGGGATTGCATGAGAAATACTACAAAACTGTGATCAGAGTTTTAGTTCACAATTACCATCAAAGAGTTTTTAATTAAAGACTAATTCATGACATCGCTTCACTTGCACGCACGCGCTTCATACATGCATTGTACGATCTTTTTTTTTAAATACATACAGCACACGCACACTTCACAGAAGCTACATGTACGTTAGCAACCCCCCACCCTCTCTCCCCCTCCCTTCCTCGATCTCCCTCTCTTTCTCCTCACTCCAAGATAATATCTTTCTCCCGTTTTCTCACCCCCTCTCTACAAAACACCACCCCTCCCTCTCACGTACCCTTTCTCTCTGCCACCCCACCAACATCCCACTCTCTTTCTCTCACTCTCTACCCCTCTCTCTCTCTCTCTCTCTCACTCTCTCTCTCTGGAGTCATAAATACAAAGCCCACGTCACTTTTAAGAGAGTATTTCCTTCCTCCGTTGGCTATTTTAGGCTGCTCATTAAGGATAACATCCCAGGAAGTTCTTTTGTTTTTTGTTGCAACCATGCAGCCAGTAGCCAATCAGAATCATCAAGAACGGTCAATGAGAGTGACGCGTTTTACATCACAATAATAAACACCAATAACAATGATTAACTTCTAAAGGGCATTTTCACGCTATTAATCTTTTCATGCTATTAATGTGGATTGAAAGCGAAACTCCAATGGAGTCCAGGGACAGGGCAAAATAAAATAGTCTTGTTTATTCCGGTAAACTATCAGAACTTTACTTTCATTTTCATGAGAATATTAGAATCACATTTCGAGAGCAATGACTTGATATTGATGTGCACTTTTTGTCAAAGACAGACCATTTTAAACTTAACATTGTTAATTCTAAGTGAATACATACAGGATCAACGAACTTTAGTCTAGTTCACTTTAACTCTTTATTATTATTTTCATTATTATTATAACTAATATTATTATCATTATCACCATCACCACCGCCACCACCACCATCATCACCACCACCATCATCATCATCACCACCATTCATCACCATCATCACCATCATCATCATCATCATCATCATCATCATCATCATCATCACCATCAACACCACCACCACCACCATCACTATCATCATTACCACCACCATCACCACCACCACCATCATCATCACCACCACCATCACCACCACCACCACCATCATCATCACCACCACCATCACCACCACCATCATCATCACCACCACCACCACCATCATCATCACCATCATCACCACCACCACCACCGCCACCATCATCACCACCACCACCACCCTCATCATCACCACCACCACCATCATCATCACCATGCACCACCACCACCACCATCATCATTATCATCACCACCACCACCACCCTCATCATCACCACCACCACCATCATCATCACCATGCACCACCACCACCACCATCATCATCACCACCACCACCATCATTATCACCACCACCATCATCATCACCACCACTATCATCATTATCATCACGTTAATAACAGAAGGTACTTGAAATTGATGAATTGATGTAAAAAGTTTGGTAATGTTATTGGACCAATTTACCATTATTTTAACGATGATTATGACAGCGCTCATAATAACATGAGGAAAGGTATAGCATTTACCTTTGAAATACACTTTTTATATTAAAAAATATGATCATTAAACAAATAATTCACTGATTTGCAACAAACAAGCATGCAAGTATAGCCACATATATAGGCCTACATGTTGTTCGACATGAATTGATAGGTTAAAGACCAAATTTAGATTTCGACGTATTTCCTGAATGAGCTGAGTTTAGCCTTAGAACTGTAGAATGTTTGAAGCGCCAAGCGCGTAGCCAGGGGGGGGGCGGTGGGGGCGGTCGCCCCCCAAAATGTCCCCAAAAAGAAAAAAAGAAGGGAAAAAGAGGGCAGTAAAGGAAAAGCGAAGGGAGGAAAGGGATGAAAGGTAGCTTTACGGGTTTTTCTTTTTATTCTTTATTTTTTTCTCAAAAAAAGAAACTCCTTCACTCTTGCTCTAAATTTATATATATGAATTTTGCTTCCGCGCTGCGCGCGGTTAAATGACACTATTGCAGTTCTCCTTTGTTTCCCTCACCCTTTCTCTAACCCTGTTTTTTCACCTCAGCTATATGTGTTTCTTGCCAATTAAAGTTCAAATGTATACGTTAGGGCATGGAATTAGAGTATAAGGTTAGGCCGAAGTATATGAAGTTATCTTCTTATTTTTCAAATTGATCGCGCAACTTCTGGTCGGGTCGACTCCGGGCGGGTAAAATCTTTATAGGCCTATCAATTTCTCCCATCACCTCCATATAGGCAGCTTTTCTCCCTATTTTCAGCTCATTACTAAACAGTCATAATTTTGGGGCAAACAGGTTCCTAATAAAAAAAAAAGGAAGGTATAAAATTCGTGTCGTATTAGATAAAAAAGTACAATATTTTTATCAAATTCTTTTAAACTTCATGTAATTTCTGCACATTCATCTCCTTTCCTGTTTTGCGCCCTCGGTTTGAAATTTTGAATGACACTTAAGTTTCTTTATCATTAAAAATGAAGCGCTTCAGGAAAGGAGTCAAAGAAATTATACATCATCCTTTTTTATATAATTTCAATAAATCACAGAAGTTTCAACTTTTTGCGCGCTATTTTCTTTGTAATGGAGTTCAATAATCTTAGAAAATCAATTGAATTAGAGCCGATGGGGTATTAGAGATATCTGCATTTGATGAAACGTCCGCCCTTTGAAATTTCATAGTTTCATTGCTCTGCGCGGGGAGGAATATCTTCCTCCCGGCATATCCCCTTCTTCTCCTCTGCTTTGCGAGTTAAAGAGGCACTGTGATCGCTTAATTGTTAGTAATTAAATCTGATCTTTCCAAGGGAAGCATTCAATATAACTTATCTCGGGACCCTTTTCTTTGGAAAAAAAAGTGGTAAAACGCTTTAGCTCCCGCGCTTCTCGCCGGGTAATTATTATTTTAATTTCCTCCATTTTATCCCTTTTTTGTGCGTTCACAATCACTTTTGAAAACAAGGTTCAAAATCACAACATAGTCAACTGAATTGGAGCTGATATAGGTAATAGAGACAAGAGAGACGGCCCCTTTTCATTTTAATTTATGAAACACCGAAAGCCCTCCCTGCACCCACCCCCAAGGGAGCGCGCTTCGCGCGCTCTGTAAGTGTTGGCACGCTTCGCGTGCATTTACCATGTTTACCGCCCCCTCCAAAATGAAATCCTGGCTACGCGGTTGTGAAGCGCAGACAATTTTTTATTCTTTACTCCCGTTTTTCTTTGACCCTAGTCAAAGTTAGTTTCGCCGGCAAAATCCCCAGGTGTATACAAATATCTTGTTTAAAGCTCTTTAAGACATTCCTACTCCATGAGACACCGTCTGATTGCCGTATGCTCGCTTCTTGACCATGTTGACAAAAAAAGAGGGCTGACTCATAAAATACTCATTCTTCGAACCACAAACCGCAGGTTCTTTTATGTCTAAAGAATACACGCACTGCAAACAGTAAATACAAAGAAAACCCTTTTTTCTGAATTAAATACAACCCTGAAGTGGGTTTATTTCTGGGGATGGGGTTGGGGCGGGGATTATTGTTATTACTCGTCTTCTGTTTGGAACTTAACCCAACACCCATTCATCACATACAGTTTGCAAACCAATATGTCCAGTCCTCCATCTTTTCACTCCCCGTATATCAGTGAAGGGTATTAATATACTTTTCGATAATCAGCTTTATATTGGTCAAGGACCAATAGAAATAACAAATTTCGATAGATCCTCAATAAACAACTTCCGTAGTTTATCTTTAAATAAACAATATAAAGGGCCTAGTCTACTTCATTTCCTTTATGCTTTATGTCATTGCCATTTTATTTACAATGATGTGCAGAAAAGTATAAGGTAATTACATTTTTTTATATACTTGCATGAAATTTGAAAGAATTTTTTACAACAGATAGAAGAAAGTTAAAAGTGCCGGCTCTCCTATATGTCCAGTTTTATATTCCGTACATTATGCAATATCATTTTAGATTTGCTAGAAAATAGCAGTTTATGGAATTTGCATACACAAGGAAGGATAATGATAGAGTTGATCACTTTAAGGGAAACAACCCTCTCCCCCCAAAAAAAATATAGCATGATAAGAATTGTAAACCTGGCATCAGAGGAAGGAAATGTGGGGAAATTACAAATTGCCAGAGGTTCGAACCCTGGTCTTGTCTTTCGGATGGTGACGTTAAATTTCGGTCCTTGATGCACCTCTGACAAAACTTCATTACACACACACACACGCATGCGCACCCTTACCTACATTGGAATATCCAAACTTTACAAAAAAAAATTTACATTCTATATAAAGAACCACATGTATCGATATACGTTAAGAGGCCGCACTCTGACTACAAGCTCCGCTTTTTAGTAGCCTCCTCCATCCGGCAACCTATTTGTATGGTTATCTTGATTAATGTTAATTTCCTTGTTTTTATTGATTATGTATCAAGATATATGGAACAAAAACATATTGTAAATGTTGGAAATGGAAATAAATGAAATGAAATGAACATGACAAATGATTTTAAATAAGAAGGGGCGTCAAAGTACTAAAACGCTTAAAGAAGTCTTTCTGCGATATAAAATCAAAAATGATATGCCCTTAAATCGCTTTAAGCACAACTTGATGACTCCCATTCAATTTCCTTGAATATCTGGCCGATTGGACACCAACATTTAGGCCTACAAGTCAGTCATTGATTTCGAAACTATCGACGTGAGGGGCTTGTTCGCTTCGCTCGCTCCCATTTGAAAAAAAATTACTTCACTGTCACATTTAAAACTCTGCTCTCTTAATATGGTTTATTCATTTCCCCACTCAATCGAACCAATAAATACCGGGATTAATTAATTCAACCTCTATCAATCAGTTCGTGTTTAACGGAAATTAACTGAAGAAAAATGACGTAATCAATTACCATCGATCGTTTGGTTGACTCCGGGGCTATTCCCCTATATAGATACGTCACCACTACCTTATGAACAATAACGTTGTTTGCTTCGTGCACAAACTTTTGGGTTGTATATCCCAATATTGCGGTCATCAAAAATTGTCATCTCAGACTGACTATCCTTGCTTTTGATTGGCCATGTTGGCTGAGAAACACAGGTGTGTGACTGTTGCTATGGTGACTGAACTGTCAACTTTCAAGAAATTGGTACCCGGATGCATGGGCCGACACAAATCTGCATGCATATAGAATGCTTGGATTGCTATTGCCAATATCATTATTAAACGACCATAAAAGCAGAATATCAAAGACTCCTGGGGTCGTTTCATAAAGCTATTCGTAATTTAAGAGCGACTTTAAGAACGACTGGTGATCATTTCTAGTGTTAAAAATCATTGTGATCATTTCTAGTACACCAAAAATGTTCATTGGCGATGGTTTATAGCGCGTATATAAGAAAGGATCCCCAGTCGTTCTTAAAGTCGCTCTTAACTTACGAACTGCTTTATGAAACGGCCCCCAGGCTCCGTAACGCAAAGATTTGTGATCAATCACTAAAGAGGGATGGCCAATGAAGATCAGTGTTATAATTTATGCGCGTTTTCTTTAAAACACTGACCAGCACCAATCAGAAACGTTCTTTCATGACTTGTGTTGCTGCGTCTTTATCGTCAGAAGACAATTTGCAAATGATTAAGAATGAAAGATCATGGCCTAAAAAGGTGTTTACACTCTTTAAGTCACATCCCATCAATCAAATAATGCGAGCACAAAGAGCTAGTTGTAAATTTATTATATTCTGTCCTGAAAATAATAAGGAAGATATTTTGGACATCAATTACTTTACTTTCATGCTAATATTCTAAAACAAACCTTGAGATTTAAAAGACTGGTTTAAATTACTACGATTTTTTTACATTATTTTAAACACATTTTGTCATGTGAAAGGTCTTTCGGATCAGTCTCCGCACGCGACCTTGTCTTTTTATTTTTTTAAATTTTTTAATGAAGTATTATAGCATTCAAGGATCCAGGTTAGGGCGGAAGGGGAACACCCCCATCTATATTTTGTGAAATGCCCATTAAACATTTATATATCAATATAGCTATAAGCCTAAAAGAAATTGTCATTTGCGTTCCATCTATTTACAAATTTGCCATTTATACTCCATTCTTTGGTTTCTGTCACTGGTAGCTCCCGTATAGGAACTTCGCGGCTTTTTTGCTGGTTTAACGCCAAGCTGGTATATAACCAATTACACAGGAAACGTTATTTTTACGTCTAAGTTAATCAGGTATAGTGGCTGACTTTACAAATGACAACAATTTCTCTCGGGCCTTTATTTTTTCAATATTACAGTGGAGACAATGGCAGAGCGGGGATTTGAACTCACAACCTTACGATCATGAATCCAATGCTTTAACCACTAGACCGCACGACCTATATCTATTTTAAAATCATGGATTCGCCACCATGACTGTGACAGAAAAGTAGTAGTATAAATATAGTAATGATAATGAATGTATTGATAGTGCCAATGACATTGGATCACTTGGAGGCCTTTGTCGGAAATTAGTGAAACGGAACAGCTGGGAGGTCTTTGTCGAAAATTGGTGAACCTTAAGGCGACTGCACACCTTACGATTGGTCTGCGACCCGATTTCAGAATAAACTGTAGTAGAATTTGATGCTAACATTGAGACTTGGAATATCTTACTGTGTAGTGTTCTAAATCATCGTACGAATATCTATTTTCAAATCTGTGACTATGCTATCATCCTTCTTAGAATAAAAGCGAATTTAATATCTAGTCGTAATGACGTCATAGCAGTCTTACGATTGGCTACGATTTGAAACTAATTTGACCTTTACTCCGAAATAAAGGCTTGCAATCTTTCAAAATGGTTTCATTAGTATTCTTTCAAATAATTTAAACCTCAAATAAAATGATATGTTCCATTCACATTTTCAGAAAATGAGCAAAATGCGATTTGTTCCAAAATCGGATCGCGAACAGCCGTAAGGTCACTAAGGTGTGCGGCGGCCTTTAACAGCAGTTCGTCCCAAGTTTCGGAGCTGACGAAAAATTCAAATAATGTGGTTTGTCCAGAATCCAGGACGAAACTGCTGTTTTGATTCACCAATTTTCGACAAAGACTTTTTGGTTGCTCATTGTCATGAAGGGAATTTGACAATACATTTTCTATGTTCTTAAAAGCGTTCTGCATCCCAGTGCGAAAACATCCTCTTATATGTAATATAGAACAAGGATTATCCGATGGATACTGTTTCCAAAAGTGCCTGTTTTTTAATGTATTCTCACAATATCTCAAGTAACTGAAACAAAATATAAACAAATGTCTGTTTTGTTGGTGTGGTTGTTCTTCTAATAAAGTATACAGTCCATGACCGACTGATGTTTCATCATACTATAATCAAAATGAGTTACTAGGTAATTATTAGATTAGAAAAGTAGATAAAATCACAGTAACGAACACTTGATTGTTCTTATACAAAAGTGCAGATGTATATACATTCACAATTTTCCGATCACATGCTATTACAAAGCGGACCTTTTGAATTAATGAGGTATTGTGATGCTGTAACAGGATGATATATAAGTTTGGGATTCCCAGTTCTGTAATGAATTACTTTTTTCTTTTTAAAAGTAAGATGTATCTTCCAGTGGCTTCGACATCGTTTCAAAAAGATATACATATTTCTGTTGGGGGAGGGGGTTCCTGGGCAATCAATCAAACAAACAACCGACCGACCAACCAATTTAACAATTTATAAATTAATGATTTGTTTATCAATCAATTAGTAGATGATTGACTAAAATCATTAAGGAGAGTATATAACGGTATCTGAATCTCTCCTTGTATTCAGAAGGCAATGTGTTCGAATTCCACCTCGGCCTCGCGTCCTTTGGCAAGGCTATCATCCACACTTTGCCCCCTCTCCACTCCAGGGGCCGCGGAACCGTTTTGAAAATGGGGAAGGGGGGATTGCTAACCATGCAACAAATCATAATCAGATGGTAATTCTTATGGTTTTTTTTCACAGTTTTGGAAAAAAGAAGGGGTATAAAGACCCCACCCCCTCCCCACTTCAGCACCCCTGCACCCAGGTGTTAAATGGGTACTCCATAGATTGCGAAAGCCTCTAGTTTGCCTAGCAAGTATTCTTCAAACTCTTGTTGGAATGCTCCCCTGGGAGTGGGCATGCCAGAATACGATTATTGGGGTAATAATGATCACAATGCATAGCGCTTAGAAACACAAAGTTTTAATTGTTATTATAAATATAGGCCTCATAAGACAAATAATGAAATTATGAAAATAAAACAAGTATTGAATGAATTAATAAACTGATAATCAAAGTAATCATCAGTAAAAAATTCATTCATTGCATGAAACAATAAATTACCAAACAAAAGGAATCAATAAAATAGTTTATCAAACAATTAGCAATCCAATAAGGGATAAAAAAAGTGAAAATGTGTAAATCTTAAAATTGGATGCAACAACATAATTATTTTGAAAATAATAAGGAGCCCCAATCCTCAGCCAAATTAATCTCGCCCTTATTTATGAAATCGTTTGGTGAATGATGTCATATTTTGAGTTGATAAAAAAAAAATACAGCTAACACGTGAGGGCCTTCATTATTCCATAATGAGACGACTCGGAGATAATCGTATTTTATTATCGCAGTATATGAGTATTCTAAAATATATTTTAAAAGGTAATGAAATAGTCCATCAATCCTCACATATCCGACGTAATCATTACATTTTCCGAGCCCCAACGCCTCCATATTCCCTGTATTTTTTTTATTGAAAGACCTGCTCCATTGTGCATGAGCTAATTTTTTGGGTTCAACCATCCATGGTTCAACTTTACTGAATTTCGTAAAAGGGGCAACCTTGGAAGTGCCTCTTACAATGATATACACCACCTAGATGGGATTCCCCAGTCATTATACATGCAACGTACATGTCGGATAGAAAATGGAGGGACAAATGAGAGAGAGAGAAGGAGAGAGAGTGAGAGAGAGAGAGGATGAGGGGGGGGGGGAGAGGGTGGGGGGGGGGGGAGAGGGAAATAGATGAAAAAGAAACTCGTTCCGTACCTCTTTCCAGAGCTGCGATTTGAATGCAAATAAGCCAGAAATTGTCATCGTTTTTTCGTTACAAGTTATATCATCAAAATCAACCCACCAACTTCAAAACTAAAATGAAAATAAAAATCTAGTGATGAAATGATAATGTAATCCCTAGAATAGTGCTGGATATTATTTTATTTTCATTTGCAATATTTGTTCATCATAAACTGAAGGACACTTCATTTTCATGTGTTAGACATTTTATATATGGAGCAGACCTGAATTGGAATAGAAAGTGGTATAATACAAGTATTTTGCATTATATACTAGCACGGGTGGAGGGGAGGGGTGGGGCTTTTTGCACAGTAATCGCAGTCCAAAAAGCGAATTTGAGATTTGTATGAGTGTTTCCATATTATTATTTCTTATATATCATTTCATTAATGTATTTATTTCATTTGTTGGTTTGTTTATTATTTATTCTTAATTATTATCATTATCATTAATTCATTAATTTTTTTCTTGGGGGGAGGGGTTCTCCTACCGCCACATCCCTGCCCCACATTAATAAACCGGTGGATACAGGGGAATATAACATCATTTTCATAGAGAATATCCAGAATGTATACATTAAAGTAAAAAAAGACTAAAATTTAAGTATACATCATAATTAAGTTACCTAAATACGTACGTAAAATCGCATTTGCTAGGCTCTATGATAAATTCATATGAGATCCATTTGAGAAATTTGTAGACCTACAGTCTATATCTAAAGTTACACTTGTTGCATACTTTCATTTGTGGTTTAAGTAATTTACAGGAAGGAAACTGAAATAAGAAAAGAAGAAAAAAAAAACACACCTACTTTACGAACAGGATGATGAGGTCAAATTACAAGACAACTTTCATATGTGAAAGTCACCCGGAAAGCCATCATGTTACAAATGAATAAAAATGGGAAATACCCTTTCCACTTGTAAGACGCTGAAGACAACTTAAAAGCGAAAGGATGAAGTTACAGGCCTACGAAGCAAGAAACTTTCACTTTTTGCGGATTTTTAAGAATGAACTTTGAACTCTTCTTTATCATTTGATCTGTCCATGTGTGTTAAAATATGGAACATTTTTCGCCATTTGTCCGGGGGGGGGGGGGGGGGGGTCAATGTTCAATCAAGGGACAGTATCTGTAAATGTGAGGAAACTAACGGCGACCGCACACCTTACGATTGGTCTGCGACCCGATTTCGGAATAAAATGTAGTAGAATTTGATGCTAATATTGAGACATGGAATAACTTACTGTGTAATGTTCGAAATCATCGTACGAAAACCTATGTTCAAATCTGTGACTATGCTTTCATCCTTCTTAGAATAAAAGCAATTTTAATATCTAGTCGTAATGACGTCATAGCAGTCGTACGATTGTCTACGATTTGAAACTAATTTGGCCTTTACTCCAAAATAAAAGCTTGCAATCTTTCAAAATGGGTATATTAGTATTCTTTTAATTGATTTTAACCTCAAATAAAATAATATGTTCCATTCACATTTTTAGAAAACGAGCAAAATGCGATTTGTTCCAAAATCGGATCGCGAACAGTCGTAAGATGTGCGGTGGCCTTTAGACGAAAAGAGAGAAAAAGAAAAAAAAGGGGAAATATTATGTAACCTCAAGGTGCAAGGGGCATTATTAGAGAGGTAATGAAGTGAGAGCCCGCGAGCGGGAAGGATGTGCATATTTACATGGTCTTGTGTCTACTTCAAACGCTTATATTTTTCTTGCAAGGAGCAGGAAAAACATGAGAGGATGATTATAAAGAATAGTTAGATGTTCAGTTTCTAGGAAATATTTTCCGATCGACTGATGGATAAAAATGTAATTACCAATTCTACTCTTTTGAGGGGGAATTAAAGATATCATAACTTCATAAGTTTGGGATATGCAAAGGGAGTTCTATGGTGGTAAAGGTTTGCATAGCTTATCCATAATAATGATATATGCCGAATTAAGCAAGGTAAGTTTTTTTTGTCGTGTCGCCTATCGAACTCTATTCTCGTGCATAATATTGAAAGGGTTAATGTCACTGAACTAGAGATAGTTCAGTGGTTAATGTGCCTGCTATGATTGCCGGTAGGGGGCGCTCTTTTTGTGAAGAGTATGCGGGTCATTGCCAGAACCCGATGCCAGAGTCGGTACTTTAACATTTACGTTTTTAAGAATAACTTGTGCTTTACCCCTTTTGACCTATCAGAAATTGAAACAATTTTTGTAATCATTCTACCATACTTATGATTATTTGTTCCGTGGAAAGTGATCCTGCGACGGTGCCAACCCTTTTTTATCCATTGCTTGTTGACATATTTCAAGGATAAAACAGAAATCTTAAAATGATAAAAACGCATCATTTTGCTTTCTTCAATTCAGCATATTCTTTCGGTAATCGAAGATCACGTGTAGGGTCACCGACAGATATTTTGCTAGGGGTGGGAGGGGGGTGCTGGCATGACGACCAAAATATGTCTTCATATGTTTTCTCAATTTAACGGGGTATTATAGAACATCCCCCAGAACTCTAATGTATGCTCTCCTTCCCGGCCTTCGCCTCCCTCTTATTTCTCTTTTTTTTTCACTACCAGCAAATTCATGGAGGGGGAATGGAGACTGTAGCCCCTTTTGTTTTCTATATTTTTTTTTATTAACTGAGTCTGGAGGAAAGACTGGGCTTTATTTTCATGTTATTCAACATTGATAAGATCGTGGGGTCTTTGTTTGTTTTATGATTTTTCTATTTTTCTATTATTTGCCATTTGAAATATCTTGGTCTGGAGGATAGACTACACGCTATATTTCTACTTTATTCAACATTAAGAACATTTTATTGTGGGGGTCTTTGTTTGGAAGATTGTTTAAATGTTTTATATAACCGGGTCTGGAGAAAAGACTGAATTTGCTCTATAAACGCATTAAAGTATTATTACATTTGTGGGTAAAGTGCATGTTAATACATTTGTAAGTAAAGTGTTATTACATTTGTGGGTAGTGTTATTACATTTGTTGGCAAGGTGTTATTACATTTGTGGGTAAAGTGTTATTACATTTGTGGGTGAAATTATTACATTTGTGTGTAAAATTATTACATTTGTGGGTAAAGAGTTATTACATTTGTAGGTAAAGTGTTATTTCATTTGTGCGTAGTGTGTTATTACATTTGTTGGCAAAGTGTTATTACATTTGTGGGTAAAATCATTACATTTGTGGGTAAAGTGTTATTACATTTGTGGGTTTAACACCCCCCATGGGGTCATGCACTGCCAACGATCTGAAGCCTCCCAACACTCAAGCCAGATCTTGAGCTTTTCACTGTTCATGACTTGTGTGAAGACTGGGGGCACGTCTTACAAAGAGTTGCAATTGATCTGATCAATCGCACCTATGGAAAGCCAGCAAAGTCATCATATAAAATGCATGTTTGTTCAAAAAAAAATCTAGATATATGAATATCCATAATTTCATTGATTTATTGACAATTTTGTGTGTTTTCCTTTGTTTACAAAGGACATTTTGCAAATTTCCTGTAGAAAAAATTATGACACTAATGGATTTCCATAGTTACAATTGATTGGATTAATTGTAACTCTTTGTATGACGGGGCCCTGGGTCTCATTTTTAATGAATATCTGGGCCTGCATTCTGAACTCTGGGGCCCCATCTTAGAAATTGATCCAATCAATCGTTACTCTATGGAAATCCATCAGTGTCATAAATTTGTCTACAGGAAATTTGCAGTGTCCTTTGTAAACAGAGAGAAGCACAGTGAATTTTTAAGAAGGGGAGAACAATTAATGCATGAATATACCTCTTAGCTAGAAAACATTTTGATAAACATGCATAATACATGTTGACGTTGCTGGCCGTCCATAATTGCGATTGATCGGATCAATCGCGCAACTCTTTGAAAGACGGGGCTCTGGTTTAATTCAAACTCTGGTCTAAAGTTGTGGCTGGACCATGGATAGCCAATTATGATATGATCTTTTAACAGGAGAGGTTCAATTCATCTGTTCATTCAACACTAAAAAAAATCAGTAATTACTGTTTGGGAATGGCAATTAGAACAGTTTTCTTCACCACTAAAGCATGTGGAAAGAGAAAGTAAGAAATCTAAAATATACAGATTTTTTCAAATTTCGGTTACCTATAATTCTAGCACAAATGGTCTTACTTAAACTGGACTTTACAATACGGGCTGTGGTAATAAAACTCAGAATATGCAAGGACCTAACCAAGGCCGCTAAACCCAAACAACCAATAGAATGACGACATATAAGTAAAGCAAGCAAGCAGTGAAAAAACCAAAATACAAATACAACAGAGTATATCACTTTTTAATATAAATTCTTCTAAAACATTTTTTTTATTTGTCCATACATACATTTCAATAGTCTTGTGTATTAAGATTTCAATTGGAACATTGAAAACAAAACAAAAACTTGATTCACGTTTAGACAATAGCAATATGGGGAACAAAGATTTACCAAGGAACAGAATGCTTTACGTTTTAATTGGAATATCAATTAGACAAGTTCATGTTTAAGCCAAAATTTTCACATCAGGATTTTCAGAATTTCTTTTCAAAAGTGATATTCACTACTTGTTGGTTTTCTTCAGATACAGATTTATTTTCTTTTATGGATAGCAGTGACCAAAAGAAAATTTGAAAGTGGTGGACTTTTCAAATTCATGAAAATAGTGAAAAATTTTAGCTTGTGAAATATTTGTGTTCTAACCCTACCCCTCCTTCCTCTAAATTCCTGGCAAGTTTTATTCATAATTTATCAATTACATCATCATTCCCATTGCATCTAATCCTTGAACATGAAAAAAATACATTAAGGGTCATTACTTAAAAGTTACCATTACAATGACTTTGATATCCAGTGGTAACTACCACAGAATCCTTGATTATGATTGGCTGTTCAGTATTGTTACAATGGTAGTTACCATTGGATTGGAAATTTACTCAATTGGAACATGTAACTCAATGCATAAGGGTCCTGGGGTGAGTTTCACAGAAAGTCAAGTATGATTAATATCACACTTGAAATCCCAAATTGCGTTAGGTATGGAAAGCATCACCGTCATGGGAAGCAGTCTACTGCGTAATAATCAACGAGATGCATGTTAAGTATCATGTGCAAGCTGGTACACGTACTTATGCATGACATTTAGTAGGGCTCAGATATTTGTAAAACAACCCCCGCCCCCATATCTTAAGTAAAGGGGTTTAACAACATACCCTTCTTGCCACAGAATCATCGTAAAACACATAATTATGAAAAGGTTGACATTTGAATACATGTGTGTAAGCAGTTCCATCGCCAAAGACATCGACCAGGGGGAGGGTTTCATGGAGTAGCTTCCATTGACAACTGTTACAAGCTGCTGAAATGCTCGCAGCTGATTGGATGAGAGCAATTCCACTGGCTCCATGAAATACTCCCAAGGGATTCCTTGACTGTCAATAGCGACTGGAAAAAAAGGCACATATCTGAAACAAGGCCAGGAAGGAAAAAGTGAAAAAAAAATTAAAGAACGCAATTCAACAACAATCAATTTTGTATGAAGAGATCTTGGGGAGTTATTTACTGAGTTCCAAATTGCATCTAGTATCAAGGACCCATTTCATATAGAGTCGTAATTTTGCCTTTTATGGAAACCTTGATTGTGATCATCTTGCGAAGCCCCGTTTCCATGGTAATAATAATGGTAATAGGCATTTACATAGCACCATCTAGATAAAAAAACCTATTCTGAGGAGCTCTATTATTGTTGCCCCCGCTTTAGCTGGAGCTGCCTTCCAGCACTGGGTGCATTCAAGGAATTAATCCTGCTAGGTACCCATTCACCTCACTTGGGTTGAGTGCAGCACCATGTGGATAAATTTCTTGCTGAAGGAAAACACACCATGGCTGGGATTCAAACCCACGACCCTCTAATTGAAAGACGAGGGTCGTAACCACTAGAATGGTGGTTGCCATAATGACAAAGTTAAAACAGTTGTAACTCTTTACAAAACGGGCCCCTGATCTCATTAAGACCATCGAATGGCACATACCATCCAACCACGATCTGGGGCCCGTAACACAAAGCTTAGCAATGATCGTAGAAAAACACTTTTCTACGATTGATTCCATTGACTACAATGTACAATCGATCGTGAAAATCAAGCGTACGATTAATCACTAACCTTTGTGTTACAGGACCCCGATGAGTATCTAGCATGCTTCATTTTTGCTCATTAACCCTAGAACTAGGGGGGTATAAACTAAGGGTCAAGTTGGATATTAAAGGTAATAGTCCACTGAAGAGGTCACATGACTCAATAGGCATTTGGCAAATTGGAATGCAGCTTTGACACTACATACAAGTTGTAACCTGCAACTTGAACATAAGTCTTTTGAGGATCTTTGAAAACTTCTTACGATTATTTTGCTTATCAAAATCAAACACTGAAAGGGAAAGGAAAAAAAAATAATCGAACAAAAATTGAAAATACTTTTAAGAAAAAAACTACAGGAGAAAAATGAAAAGGATGAACACCTTACAAAACAATAAATAAATTACAACTGTGGACAGAAATCGACACGACGAGAATAGGAAAGCACTGTCCAGTGACTGTGATACAGTTCAAAGTATAATCCAACGGATACAGTGCTATCTGACGTGATTGGATCCTGTGCTTCCTAACGATTGTTTCTTCTCGAAGGTCACCATGGAACTACGGAACATCTCCAGCATGCCGATCAGGGTCTTGCGTCGGAATCGCTTGGCCTCGTTGATGATGCTCTCGATGAAGAGGTATTTGGTGTCCATGTCGCCCTGGATCTTGTTGAGCTCCTCGAAGAGACGTCTGAAGTCTGGAGGGGGTGATGGAGAATCGGAGGAGAAGTTTTAGTTATAGGCGATATTGTGATATTATCGAATTTATGCGACATTGAAAATATTAAATATCTGATAATGGTTTTATGATTATGTTGATTTCTCGCGGTATTGAAAACACAAAATGATAAAAATATTGTTGATTAAGAAAGTTAATCACTATATATTGACCACAAATGCTGCTCTGTATTGCTTTAAACCATCTTAGAACTTCATAAGTTGGCACCCAAAAAACCTGCTTTTCATGGACAAGCACCAATAAAAGCCCTACTTTCATTTCCCCCTTCCCTGCTCTCACAGAATTGCAGCTCATAATTGACGTATATAATATTAGACTCGACGATATATCCTGTTATCGGCGATATTTTCCTGGCAATAATGAAATTACATTGAAATCAATTGTTGAACAGCAGCATTTTCCATATCCAGAGACTGATCTCACACATTCAATCCAGTTGTGGTAATGATCTAAAATATAGTAAAGTTGAAGCAGAATCCAATGAAATGACCTCAGAATTGTTTGTACAAATAAATGAAATTATGTGCCTAATGATTCGTGTAGAAAAAACGCATTTGCCACAATTTACTAAAAAGAGTCACTAAATCGCCACATATTTTTTTATTCAAGCTAGCAAATGTTTGGGTACCGTAGTCATTTTGGTAGATATTGTTCAAACCTATTTTATAGTTGTAATCAATACTGGAGTTTACATTTAAATACGAGATGAAACAAAGGTAAAAAAAACAACAACAACAAATAAGAATACAAAGATTGGGGTCAGGTTTGAGCCGTTAGTGAATTTCACAAATATCTGTTACAAGCTATAAACATCCTTGCATGTGATTGGCTGAGGGCACATTTGTCAGCGCAAAAATCCGTGACAAAACGCCTCCTCCTGAAACCTCTCCTGAGGACATCAACTTACTTTTGCCTGGTTTTCTGACCTCTCTAATTACTTTAGTTCTAAGTCTGGAATTGACCACATTCACGTCAATATCTGAGTTCACTGAGTCCATCCGCTCATAGGCGGTATTCCTCGCATTGTTTGTCGTTGATGGCTCTGATGGTGGAAGCACATTGTTATTATTCATCTTGCGGTGTTTGCTGTTGGATTTCTTAGAGTCGACGTGATTGCTGGTGGTCGTCGATGACCCTGATGAAACTGGAAGTGTTGATGATGATAATGATGATGGAGACGGCGATGTGGGCGTGGCTTCGTCCTCCGAGGATGCATTGCTGTTTGTTTCCATGGCAACCTCATCATTGATGCCATCCATGATGATGACAAGCTCGTCCGAAGAGCTTCCCGATTCGTCGCCCGATGCAGGAGGTTCTTGGGGTTTGAGTTCCGGCGTTGGCAACCTTTCCGGGGTTGATGAACCTACACCATAGAGAAAGATTTAATATTAGAAGTGCAATTCTGGTGGGTGTTTCATAAAGCTGCGGTTCAGAAGTTATGAACAGCTACACGAATGACTGGTGATCCTTTCTTGTTCTAAATGATATACAGTACACTAGATTTCATTGGTCTTGATTTAGTTCTTAAGAAAGGGTTGCCAGTCGATTGTAAAGCCGGATGTAACTTCCATGTTCCAACAGCTTTATGAAACACACACCTGATATGATAATTTCTTATTCTACATGGTGGAGTTTTTTAAGCTGTTAGTAAGTTAGGCTTAACTTTATGCACAACTGGCAACCTTTCTTGTGCTAACTCATTCTTATCAATTCAAAAGATTTGAATCACAGTTTTATTTATCAAGATTTTGATGAGAATTATAGAACGATCATGGTTGAAATAAATTGAAATCATAGGCTGTTCTTACCAGAATTCTTATTCTCCTTATTACTGCCGTTGGTTGCATTCTGTGCATTCTGTGCCCTTCGCTGGACTAGCTGATGCAACGGTTGTTTGAGTAGGGCCCCCAGGGCGGCAGGGGACGTGGGTCTACGACTAGGCGGTGACGCTCCCTTCAGCTTCTTGAGGGAAAGATTGCTGTCCGAGGCACGCCTCTTCTGAGGTATGCCCGCCATGTGCTCGTTGATGTCTGCCTCGTCGACCATCATTTTCTGGGGACATGATGAGAAGTGGAATGTGATGTTAAAGAGAGTGTTAATTAACGTTTAAGTGAACGGAATGTTCAAGGATGAATTAATGATGCATAAGTAATAACTTCTTGCACTCAAAAGATAAAATACACATGAGTACTAGTCAACATATCAGAGAATCAACAACACAATGTTGAGTATTCAATGCTGTAATAATAACAATAATATTCCACTTTTATACAGTGCTTAAAAACATCGGAATGATGCCTCTAAGCACTTTGCCGGTGTATCATCACACTAATCATTGGATCCTGGCATGCCTGCACACAATGTATGAACATTTCTCCACTCCCTGGGGAGCATTCCAACAAGATTTTCTAAACTCAAATGATAGGTATACGACAAAGGGTCGTACCTTATCCTTCTCTGTTGCCAATTTGAACGGGTTTCCAAACGTGTGAAGCCTGGCCGGGGCGGGGTCTGCTTCCCGTAGAGGGCTTGGTATCCGCTTCAAGTACTCCTGGTAGTTGCCCATCTCTCCTATGGGAATGTTGTGGAATTTATCTGAAAGAAACGTAGTGAAATGTACGTGTAAACAGGCCGACAATGGAAGTGCCAATACACACAGAGGCAAGTCCGACAACGTCAAGCTTAATTGAAAAGACCCTCAACCCAGGTGAGGTAAATGGGTAACTGGCAGCGATTGGGTTTCAATAAAAAAAATGCAGAAGTGTGTTAACAACATCTGCTAAAGCCAGAGTAATTATGTGGTAATTATTGTAGAATGCTTCTGACAAAGCTTCTGATAAGTGCCATATAAGCAAGAATAATCAACTAATATTTATTATCGCCACACTGAAGTACCAAACTTTGTGCGATAACTTTTACTTCTCTACACCCCCCCCCCATACCTTCATTCAAATTGTTTGTTAGATTGCTAGTAACTTTGGAGAACGTACCTTCATTCATGAATCTGACAGCCCTGTTTGACGTGATCTGGAGGAAATTGGCCCTCATCCTGAATACCTGATCCAAGATCTCCTTCCGGGGAATGTCAAAGGGGTTGCGATAGGTCTGGGGTCTGATGTCACGGTCGCTCACCCGCAGCATGTAACCCGGGAACTCGTTGACGTTGTTATCCGCCCGGACCGTGATTGTCTCGCCGGTGATGCTTTGGAGCAGCTGTTGGAAGTCTCGCCGTGCTGCCAGAGAGCGCAACGGAGACCTGTAAATGAGAGGCAAATATGATTTAAACGTGTTGCTTTGTTTATTGATCATGCACTGCATTAGCTAAATTATAATGTTCTTTATAATGAATTCAATTGAATCATTTTTTTTTCTTCTCATACAACATCAAAACCATACTTGATATCAACCAAAAGAGTATCGAAGTGTGATGTCATCAAATTTTCTTTTGTACATTGCAGTGTTTTTTTATATACCACATTTAGATGGAGCATGATATGTACATCCAAATGAATCGGATCATGGTGGCCCAAGGAATGACCAAATGATTATTGTATTTTAGCATCCACTTCTCACACGCTTTCTGCAACGAATCTATTGAAAATGCCCGTCAAATCACAATGGACAGATTATAGGTCATTGTTTACAGTTGGTGGACCAGAACATCACAACGTCTTAAGATTCGGACTGAACAAAAAATTGCGAATATGTCATTTGTCCAGGACGGCACTGCTGTTTTGATTCACCAATTTTCGACAAAGGCTGCTTTGTTACGAAGGGCTTTTGACTAAAGATTCTCTGTGTTATCGAAAGCGCCTGAAAAGTGATTGCTAATATGCCCCGATATCCATTGACCCCATTAAAATCAGTGTCAATTGGCCAATTTTCATTAATTTTAATGGGGTTCAGAACTGTTTTGGAACCATTACAATCTACACTGATATGAATGGGGCTATTTATGCATCCATACGGCCGCATCTTTGGCCCATATGGAATGATCCCCGTCAAACATCGGTTGTGGATGCTTTTCATCAAGCCCTGCTGACATATGGTATCCAAACCTGATGAAATGAATTTTTTTTTTTTTTTTTTTTTGGGGGGGGGGATGTCATCGCTTCTGGACTCTCTAAGACCCGTATTCTGAAAACCAGTTTAACTTAGGCCATGGTCTCACTGTGTGTTAAAAATAATGGAAAGCCAAAAATGTCAACATTTTGTTTAACATTGCATGTTTCTTATGCTATGCTTCCTGTGGTCTTTCTTCATTCTTTCGTCATGTTAGTGGTGAAAACAACTATCATTCTCAGACAGTTATGAATAATCTGAGAGTCAAATGAACTGATATATTGAATCTCTACCATTAGAGGTTTATGTCACAATTGGTTTTCCCTAATTAAATCACAACTTCAGACCAGAGTTTAAATCAAACCCGACTTCAGGATACGGGCGTAAGTAGTACATACCTAGATTGTACTTTGATACCGAGCTCCTGAGCTCGGGGTCGGCTGGCGACGAGGTTAGCTAACTTCTCTCCTTCCACCTTGCTCCGTTGCTTGAGCTTCTTGAGGTACGTCACCACACTGTAACTCAGGCAGTTCTCTAGGCCATCGGGTATTAGGTTGGGCGCACCCATCCGCCTTAGAGCGACTTTCAGTGGCTGTAAAAAGGAACAGACTTTAAAAATATTATCTGCCATATTCCTTCTCTAAGCACTGTCAAAATCTCACTAAAAACCAGGTTATGGACCTTATGCATTGACGCCATTACGCCACTATCTCAGAGGCTGAAGCCATTGCCTTGCATGCATTGGTGATTGGTGCAGCTGGCACATCTCTGACAACTCTGTTTACTAGTTTTCCTATATCCTCTGAGGGAGGGCGCTATGAGATAATGATGTCATATGAGTAAGGACTATTTACACAAGCTTTCAAGTAAACTCTTTGATACCACTCTTTTTAATTTCCTTTCTTTATTGCACCAAGAGCATCTACTCATGTTGGATACTGGAGCATCACCAATGCTCATTTAATAATTATTATTATTAACCGTATCAGACATCTGAGCAGGGCAACTTTGAAACATTGTTGCCTGCTTAAGAATGTGATCAAATGGCCGGTCAATAAAATTCCAATTGATTATCCACGAGCCCAATTTATTGCCCGCTCAGGAAAGTCAATGAGAAAATGCGTGGTAATGTAGCGGGCAATAAAGGCCAGCGCTAATATCCGGGTATTCTACGCGTTTTTGTACGCGTCCTTGAACCGCGCAGTGCTATACGTCATAATGGTAATCAAGTTGAGACAACGCTGGATACTGCGTCCCTAGGCCAGGGACGCGTCATTTCAATTACGTCACAATGGTAAAGTTCAGAGGCCCAGTCTGCTCAACATGAGAAACTAGATTTTCATTCTAAAAATTTAAAATATCTAAATTTTAACGATTTTTGCTCTAGATATCTGATTTGGTTAATAATAGCAATATTGACTGGCCTGGGGGCGAAAGGACATATATCGCCCTCACTAAATTGATATCACCCTCGTCTACGACTCGGGCGATATAAATCTAGTTTGGGCGATATATGTCGTATCGCCCCGAGGCCAGTCAATATTGCTTTATTATTATCATTATTATTAAAGTGTCATGTATTCAGATTATTAGATTGAATATCCAACCTTAGATATCTAATTTCTAAATATAATATTGCACTAACTGAGCTTATCCTGTCTCTTCATGCGCACCGGAATCGGTAGACTAGCTTAGCCGGGGTAATATAGGAGCACCTTGGGCACCTCGCAAGGTAGATACGTGCGCTATACAAATCTTATATTATATTATTATATATTATGACTCTCTAAATCAGATATTATAAGGCACAACACAACTAAAATTACTGGTAAAAAATAAAGAAGGTACATAGAGAAATACATTTAATTATAACCAAAACATGACCTCACCCCTGCATAGTATCTGGGGACTTCCTCTAGGTAGCTATCGAATGCTTGCTTCCACTTCTGAGAGGGCTTCAGCTTGTGTACCTTACACAGGTCATCTAGGAGAGGGATCAGGGTGGGGTAGTTGTACGGCATTACGATAAGGTTCACACACGAGAGGTTGGAGCTCGCCTTCAGGAAGCCAAACGGGTGACCCATGATGTCACCGTTCTTGTTGCTGTTGGGTACGAAAACCTAAAGAAAGGATGGCAGTGTATGGAGTAGGATGAGAGGAGCAGCATGAACACTCACATGGGGAAGATTTAGTCTTCAAAGATACTGTCTGTATTTAGTCACTCATATCTCAAATTATAGTCTTCAGTGTGTCAACACCATTGTCACCACCACCACCACCATCATCATCATCCTTCTCCTCCTCATCACCATCATCACAATCATTATATTAAAGGGGAATCCAACCCAAATAAAACTTGTTTTTATAAGAAAAATAAAAACTTGTTTTTATAAGGAAAAGAAAAATCAGACAAGTTGATAGGTGAAAGTTTGAACAATATTGGACAAACAACAAGAAAGTTATGAATTTTTAAAAGTTGTAAATATTGGTAATCACTATACCCATGGAGACTTCAAATTGGCCGCATATGGGATTTCATAGTGATGTAAGGCAAGGACTACTCTTCCATGTACTCCAATACATATTATGGCTAAAATGTCATTTTCCCCAAAAGTTTTATTTCAAATTGTATTTTTCTTTCATGAGGACATAAAAACAATATTCTACCTGGGTTATATTTAGATTACTTCCCCGGGGGAATGGGTACTTAAGAGAAAACCACAAATCCCTGATAATAAAGTACATGGCCTATGGGAAAGTTGTCCTTGCCCCTTGTCATAATTTACTTACCCAGTTGCCAATTTGAAATCTACATAGTATTAGTGATCTCAATTTTAAAGCAGCTATAACTTTTTTATTGCTTGTCCGATTTCTTTCAAACTTTCACCATTCTGTTTAATTTATTGTTCTCCTTCCCAACACAACATTTTATGGTCAAGGCTGGATTCCCCTTTAATCATACATACATCATAATCACCACCACCACAAGGCCATACCTGCCAGCAGGAATTAGGGTTCCTTCTTTCCAAAATGTACTGTGTCAGCGGCGAGGGTTCTAGCTCGTACTTATCAAACGGAAGTTGATCAAGAATCATTGGATCGCAGTTGGTACAGGTAAACTTTACCACTGGGTGAGATACACGCTGGGGCTGGAAAAAAAAAATCAATTAAAGGTAAAAGATAGAAGTTGCAGCAAACAATTATTTCATGAGAGAGTATTTTAAATCAAGGTCAATTGTCACCATATTATCATATATCTAGATGGTACATTATTGTTAACTTATCTTTGTGAAATCATTAAATCTTAGCTGAAAACCATTAATTCTGATGATCACTAACACAGGAAAGCATGTGTGGGACAATGTATTATCATTGCTTGGAAAATACCGAACATTTAATGGAATTCCATGAATATTTTGCTCATTTCTCAGCGATTACGCATTTTCTTCCAGTCATTGAACATATATTTTTTATCTATACAAACAAACACTTGGGTGGTAATTTTATTGGAATCTGTTCCAACATATTTTTCAAATGTTACCACAAATGGTATTATCTTTAAAAGGCAATAATCATCCAACACGACGACTTTAGCAAGGAATATGTAAGACGTTTAAATTCACAGCAACAAAATACTTCATTTGGTGAGCATTTGTGTTTGCATATTGCTCATGCCTGTTGCTTCATTTGAGTAAGCATTGGGTTTTGGTTTCAACAATAGCAGTTACAGCAGTGCAAAACCAAAACCAATCAATAAGTAAGAATTACACGGACGAGGGACTTTTGGAACAATTCAAACAAGCCCAAGGCATAGCTGAGGGCGTTTGGACTGAATAAAGGTAACAAGTGTGCATAATTTTTCTAACATCTGAGTATTAAACAGGCTGTGTATTATATGTTTTATAATACAGTGATGTGGAACCTTGTTATGAAAAATCATCCTCATCTCAAAACTATCACAGGTCAATAGAACGTCATTGGTACCAGTCATTTCCAATTTTCCTGTTTCATTTCATAACAATGAACACGTGACTATGTGGGTTACAATGGATATATAGGAATATGGGGATAGCAGTGGATACTAAAATATGTGTACAGCAGTGGATACTAGAATTTGTGGACAGCAGTGGGTACTACCTACCAACGCAGGTGCCTGTGGATCAGGCCAGAACGTCTCAGGGATTGGCCAGTGTCCCATGGGTACACCACTCTTAGGGTTGGGTCTCACATGGATCATCCTACGGCAGCTGTACCACGAGGTATCCTGGGGGGTAGGGGACGGTGCCCCGTTACGCCCATTAGGGGGCACCCCCAAAGTGCCCTGAGCATCTGCAGAAAATGGAATTGGTTAAAAACCATTAATGAAGATGTGATACATGAATATATGTGTGTGGCAGGGTCTCAGGGGCATGTACATGTAGCATCAAATTGTGATTTAAAGCAACTTAAGATTAAACTCCACTCCATTACAACCGATTAGAAATGTGCATTGATGACTTGTTTTGCTTTTTAAGCTGCGTTTACAGTGTATAAGAAAATTTGGTGGGTTTTGATGGGTTATCAATAAATGGTCTGTTACACAAAAGTGAATGATTGATTATTTGGACTCATTTTTGTGTGTGCAATGATTACATATACGTTAACTAGAAATACATTCAACATTATGTGTAATCAATCATACACATCAACTCTATGATTAATAGCTAAGATTTGAGTGACACTGACAGGGTCATGATATGATTTATATTTGCAATGGAAAAATGTGTTTCATACAATTTTGGGAAATTTGCTTTTTTTCACAAAACCTGCAGTATTTCTTAAACTGTTTTTAAGATTGAATACGGTACTTCAAAAATGTACATTGGCATTTCTGCTAATATGTGTTTCAGTAACCTGTGGGTGTTTCATAAAGCTGCTCGTAACGTTAAGCACAACTTTACAAATGACAGGAACATGTTCTTGGGTGGCAAGTCAGCTACATAGGGATATATCATTGAGCACAAGCAAGGGGTCACCAGTTGTGCGCAAACTCATTCGTAACTTACAAGGTTGATGAAACACCCACCCACCACCCACTTAACTGGGAGAATGCTAATGTAATTAGCCAAGAGAGAACTTCAGGTTTTATCCAGATAAGCTTTTCATCAATCATTGTGATTTACATGTAAACCAATCTCCATTTATTATAATAATGATACTACGACTACTACTACTACTAATAATGTGACTAATACTACTACTACTAATAATAATGTGACTACTACTACTACTACTAAAAACAATAATGTCATATTTTACCCAGGGTAGCCACTTTAGTTCTGAGAACTGTTCTCTCAGGGGGCCCTGCTTAACATGCTAATGTTATTATTACCCCGGCTTTAGCACGGCTACCTTGATCAGGCGCTCGAGCATTCAAGGAATTTCTTCCTACCGGGTAAACATTCACCTCACCTGGGTCGAGTGCAGCACAATGTGGGTAAATTTCTTGCTGAAAGAAAACAAGCCATGGCTTGGATTTGGATATGATTTGAACCCACGTCCCTCTGATTGAAAGACGAGAGTCGTAACCACTAGACCATGTCAACCCCCACCATTTGTCACCATCTAAAGGCATATACACCTTTAATCAGATTTTATTTGATCAGGGGAATGAGAAGTTACCTACGAGTCGCATGCACTTCTATATCATTTTCAACCAATGAAAAAAGATAAGGAGTTAGTCTTGAATAAATGGTATTTGGTATTTCAGAGCCAGCATAACTAATACTTACCGATGGAAAAAGATTTCACACCATAGAAATTTGAAATAAAACTTGCTTCTAAACATTTTATTTTCATTTTTTTGTACATGTGAACATGTATTCACTGCAGCATGATTAAAAAAGCAGCACTATACACAAGTATCGACTCTTTTGAAAGCAAATACTTGTACCACAAAAGAGAAATTTTCAGTATTTCACTTAAATTAAAATGGTGTAACTTTTCAATGAAGAGGTTTTTACGTATTAAATGACTTGAATGAATGTGACCTTTGGAAGAACTGAGGTTACTGAGAAAACTTTTGGTGTTTCCACTACTTGTCAGCAAACACCAATACTTTAATATGAGCTTTATGACAGCTTTCTGTATGTAGAGAGTTTCCTCTCATTCAAAGCCGCAAAATGTTCTCTTAAAACAGTAAAACGAACGCAGATGTATAATGGGTCAGCGGGATTGGCAGAGGTGGATCTAAGGAAGGAAAAAAAAAAAGGAGATGCACTTGTTGACACGGCACTCGGAAGACTTGACCTAGTTACCTAGGCTGTCATCTTACCCAGCGGCTGTGGCGTGCCCTCCCGCTCCACCTCTGGTGGTTGAGGGGACTGGCGTCCTCCAGCTTTCACTGTAAGACACAAATCAGGGGGAACTATCAATCTTTGGTGTTCAGGGAGTTATAGCGGTTCCATGACATTTGCTCCGGCGACAACTGCTCCGCTCTAAAATCCACACACTAATCGAATGACTAACTTCAACCCTGGATTTAACACTATACCCTACCCTAAACCTAACAAAACTCTGTTGCAACCCTAACCCTATATCTTAGACGAAATAAAGCCTGGAGCACTTGTCGCAGGAGCAAATGTTGTGTCACCGTTATATCACCTTCAAGTATAAAAATACATCATCTTGGCATATGTGCCTTTGCTATAATTTCACTCACTCTTTCCATCTCAGACATGTAAATGTTATAGTTATATATAAAAAAGAAAATATGACACTGAAATCAAACTAGGTGCGGACATTAACAGACAGACATGTTAACTTGTTAGCGATTAGATAGATTTTGAAAACAAAGAGAGAAAAACAAAAAAGATTCTTGATTCTAGTAACACTAAAAAGGTGCAATAACAGACATTGACTACCCCGCAAGATTTGAGAACAGGTGAGTGTTTCATGAAAGGACTTGTTGGAAGTTTCATCCGTCAAGTCCCGTTTTACCTGACAGTTACCGTAGTAACAATGCTTCTCTGGCATTCAAAACCAAGGAAAGTTATTAGATTTTGTCAAATGGCAAATGTTGATTTTTAATCAGTGAACAAAATATTCAAAGTAATGACGTACTTTGATGACTTTGTATGGTAATGATGATAATGATGTCCTATAAAAGATTACCAAGCCTCGTTCAAGACATGCCAGATCTGAACTCTTTGACAAATTCTGTTGAGCATTGTCTCAGCAATAGCAAGTTTTCGCAATTGCAACAGGGACGGATTCTACAAACATAGTAAATCTATCGAAAATGCCCATCACATCACAATGAAAAGCTTAGAGGTCTTTGCTAAAAATTGGTGAACCAGGACAGCAGACTGTCCTAAGAATTCGGAGCTGACAAAATATTGGAAAATTTTGTTTAACCAAAGTCTGGGATGACGCTGCTGTTTTGATTCACTGTTTTTCAACAAAAGCTGCTTTGTCATGAATGGCTTTTGACAATAGATTCTCAATGTTCCAGAAAGCGTCTGCATAGTGGTTGCGAAAACTCCCTAATATCTCAACGAGGCTTAATTACATGGAGAATACCACTTACTCTCTCCGTTAGGCAGGCTAGGATCTGGTCCAAACTTCTCAAAATGGACTACCACACCGCTCTGGACCTTCTGGACAAGGGACTCAAGGCACTGGTTTAGGGTCTTCATAGAATTCACCATATAAGAGCGACCTAATGAGAGGAAAAAGAGAGAATGAGGAGAGAGAATGTCACTGGCAAATGCAGACATGATCCAAGTTTGAAGTTGATCCCTGAATGGGTTATTTAGATACTGTGAAAATTAAATATTTTCAGTTATACAATGGCATCTGTGACCTTTCACCTGGTGATCCCTAATCTACTCAGATCATCATTTTCATATGCATACCAGGGGCAGATCCAGGTTTGTACAAAAGGGGGGCATCCCCCCTCCCCCCTGGATCCGCCACTGATGCATACATTAGCCAAGATCTCTGTTGATCCATTAAAGGAAACCTTGGGAAATATTCAATTTTAATTAAAGGGGAATCCAGCCTTGGCCATAAAATATTGTGTTGGGAACGAGTAAAATAAATTAAACAGAATGGTGGAAGTCTGAAAGAAATTGGACAAGCAATAAGAAAGTTATAGCTGCTTTAAAATTGAGATCACTAATACTACATGTATGTAGATTTCAAATTGGCAACTGGGTAACTAAATTATGACAAGGGGCACGGACAACTTTCTCATAGGCCATGTACTTTATTATTAGGGATTTGTGGTTTTCTCCCAAGTACCCATTCCCCTGGGGCAGTAATCTTAATATAACCCAGGTAGTACATTGTTTTATGTCCTTATGAAAGAAAAATATAATTTGAAATAAAACTTTTGGGAAAAATGACATTTTAGCCATAATATGTATTGGAGTACATGGAAGAGTAGTCCTTGCCTTACATCACTATGACATCCCATATGCGGCCAATTTGAAGTCTCCATGGGTATAGTGATTACCAATATTTACAACTTTTAAAAATTCATAACTTTTTTGTTGTTTGTCCAATATTGTTCAAACTTTCACCTATCAACTTGTCTGATTTTTCTTCTCCTTATAAAAACAAGTTTTTATTTGGGTTGGATTCCCCTTAAAAAAAAAGAGAATATAGTACAATCAAATTTGGTTATGAAATGAGCAAGTTATAAAAATGTAAAGTCTAAATAATAATAATGATACTTATACGGCGCTTTTGACAAAACTTTCGAAGTGCTGTTTTATTCACAAAATGAAAGAGAGATTGACATTCATGAGAATAACTACCAATACACAATAAAATACGACGATACTCACAATCATTCAATCGAATAGAAACACATACACAATTAAATATCTCTACAGGATGAGAAGAGAAGAATGTAACTATTAGTGCTTTGTCTGGAAAGGGTGTGTCTTCCTCGGGCTCTAAATCCACATCTCATAGTGATCCTCAAATTGGCAACATTTGGTGCTTCCAAGTGACAGGTTAAATAGTGCAACTCTCCATTTTGTAAGCAATACGGGGGTGTTGCAAGAAAATATTTGCAATCAACTGCAAAATTTCAGTCGCAAATTCTCAAGTGATATATCAATTTAATTACAGGAATTCAATCTATTTGTGTTGATGCAAGAAATAGACAGCAATCAATTGCAAATTGCAATTAATCACAAGATTTGCGGTTAATTTTATCAACTAAAATTGACTTGTAATCGATAGCAGGTTTCTTGCAAAGCCCCATGACTAACCCTGTGAGTGGAATCTCTTACCTCCCGTCACCTCGCACATGCTGCTTATGGGAGAGTCATCCGTATTCACCAGGCTACTCGTCGGCCCCATCCGCTCCTTCTCTCCCGCGACCCCCGGCAGGCGCAGCACCAGAGCGAACAACCGCTGGTCCCATCTGAAGGGCTCCCTCGTTAGTTCGCTCCCGGGAAGGACGTGGCTCATCGGAAGCGATAGCTGCAGGTTATTTAGAGGAAAGTCGAAAATAGAAACATGAAGTCTAGCTCAATGCCTCAGTCACATCGGCGGAACTGACTTCAGACCCATCAAAGCTATCATGTTATTTCCTATGACAGACTATCAGTTGGTTTGGATCAGGTCTCGTTAGTGTGAAAGAGGCATACATGTGACCAGTCACCCTATAACCGACAATAAGTCGTCAAAAATTAATAGAGTTTTAAAATGGCCCGTATTCTGAAGTCGGATTTAACTTAGACCATGGTCTAACTCTGTGCTAAAATTATGGGAAGCCAAGAGTGTCAAAATTTGTATTAAGTTGTATGTTTCTTATGTTTACTGTGCTCTTTCCTGATTCACCGATGGTGAAGACAATCATCTATTTATATTTCCTACACAATTATGAATGATTTGGGAGCCAAATGAGGTGAAATATTATATCTCTACTGTTTAATAGTGATGTATGTAACAATTGGCTATCCATACTTAAACCAGAACTTTAAACCTGAGTTTTAAGTCAACCCCGACTTCAGAATACGGGCCAATGAGTTTAAGCTTTCAAACTATACATATATATATATATAACTTGTCCAAATTGATCAACAATAACCTACACAAGTAAGTGATTGAATGCAGAAGAAACTGAGCTTATATAAACAAAATAGGGAGAAAACAGTGATTGAAGTTCGATGTTCACTCAAGCATGCATAGAATGTGCACACTGTGTAATCTTAGTGAAACTTCCAAGTACCGGTAGTTAAACAAAAAGTGTCAAAGAAACCCTTGTATCTTGTTTTCTTTTCAACTTTTATATATACCACATGAAATTTTGACAGTATAAAGAAGAAGTTACTCTTTCAAATAGGCCAATTTCTTAATTTGGCTTTTTGAAGACCAAATTTATTTTGGCTATTTACAGAGAAACTTTTCTGGTGACACATTGTTTTTAGGGTAGCTGGTCACATATATTGGGGTTTATCAACAACTTGAATATCCACTATAAGGGCTTGTGTGATGACTTCACTGACTTATGCAGATAACGACATATCCATCAACCAAGGAGGATAATCCCATTTGTTGATCAAGATAGTTTAGAAGGCTTTAGAATAAGGGGAGGGGTACTGAAATCATAACTAGGGATAGTTTTACCTCATCCTGAACACCGCTGTTGCTTGAAAGTCTATGTCCATCAGTGATTGCTATGACAATGGCTGGTTCCAGGTAGAATGGGTTCCGACCCTTAAAAACAAACAAATAATATATCCCATAATCTTGCTGTAAGATTTGTCAAAGGTGCATGTGATAAAAAGCTGCATTGCCCATCAATTACATGTTAATGTTACGTGTAAAATCATAATAATAACACTAGATATGATTATGATGCACCCAATTTACTCTGCAGAGCACTCGATGCATGGTGAAAGAAACAAGAAAACACAAATACAGCAAAAAAGAAAAGACAAGACCATCTATCTATCTATCTATCTATCTATCTATCTATCTATCTATCTATCTATCTATCTATCTATCTATCTATCTATCTATCTATCTATCTATCTATCTATCTATCTATCTCTATCTATCTATCTATCTATCTATCTATCTATCTATCTATCTATCTATCTATCTATCTATCTATCTATCTATCTATCTATCTATCTATCTATCTATCTATATAATCTATCTATAGATAGATAGATTATATAGATAGGTAGCTACCTATCTACCTACCTACCTATGGTAGGCATCTATTAAAAAAAATATTTATTAGTATGTTATTGACCAGCAGCACATGCTGAAAGGGTCAATTTATAAATTTCCTGAACTACAAATACAATATACCAAAGCAAATAAAAACATAATTACATTATTGTTTAAAACTTAATTCTACTTGCAAGATAATTTATAATCTATATTCATTCATTCATTCCTTTATTTGATGTTTTTTCAACAGGGTACAATGGTCAATTTGAGTAACTTTGACATTAAAGGGCAAGAGTATTAACATGACAGTTAACATTCTATGGCAATTATCCCATGACATTTTAATGCAGTGGGCCCCAATCCCCAAGGCATTAAATGTTGATTGGGCAACTGTTAATTTTTTTTTTCTTTTTACTAACAGGAACAAACCACCCCTTTCCATTTTCGAGACAAGGAAAAATCCGACAAATTAATAGAAAAAGGGAACTCTGACAAAACTACATGCATTACTGCATTTACAATTGTAACCTACCAACTTACAACCAACAATAAGTTGCCCAAAATTAATTTAGAGGTTTGTATTGAGCTTTAAAAAGCACATCCTAAGAGCTCTCAAAAATGATAACTTTGTCAAAACCGATCAACAATATTAAACCCACACAAGTATCTGATTGAGTGTAGAAGAAACTCAATGGCCCAAATTCACAAAGGTGGTTTTGAAAACCCATGGTTGAGTCCATGGTTTATGCATTATTTTACCGTGTATATTAAAAAATGTCAAATGCTGATGCGCGCTTTTGTCACAGTGCGCCAAATTGATGCCTGTTGCCGTGGTTATCCACGCTATTTTATTCATGAGTCCACTCTTCAAACAGTGGACTCATGAATAAAATAGTGTATCTAACAATGTTAACAGGCGTCAATTGGCGCACTGTGACAAAAGCGCGCATCAGCATCGGACATTTTTTTTAACACGCTAAATTAAGCGTAATTTATACAGGAAATCTGCATAAGCCATGGATTCAACCATGGGTTTTAAAAACCACCTTTTTGAATTCGGGCCAATGAGAGCTTCAAAGAATGAGAACACTAGGTCTGAAGTTTGGGATTCACTCAAGCATGAGATGTGCACATTGTGCAATTTAAGTGAAACTTCCAAGCAGTCCGAAGAATAAATGGTGTCAAAGAAAGCTAAGAAACTCTTGTATCTCGTCTTATTTACTTGTGCAAAAGGAGAATTACTCTTTCAGAGAGAAGTTAATTCTGAAATTTCAACATTTTGAAGAACAAATTGTTTTTACTGAGAACCTTTCCTGGCCACGTATTAATGGTTTGGGGGTGTGTGGCTGATCACAATTGTTTGAGAACCAAGGTTTCGTTACAAAAAATCCTGGCACTTGGCCACCAGGCAACTTTGAAAACAGCTTTAATACCTGGCCATAGTTGTCAATTCCAGAGTAGAGACGGTTGACATTCAGAAGGTCAAAGGTCATCTTGAGGGCATGACCCAAGTTTGTGAGACCGGTGGCCTGAAGGTTCTTCAGCTCAGTCATGAAGACTGCAGGATTCTCCTTCCAGCCAGCCTAAATTATCATAAAAATAACATTAAAAATCATTAGGTGTAAATAATTGCCCATGCCTGCATTGAAAGGGAAAGTTTAGCCTGACAAAAAGTTTATTGCAAAAATAGAAGAAAAGAATAAAAATAAAAAAAATATTGGCAAAGGTTTGAGAAAAATCCACCTAAGATTAATATTACAATTTTTTGGGATTTGGGACATCGTAGTATGCAAGGCTTTGCAAGCAGCTTCCCCATTTAAAATGTAATAAAAGAAAAATCTATGAAATGTCATTTTCTAAAAAAAAAAGAGAAAAAGAATGAAAATGTTTTTGGAATTTCTGTATATCACCAAATAAATTATTTCTGGGATAGCGTTGAAGCTGCTGAAATGGATTACTCTTCAAGGTTCACACCCAATCCTGATGGAATTAAAAAAAACAGTAATCATGAACCATTATTTAAAAAAAGGAGCAAAATTACGCATTTTATAGCAAATAACGTATTGGGCTCCTGCTTTTATGATTTCACAAATAAAAAACTTAAAAATTCTAATATTTTTCTTATAAATCTTCGGATTTCCCTCAAACCCTTTACCAGTATTTATTTTTTCTGCTTTTTTACAATAAACTTTCGTCAGGGTGAACTTCCCCTATTTCAGGATCTTAAATTCTATATTTAAAAAAAAATGTCTTTCCTTCATGGTTCGATCAGTGGTGAAGAAAACTATTATAGCTATTACTCCTAACATTAGGGCTTATTCCCACTTACCATATCGATGCGCCCCCACACAAATAAAATCACTTTCAATTTGAGAAAAAAATCACACAAAAAAACATAACTTTGTCATTTTTTTCACAATCCTTCACCATTATTTTTATCTCTTTCTTTTGCTCTCAAAAGTTATAAATAAAATCAACTTTTTGAAAAGAACATGCATACCATACGTACCCTATGGCTATGCCATGGCTCTAACTTCTAAGACTATGACTATGGTTGAATGTTGATTGTGTTGATAGATTGATTCTCAAATGTTTGGGATTTTTGTCACATTTGGCTACCCATACATGTAAATAAAACCACAACTAAAAGTGAAAAACTAACACAAATTTATTTATTGATCATATTAATATATATAGAAACTTTTAAACATTACCTCAAAACATTTCTGTTCAATTCTTCTTAATTTATTTTATAATTTCCTAAAAAGCGCCTTGAGCACTCTACAGAGTGGATTTGGCGCGATATAAGTCTAATTATTATTATTATTAAATATTATTATATGGCAGGTATACTCATTGAATCCACAAGTGTCTGCATGCATTGTCTCATTAATGTCTGCTAACTTCAGCTCAGCTCATGAATATTGATCGTTGTTGATCTTTTATGATCGATATCCTGACGTGACCCACAATTTTAGTCTGAAACAAGATGGACGTTTGTGTGGAGGAAGTACATCTGGTGCTAAGTTTCATGCAATATTTTGCGAATCTACCACCCAGAACGACATGAACCCAACATTATTTCGTGGGGGAAGTGTTGAAGAATCGCGATCTCGCAAATAAATGACTATAATTTATGACAAACGAGAAAAATCAAGGACCTTATAGTACCTTTATTGTAGCCGGGGACTCATCGCACGTCACCAGCATGTAGCGATCCGTGCGGCTGGCTTGGTCTCGAAGGCGAAGCTAACGTTACAACATGAGAAAAACAAAAGAATTTCACAGTATGAATGTTTAAAATGAACAACAATACATCTAAAAAAAATTAGTATGATCATTTAATAATATCAACAACAGCATCATATATCGTAAGCAACCCAATCTATCATTCTTTCGTAAAAAGAAAGTCACTGAACTTCATAAAAAAAAATCGATCACCCAAAATGCATTGCAGTTTACCTTCATGAATGTCTCGACAGCTCCCTTTGCAATATCCAAGAGTGATGTGCCCAAATGTGTCCTCTGATTCATCGAAGCACTGGTGTCTATTAGAAAAACTAGCACCGGCATCTTGTTCCTTATTAATTTATCTATCTCTCATGCCAAAACTGTGTAGAAATATCGCCTACGAGGCCCAAAATAAGAGATTTGATTCCCTTTCCTCCTTTTTGGCAGCTTCGCGAGAGCTGCCGATTTTAGCAGCAGCGAAAACCCATCGCGCAAAAAATAAATGTACGGAAAATTATCGCAGCGCAGCCCTAGTCACGTGACAACTTGGTGATTGGTCAACGTCATAGAGATGTATACTAGTAACGCTAGAGGGCGTACTTCGTCAAATCGCTGTGATTACGTGGAGACCGTCCGCCATTGCTCGATAGGTATTCGCAGCCTGCCATGAGCGTACAGTACCTATGGGGCATGTACACGGATGAGCACAGAACATGACAAATTGATGACATATGAGCACGAAAGCATATGGAAAAGCAAAATTGTAAATATTGCACTGGATTAAAGTTCAAATACAACAAAAATCTAGCAAAACTGAGGTCAAAAGGCCTATATAGGCCTATCTATAGCGCATAATATAGGCCGATACAGCTATAATACAGGCAAACGATTTAAAGTCCCAATTGTTTTTGCTTAGGTAAAATTTCGATACATTAATATGACTTCTATTTTCTAATGATTTGGAAGAGATGAATATCAAAAATAACATTTAGGCCTAGGTCCTGATAAATAAATTTAATGTGTTTTAATATGATTTGATGTACATTAACCTAAGAAAATTCATAGGCCATATCACAGTGTCTGATGCATCTGAGACGCTGTATCGAAAAAAAAACCACGATTGTATTTTTATAGTTCATAGTTTCACTATTATGCTGATTGCTGATAATTTATTTCTTCACTTTAGATAATTGTTATAATTCATTTTCCATATATATCTACACAATAGGGCCTATAATAACTCGATCCCTTTTCCCCATGTCTTACACGCTGATGTAAACCAACATCACAAAAACTCGCGAATCATAAAATGACTTTTTATTGATATTTGGAAATGATTTACGCATTGATTCAGTTAAAAATTGATGATTTAGATTTCCTTTGCTGGCAACCATCCCATCATATTTATAAATATGTATATAAAAGTATACTTTCTTACTTGCGATCAATGTATAGAAAAGTTTGTTGACAGCAAAATTTGCATATCAAATGCGCGCATGCAGTCGTACAATTTTGCAATGTACAGGAGGCCTAATGGGGGGTTGGATGTTTATGTACAGTGTTATTGCCTTGCAAACATTTTAAAACTTCGGAGAGTAAACAAATCACAATGCGCAAAACAATTTTACTTTGATTTTCTGGAAAGTATAGACTTGATTCTCCCCGGCTGAAAATACGCTGATCGGCAAACTGGCTGAAATATTTTGTTTATCGCCGTTGTTTCTGATCCTATATATAATGATTGGACCAATATCATGTGAACAAATCAAGGATAGAATAATAAGGAGAGGAAGAAGGGGGAGAAGGAGAGAAGAAAAGGGGCGGGATTATGATATATAATTTGTATTATACTATAAAGAATATTATTACTACTGCAAGAGTGTATAAAACTAATATCATGAAAGACATCAATGCAAACTTATCATAATTATGAAAACGGTTGCAAAATTGTGAGTACTAAAACCAAACATAATTATGAAACAATAATATTGCAAAAGTGACAATACTTGGAATAAGATATTAAAAATCCTAATTTAATCTCAAATTTGATACCTGCCTTGAAATTGTGTTAATTAACTGTGTCTGTGTCGCTTGAATAAATGAACTTTATGGCAAATATTTGTAAGCACTGGCACCGGCCTAACATATAAACAGATAAACACGCGTTTTGAATATCCAGTTTTGTTTTTCATTTTAAAAGTATAACTGAATTTGATTTTCTAGTTTTCTTCCTTTAATGTCATTTGCTGGCCTATGGACCTGAGTTTGGTTATTCGATCAGTTTTTTTTAAATAAGATTTCCATGGATGAACAAAATTATTATATTATGTTAATTACGGCGTCGCGGAATGATTTTGAAAGTGATGGGGTGCATAAAATCACAATCATTTATTATGTGTAATGTTCATTTTCATTTCAGGGAGGGGTCCGGTCGCGCCCCCTGTATTTTATTTTGATCAGTATGTTAAAGCGAATTTGCTTAGGTGTGTTTGTTATTTTAATTGCACACACGGCCCCTAAAAAGCGAATTAAAACAAATCTAACTTAAAGTGAAGGGAATTAAAACTGTCATTTTTGAAAAGTTTGAACAAATTAGGCTATATTCTCGACATTTTAAATCAATATTTTATTTTCGGGCCATATAGGCCTGCAGATTTGGGGGAATTTATTATGTTCCTATAAGAACAAAATCAGCACGTTCACCAAATAACACAAATTTCAACATTGATGGTGTAACGGGAGGCTCACCAAGAACAATAATGAGATGCCCTTTAATAGCGCATGTAGATCAAAACACTAACTTATACAGAATTATTGTACAACTTAATATATAAAAATGATAGGCCTATATTTCATACAAATTAAAGCAAGTTACATATCATGTAGGCCTATATAGAAATTACAAAATTATATCCAACATAAACATAGAATCAAAGGACGTAAATGTGGGAAGGATGGAAGGAGGACGATGCAGTTAAAGGTAGGGAAATCCAGAGAAGGGCTAATTCACTGCAGTCTTTTGAATTAATTGTCAATCTTTCTATTAATGTCCGCTGTATGTTTTTATTTTTATATGATTGTTTATATGATAGTATATCAACATTGTTATCTATTACAGGCCTATAAACGGACAGGTAAATGCAAATTATTTAGAATTTCATCCCGAGAAATCAGGTTTTTAAAATGCCAAATTAATAGCATAATCCCCATGTAATCACTCTAATAGTGTATTGAGATGCAATTTGTCATTCATATTTTCGATTTTTATGAGGTTGTGTTCTTTTCTTCAAGAAAAAGGCCGGAGACGGCACCCCTTTTCACAGCGTTACAACGCACGAGCTATGGGTACATCCGGGTACTTTTGCGAATCTATACCTATCGAGCAATGGCCGCCACGCTCCACACAATCACAGACGTTAAGTACGCGCGCCTATGGCGACTCCGCACTCTAGCGTAGTTAGTATACATCTCTATGGTCAACGTCAATCTCTCTAGTTTGCATATGATTACAATAAGAAAAGACGTTACTAAAAATACATGTACTGTACTACCGCAAGCGAAGAAAATAATAAACATCATTGAATTTGCAAGATAGCTTGCTTGACAAAAACAGAACAAGTATACTCGCTACACCCACAGCTGAGCTCGAATTAAGAAAGGGAAGGCCATTAATACTAGTATAGGGAAAGGGAAGGAGGTATGCTCCCTCAGTGCTCCCCTCACGAGGATCGGGGGGGGGGGGGGGGGGGGGGGTCGCGACCTGGCCATTAAAATGGCATATCAATTTTATATACGTAATTAGTATTTTTGTTATGGGACACGTGCACTAGATAACCGTAAGGCAACGTATATTCTTTTCAGGGGCATACAATATTCTTGTTTTGGCGTAAATTCTACCAATAAGCATGAGAAGGGCGGGCCATATATGCATTATAATTATAATACCTTAAATAGGGACCGATATTGCCTATGAATGAGAGAAGATTTAAAAAGGTGCATGGGGGCGTTTGCCCCCTCCCCAATTCAGGAGTGTTCCTCAGTATGTTGCCTCACCGGCCCAGACAATTAAAAAATTGAAAAAAAAATAATAATGCTGCCGCAATACTCAAGCTGTAAAGTGTTCCACTAATAAACAGCATTTTAATTCTAACAATTTTCATCCACCCGCTCTCTCGCCAAGTCAGGCTGTCGTCACTGTCGTTGCAGAGAGCTCGGAAAGTTGTATAATATTAATGTACAAACTGACCACTAGCGTACCTACGGGAAAAATCCTAGGTACGCCACTGAAACTGACCATGTAAAAGTCCAGTCGATGCACCCAAGAAAAATGTCGATTTGAATTAGTAGAGAAAAATCAAACAAGGCAGCGTAATAACGGAAATTTCATCGCCATCGGATGTCTAATAAGAAAGTTATGATATTCTCTGAAGTTTTGCTTATTTTTCAGAAAAAAATTACATGCATTATTCAGTGATATCTAAATCGATGATGTTCCCCACTCACTATTTCTTTGTCAGTTTTTATTGTTTTAAAGATAGATTTAAAGGGCCAACTTGACTGAACCACAAAATGTTAAAACAATGCTATACACTCATTTTCAGAGAGATATAAACCTTTGCTTCACACTGACAATCATGACGGGAGAAGATTAAAATATTACATATTTCATATATAATAAAATACTAAAGAAATAGTGAGTGGGTGATGTCATCCGCCCCCTCATTTGCATACTGACCATGCAGGATGTAATTATAACTGTTTGGATAAATTAAATAAAACTTTAAAATGTCATAACTTTCTTCCGTTTTAAAATGATATCGGAAATTTTCGGTGATTTGCTCGTTTGATTGTTATTTTCTCTGTTTATTCGAATCGAATTTATTGGGGTGGGCTTATCCTTTAACGATTAAAGTGAACAATTTGATTTGTAAACCGTTTTCGTCCGACGGTAATCAGGGCCTGGATTCAGGTAGAGAAAACTGACCCTTTATTTTTTAAAATCCCTCAGACGAGGTGAATGTTTCACGAGTTGAAAAATCAAAGATTGCCCTCTACGACAAAAGTTATTATAATAATAAAAGGTGAAAATTTCACTCGAGCTTCGTCCTCGAATTGCATGTTGAACGAGATAATGATCCGCTCATAAAGGCTTACATTATCCATTTTCATGCCAATGCAGACATTCATTCTAGCTGCTCCCGTATTTCGTTTTCTTGCTCGCATTAATAATTATCATGATTAAAAAAGCTCATAGAAATTTACAATTTGCATTTCAAAGTACATGAAATGACCGTATATTTCAGCTCGCGCTTCGCGCTCGTATCAATCGTTTATTTGGGCCCTGTAAGATATACTTTATCTTGTTTGTCGGATAGCTAACTTTCAACTTAAATTCTAATCATTAAGATCTACCCACTCCCCCGAAATAATAAAAGAAGGTCCTAATTTTTTGTAATTCTTGGAGCGATGGCTCGGATAAATGAAAGATTCCCTCACCCCTCCCACTTCTTCCGCCATTTAACAATGTTAAACTTGGAACTGCCCCTGAATTGATTCCAAGCGCGTTGTGATATAATGTTTGGATTGTTTGTCTCCGACGACGGGCACTCAAGTTGTATGCTCCAATCGTCCAATAGCATGGTTATTACTCATATTATGCAAAACAATATATTATATATTCGTTATTGCGAGAGGACGGCATATTATCCGCATTGGGTAATTACAAATTCAGTGTTGACATTTTGGTGTTGGTGTTAGGTCAATTTTTACATGAGCATAATTATACTTATAGCACTAAACAGAAAATGTAATTGGTCCTGAAAAGTTACTCACGAGGTGTTCAGCCGGTACGTATTATTGTGTAATGTATTTTTTTGTTGTTTTAATTTTGCTCTGAATAAGTTTGGAAGCTATGAAAAACAATTTAAAGTTCAGCGGCTTCCAACACCAACACCGGATTTGAAATTACCAATTGTCCCTGTCTGTGCATGGGGGGGGGGGGGGGGGGGGGGATATTTTGATAGGGTGGGATGGAATTTTTTTTTCTCTCTCTAGTTTTTGTTGTTGTTGAATAATTGCAAGGGTTTATAGACTAGAGCTACACGACCTATACACATATCTTTTTTATGCTTTTTTGTTTCCCCTCTCTTCATTTCCTTTCTCCTTCAAATTCTTCTTCTCCACCTTTGACTACTGTAAAAACAAAATTATGGGCCGTCGCCCCATGTGCTCCCCCTGTAGCCCCTGCCTGTCCGCACCATCCAACGTTAAGTTAAAGGACAAGTCCACCCCAACCAAAAACTGATTTGAATAAAAAGAGAAAAATCCAACAAGCATAACACTGAAAATTCCATCAAAATCGGATGTAAAATAAAAAAGTTATATGACATTTTAAAGTTTCGCTTAATTTCACAAAACAGTTATATGCACATCCTGGTCAATATGCAAATGAGGAGACTGATGATGTCATCCACTCACTATTTCTTTTGTATTTTATTATGTGAAATATGAAATATTCTAATTCTCTCCTCATTGCCAAATGAAACAACGATTAATTCCGGCCTCCCTGAACACGTGGAATTAGCTGCATTGTTTAATATCATATGGTTCAGTCAAGTTGGTCCGTAGTGTCAAATTTGTAAAAAAAATGAAATATTGTATAATTCAAACAATAAAAAACAAAAGAAATAGTGAGTGATGGACATCATCGACTGACTCATTTGCCTGTCACTGTGTCGTGCATATCACTGTTTTGTGAAAAATAAGCGAAACTTTAAAATGCCATAACTTTCTTATTTTACATCCGATTTTGATGAAATTTTCAGCGTTATGCTAGTCTGATTTCTCTCTATTTATTCAAATCAACATTTTTCTGGGGTGGACTTGACCTCTAATGGTGTTAGTTCCGTTCCCTCGATCAGTCCTAGGTGACACATCATTTTGCTCCTGCGACATTTGCTCCGGCCCTAGAGGGCGTAGCCTAAGATTTTAATCGCGTTTTTGGCTCAGAATAATGTAAAGATAAGGATTATGGTGTAGTTAGTTTTGGAGCTGGTTATGTTTTATGTTTGACTTAACGAGTAGATTTTCCATCGGAGCAATTGTCGCCGGAGCAAATATCATGGAACCTTTATATAGGGGGTTCGATGTGCGAATGACTTGTGACCTATGAATTTCACAAGCAAAAAAAAAAAAAAAGAATAAGCCCATCGCTCAAACTGCTGACCATTTGTCTCCGAAATATTTAATAGGTTTACTCTGAAAACTCGTATTAATCATGAGAGTAGAACTCTTCTTGGATTCCTAAAATGGAATCTCCTGTTTTATGTCAATAAAATGCAGTCACTCATAGCTATAGACAAATGAAACACCGTGACACTTTAAACTAATTTGACTTCACCATATTTAAATAGACTCCATATAGATAATTCCCTTCCAAAGTATAAAATTATGTAAGATGATAATTGTAATCAACGGACATCTGTATTTAATTCCAGCACGGTACATTGTAATTCAAGGCATTCATCAAAGAATATTCCCGAAAGGCGACAACAAAAGATACGAAAGGTAATGAAGACTGAGTTTATATTTTGAACTATAGGTACTGTGTACTGGATTAAAATAAAGCTTGAACGTTATATTGTGGTTTAAAATCATGAATCTCATGTCTTTTTATATTCACTTTTCTTAATTTTCTATAACGTATGCCCATTTTATTATTTTGTGTGCTCACAGACTCAGAGAGTCGTAGTAGCTCAAATAAGAGATCCGATAGATATCAGTTGTCGAATTCAGATTCGGAATCGGTTGAAATAAATAAGTAAATATTTTTTTTCCAAATAACGTACAACCCTACTTGTAACTTATTCTTGCTAATAGCGTAACCTATATGAGGTATAATATTCACTCATACACCCCCTCATTTTCCATGTTTTCTGTTGATACACCACCCGCCATCACGTCTCCAGGCACTCCAGTACAGAATGAGAAGAGGTGACATGATCCAGACTTTTCAAATAGTACATGGAATCGACTGGCTTGACAATGTCGTCTATTTCTGTTGAGGCAACTCGAGGTCACCCCTTTTGAACTCTTACAGAAAAGAAGCAGATTGGATGTTAGAACAACTGCCTTCGGAGCTAGAGTAGACAGTAGTTCGTGACTGGAACTCACTACCTAATGAAGTTGTCTCTGCTCCATCTGTAAACTCCTTCAAAGCCAGGCTTGATAGGTTCAGGAATTCAGAGTTGTACTGTCATCCTTGGGAATGATACATGTACATGAAGGATTAAAAAAAACATTTTTAAGCCATGTCCTTCATGCACACTGGGCACTGACACTGTTCTAGCAAACTTTGAGGAGGAAGATACAAAGAATTTGGATGTGAGATAAACCTGGAAACTAGACTGTAGACCTTTGCATTTTTCCAGTACATCAAAACAAGTAAGCTGTTGCAATGACCAGTTATCTGTTATCTTTCTATTAATTTGTTGTTATATGATTGATATTTCATTCCCTCTTTATGTTTTACACTAATCATTACCAGTTATCTGTTATTTTCTTGCTATTTCATTTATTGATTTGTTGTTATATAATTATGATTGCCATTAATTACCTTTAAAGTTGTACACTTATATTCATTCTTTGTTTCAGTCTATTTAAATTTATGATATTGTACTTGTTTTATTTATGTTCTTGTTTAAATTGTAAAGCGCTTAGAAACTGTATAGTATTAGGCGCTATATAAAAGCTCCATATTATTTATTATTATTATTAAGATGATAAAAAAATGTGATATAAATATACCGCTCTTACCCAAATGTGCCCCCCCCCCCCTTGTTTGGAAGTGAGGACCTATTTTTTTGCGGCCGAAATGACCTCCGATTTTTAGGTGAAATCCTCTATTTTATTTTTTTTGCTTGTCAAGTTTTCATCGAAAAAAATGTGTTCCCCTTTGAAAATCCTGGATCCGCCACCCATTCAATGAACAAGGTTATGATAATTATAACCTTGACGGTGTGGCAAAATAAGGTTGGCAATATTTGGCTTATTTTCTCTTTTTCTTTGGGACAAATGCTTGATTTTTTGACACTCTCAGTTTTCATTACAGCTATTCATCATATAACTTGGCTCTTAAGCAAATTTGATTCTTTAAATTATTTTTTCCTGATTAAAAATAGAGATTGAAAATGACGATTGTCTTGCCATATTACTTCCCACCAATAGAGGGCGTACAAAAATATGCCCCACATTCAAGTTTTTGATCGCTCTGTGGGGGTGAATACAAAAAATATTCCCAAGTTACTAATGAAAAATTACTTGCAACTGTATGGAACTTAGTATTTTTGGTCACAAAAGTGACATTTTAAAGATCCAGACCGGACCCGAAAATGAAATTGATAAATTATATACCAATCGAAAGCTTATAAGCTACTAAATACACCAAGGTATGCTTTATGCATTTTCACCGCTTCCCAGCTGGGTATTTTGCTTAAGAATATTCAAATTATCGGGTTTCGAACCCCGCTTAGAAAATAGGCTTTATTGTGCTTTTCACCTGCCTCGAGACCGTGACGTCACGTTGTGTAAGAAGCGTCGTGATTCCATAGGTTTGTACACAGAAAAACTGGGTGATTTTTTTGCTTTCCAGATAACGCATTTCATTCTCTTCACTTCTATCACAGAGGGATATCACATATATTTTTACCCACAAGCTTGAATTTATGAAATCTGCAGTTTTGAACTAGTTTTTGCCATATTTTATTTCCTGCTTATTTGGCGCAGATTTCAATTCTATCTGCATTTAGATTATGTATAACAACTTTTCCTGACATAGCAATTTAGGCCCAATAAGACCCAAACAAAGAAATCACAAAAAAGGTAGTGAATAGTTGTAGGTTTACAACAATTTGAACAGTGAATAATTTTGAGTGCCATTTTCATCTGAAAACGAAAAAAAAATGGATTCATAACATGGAAATGGAAGAAAATACCAAATGCTTTTGTACACAGACCTATGGAATCACAACCCTCCTGACACAACGTGACGTCATCATTTCCAGGCGACGTGGGGGTGCTCAATCGAAGCGTACTTTGGAGGAGCAGTTTCTTTGATTTTTATTTAATATTTTTAACTATTGGAAGGAGATATATGTAATATTTTTGGTATATTCGTATTGTATGAATCATTACCTTTATTTTGATATATGATTGTTTTTACACCGGTCAGGGTCTTTAATGATTTCTTTAAATTAGTGTGTGCTGTGTACAGCATTGGCCTATATCATATTTCATAGTCCTACCTGTAGATTCCCCACAGGCAGGATGGTGGCAGTGAGCAAGTGGGATCTGCCCCTGTCACGTTACGTACCCTTATAATAGATTTCTCCGGAGTTTTCTGCGGTCCATTTATCGTAAAAATCCTCGAGTTCCTTTGGCCTTTGCCCCATTGAGATGATGTGGGCATCGCCAATCTTGTCTATTTTCATATCTGTCGCCATGTCGGATAAACCTTTTTTTAACAGAACTGAGGCAGACTTTCTAGCTTTTATGCGTGTATATCGCTATAACTTTAGCGTTTAAAGGGTTCTCGCGGGTTCTAGCAGGAGCCCCGCTAAAAGCTCCTGGCTGAAAGCCGGGAAAACATTGCTATGTATAAAACATTGCTCTGAAAGCCGGGAAAACATTGCTATGTATAAAACATTGCTCTTATTCATGTTATTTGGACGATCTGGTGTACGAATTCTTTGTAGGTGTTACATAATCTTTCTTTTATACTTGGAGATACCATGGACCCGATACAATCCTAAACTTTTCAATCAGGCAGGCTTCAAAACGATAAACTATAATCATGAAAAAAGAGTGTTGCATGCAGAGACCTGTGAACGATTTTTTGACTGGGGGTGCTGATGTAAATTTGAAAAGGAAAAAAAAAGCTTTCATTAGAGGTCATTTTGGTTATATTTTTCAATTTCTACACAACTTCCAAAAAATCGGGGGGGGGGGGGGGGAGGGGGGGGGGTGCTGCTTATGGAGAATAATACACGCAGCACCCCAAAGGAATTTTTTGGGGGTGCTTAATTCGATCAGCACTCCCGCTTCCCAGATATGGCTGCATGCTATATGCCAAGCTGACAACTAGATTTCCACGCAATGTTGCCTCGTTATGAAAAGGGAATCCAATCTGTTGTGCGAGAGAGGAAAAAATAACTAAAACAAAAATAATCGGTGAAAGTCTGAAAGAAATCGGGCAAGCAATTATAGCTGTTTTGAAATTGTGATCCTATAAGGCTTTGTAAATATCAAATTGGCACGTGGTAAATAAAGTTGTATAGGGATAACTTTCCGGGTTGCCATGTATTTTGTAGTACTTCATTATCAGGGATTTGTGGTTTTCTAAGAAGTGCCTAATCCTTTGGGACGGTAACATTAACACAGGTAGCACATTGTTTTATGCCCTTGTGAAAAAATATGGGTTGGATAAATATATAATTTTGAAGTAAAACTTTTTAAAGAAAATGTATTGAAGTAAATAGAAGAGTAGCCTAGCTTAATTGCCTTACATCACCAATGCGGCCAATTTGAATTATCCATAGGTATAATTAAAAAAAGATCACATAAATTTATAATTAAATGTCCTATATTGTTCACCAATCTACTTTTCTGATTTTTCTTTTCCCTTTAGCACTCAGTATGAACACCCTCTTTGTCATTTTATTTGAAATCACTCAAGTTTATTTATCTAGTCAGCTTGGCATTGCATGCAGCCATGGCCCTGGGAAGCGGGAGTGCTGATAGAAGCACCACCCCCCCAAAAAAAAAAAATCCTTGTGAGTGCTGCGTGTATTATTCTCAAAGGCAACACCCCCAGGTTTTCTGGAAGTTCTGTAGAAATTGAAAAATATAATCAAAATGACCTAATGAAAGCCTTTTTTCCTTTTCAAATTTACACCAGCACCCCCGTCAAAAATCGTTCCCAGGGGCCTGTAACACAAAGCTTAGCAATGATCGTAGAACATTTTAATACACTTGATTCCATGGACTACAATGTACAATCCCACTGGGCATTTTACCAGATATTACCCGGGTTGTAACAGGTAATAACGTAGTTATTACCACGGTAACACCAGTGGGTAGTAACGGGGAAATAGTAGACCAATCTTTCCCCGTTATTACCCGGACCCGATATTACTCCATTTACCCAATATTACCCAGTATGATGTAACCGATATTTCCAGTTATTTTCATGATATTACTGCCCGATATTACTCCATTTACCCAATATTTCTCAGTATGATGTAACTACTATTTCCAGCATTTTAAAGATATCACCACCTCATATTACTCTGTTTACCCAATATTACCCAATTAATGTCGGCTCATTAAAAAAACAATTAGTGTCATTAGGGTCATTGAAGCACATTTTTACAACTCCATACTCTAAGCCATATCATCTTATCCTATCCTAAAATCCTACATCCTAATCCTAATCCTATCCTACACCTATCCACCAAACCCTGTCATTTACTTCTATATATTGAGCGAGTTTACAACACTTGACAAATTATGGTTAACAATTATTCAACCCTAAACATTTTTCTAAAATTAATGTCATGATTATGACTAATATGATATATAAACTACACATTTTTCTGAAAATTTTCTGGGTGGAATAATTGCATAAACATAAACACATTAATTATTACAGCTATATTAGCTAAAATTTTGGCCATTTATTGTAGTAATGAATATTCATGAGTAACTAATATTCCCAGCATTTTCCTGATATTACCATCTGATATTACTCCATTTACCCAATATTAATGGGTTCCGCATGGGTTGGAGGTCTCGTTTCCATCCGAGTCCTATCTGGGCACCATGTGGGTTCAAGTATATGTTTTCATCTGGGTTCCATGTGGGCCCATATCATGCATATGGGACCCAGATATCCCAGATAAGAACCGTATGTGATCCAGATACTTTGCTGTCTGGGAATGGAAGCGTTTCAACATTACCCATTACCCCTTATCAACCTGTTTGTAACTGGGTAAAATGTTGGTTTCATCAGGGTGATAACAGTAATTTTTTGGACTTTGAAAATTTCGCTGGGATTGCTGTAAGATTGCTCTTATTACTAAAGTTTGCAATGTTATAACCAATCAAAGTCATTCAACATTACCCTTATTACCCCTCATCACCCTGTTGTAACTATGTAAATGTAGGTTTCATCGGGGTGATAACAGTAACAGGTATCAACAGGAATTATAATTTCGGTAATAACATGGTAATAACGGTAGTATTTGGTGTTACTCAAATTTCCGGGTGATATTACCGGTAATAACCGGTAAAATTGGTAATCGGTAACAAATTGCCCAGTGGGATCAACGTAAAAATCAAATGTACGATTAATCGCTAACCTTTGTGTTACGTACAGGGCCGTAGCCAGAAGCATTTTGTTGGGGGGGGGGGGTGTACCAGCTAAATTTGCCAACTGAATTTGGCGTGACAGCGCCAACGTGAGCACAGGGGCAGTCTGATGGGGGATGTGCCCCCCTACAATAATCACATGCTAAAAGATTTTGAATTTTTAGAATTGAATTAGTGGCATTTGGTGAATACTTTAAGGTAAATTATACAAAGATATACAAAGATATTTGCACTGCAAAAATAAACATTTTGGATCAAAATAGAAAGGCTAGTGTGCCGTAGTTGCTAACTTGCAGTATAATGCCCTATATGCATTTTTAATTGACCTTCTGTGCAAGATGTCTCAACTAAAATTTCAAGAGTGCTACTGCTAACAGTGGCGTACCGTGGGTCACGGCATTGGGGGCGGCACCAGCAAAAAAATTGATTCATTAAGTGGGCGCGCGAACCGCGCTCAATTGCCAGGTATACTGACATTTTTAGGACTGTGCCATTAAACGGATATGTATCTTA